>NC_084493.1:27420523-27738559 GCF_030035675.1 Rhineura floridana | reverse complement strand
ATCCAATCTCCTCTCCTCCCCCTTCCTGCCCCTCCCCTAGGTCAGTTTCACTTATCCTAAGCATGATTGCACAGGGGTAAATCACACTGAACTAAAAAAGCATGCTAATGATCAAACCTGCCCTGCCCTTCTCCCCCTCCTATCCCCTCCCTCTTGCCACTTCCTTCCCCCTCCCCCTCCCCTCCTCCCCCCCATGATCAGTTTTACCTATCTTAAGCTTGATTGCACAGGAATAAGCATGTAAATGATCAATATGATCATGGATTGCACAGTGGTAAATCCCATTGAACTCAATAAGCATGTAAATGATCAAACCTGCCCTCCCCTCCTCCCCCCTCCCATCACCTCCCTTTTGCCCCTTCCCTCCCCCTTCCAATCCCCCTCCCTTCCAATCCCCTTTCTTCCTCTTTCCCTCTCCTCTCCCTCCTAATCCCCCATGGTCAGTTTCACCTATCCTAAGCATGACTGAATGGAAGTAAATTCCATTGAACTCAATAGGCATACAAATTATCAAACCTACGCATTCCTCCCCCTCCCTCCCATCACCTCCCTTTTGCCCCTTCCCTCCCCCTTCTTTCACCCCTCCCCCTCCCCTTCCAATCCCCTCCCCCTTCCTCATTCCCTCTCCTCTCCCCTCCCCCTCCCCCCTCCTCCCCCATGGTCAGTTTTACCTATCCTAACCATGATTGCACGGGAGTAAATCCCATTGAACTCCAAATGATTAGATCTGTCTTTCCCCTCCTTCCCTTCTCCTCTCCCTTCCTCCTCTCTTTCTTTCCTCCCCTCCCCTCTTGCTTCTTCATTCTCCCTAGCCCACTCCAGCCCTCCCTCCATCCTTCCCTCCCTCTTCTCCTCCTCCCCTACATGGTCAGTTGTACATATGCTAAGCACGATTGCACAGAAATAAATCCCACTGAACTCAATAAGCATGCAAATGATCAAATCTGCCCTCCCCCTCCCCTCCACCTCCTGCCTGCTCCCATTTCCCTCCTTCCCTCTGCCCTTCATCCCCTCCCTCCTCCTCCTCCACCCCTGCCCTTCCTACTCCTCCCCTTCCCATCCCCTGTGGTCAGTTTTACCTATCCTAAGCATGATTGCAGGGGGGTAAATCCCACTGAACTCAATAAGCATGCAAATGAACAATCCATTCTCAGCAAACTTGCACAGGATCCCATTTCTTACCTCCCAGATTAAAAAGCAGAGAAATTCACTAATAGGCAAAAAAAAACCCTTGCGGTTTAAGAATGTGCCTATAGCCAACAGATATTACTATCAAACTTTAAAAAGCAAGGAAATTGGGCAGCTATAGTGAATGCACTAGGGGAGTAAGAGACCTGACTTCCTCTTTGAGATATTGTACTGCCCTACAAATTTGTAAATATGCATGCACAATTTCGGTTGGTCTTTCACAGACCAATCCCACTTCCTGTGTAGCTTGGAAGAATTTGGTAACATGTGCCTCTGAGCATATGGTGAGTGGTGGCAACACCTGCAATCAGCCCAAATAACAGAAACAAGACATGTTCTGTGCTGATCTTAAGATGTGCTTATTATATATATATATTTTATATTACCATTTTTTTGTGAGCTGCCCTGTGACCATTTTTGGTCAATATAGAATTTAATAAAAATCTAAAAACAATAAAAAGCACACTTCTTTGCTTCAAAACTGTGGCTTCTATTGTGCATTTAATTGATTCATTAGTTATTCATTTATTTTTACAAAGATTTATTTAGCTGTGTGAGAAACAGCCCTGATAAGAACCCTTCATTCTTTACTATTAATCCATCAGCTAAAGTTGTACTGAAATGTAAATGTCATGAAAATTAAAATGTTGATTTTGGATAGTTTTGAAAAGTGAAATCCTCAGGCTCAATAATACATTTAAGCAAGACATTTTAATCTGTTTGCTAAATTAGATGCACTACAGAGTTTATTTTTAAAGCCCTTCCATACAACATGATTGTGTTGACTGAATAATAGGGATGGGCAAAAAAATTGATTTAGTTTGCATTTCAAGCCAAATTTTCACTGTCCAAAACAATGTGAGGACCAAAACACCATGTGAGGCCATTCTTTGAAATTCACACTTATTTGAATTTTGCAATGCAATTCGCCAATTAAACAATGTTTACCAAAATACATATGTTCAGGAAAAGTGTGCATAAAAATAAATATATGAGTGAAAGTAACATTCAAAATACATTATATGATGAGAAATTGCTTGCAAAAATGTGCAGATGAGTCAAAATTGCCTACAAAAGTGTTTATTTGGAGAAATACACAATAAAATGATGGAGAATTTTCATGACAGTATTTAAAAAAATTGCAGATTGCTGGAGAAACGTGGAGAACTGAATTTAAAACTGGAAAAATGAGAAAGCGAGAGAATTGAAATTAACAGATCTTCCCATCCCTACTGAATCATAGAATAGTAGAGTTGGAAGGGACCTATAAGGTAGGGCTGCCATATTCCAGTTCCACAAATTTGGGCAGGCTAATTTGCATATTAAGCAAATATTTGCATATTATTTGCATATTAATATTTGGATTGTCCAGTTGTTTTCTTTTTGTGCCTAGGAATTACCACCAAAAACTGGGGAAAGACGTGAGAATTTTTTTTTTAAAAAAAACTTACATTTTTAGCCTTAAATGCCCTAGACTCTAGTTTCCAACACTATGGAATATTTATTGATTGATTAAGAGGATTTATATCCTGCCCTTCTGCTGTTAAAAACAGAGCTCAGCACAGCTTACAAATATAATAAAAACAATAAAAATACACAATCAATATAAAAACATAATAAAAACACAAAATAGCAACAAGCATAAAGTAAGTCAGGGCAGCAGTACGGTTAACCATTGCATATACGATATATTTCAGAGATGTGGTGGGTGGAGAAAAACAAGAAGCCAAAATGTTAGGAAAAGGAGTCTTTCACACCACATGCTCAGTTCTAAATACTGTAGCAGCAAGTTTTACAAGTTCCTCCAGTATTCCACTGATGCAGGCACTCAGACATTCAAAGTATCTGTATGTTTCTTAGGTTTTATAAAAGCAGAGCTTTGCTTAACTCAAAATTTCTTCTCCCTTTGATCAACCACATCTACACAGGTTCCACCTCCCTACTCAAAATGAAACTGGGCTTGGAAGTGTGCAAATACAAAAGTTTATTTGCGGTCAAAGACCCATAAAAATCAGCGGTTAATATACAATAGTTGGAAGTGTGGGAATAGGATTAAAACAAACTAATAAATAATACAGAGTTAATACAAAAATATAAAGGAATTTAAAGTAATTGTTACAAGAATAAATAAAATAGTTGTTCTCAAGTATCATCAAGGGATCTGATAATTAGAGTTTCAATGTTAATACAATCACTTTAAAAGGTTTGAACGTTTAAGCTGAGCTACATACAGATATTTAGCTACTGCTCTCATATGTTGTTCGTTCATACCACTCAAGAGGCAAGTTATGAGTTCCTTAGAAGATTTACTTGGGTATTTTTCTATAATTGGAAAAATATAATTATGACGTTCCCGAGTATATAATGGACACTCCAACAAGGTATGAGAGAGCGTTTCCATTACCCCCTCATTACACAAACATAGATTGATTGATTGATTGATTGATTGCATTTGTATACCGCCCCATAGCTGAAGCTCTCTGGGTGGTTTACAACAATTAAAAACATTAAAAACAAATATACAAATTTAAAAACACATATTAAAAAAGCAATTTAAAAAAAATGCTAAAATGCCTGGGAGAAGAGGAAAGTCTTGACCTGGCGCTGAAAAGATAACAGTGTTGGCGCCAGGCACACCTCGTCAGGAAGATCATTCCATAATTTGGGAGCTTCACTCAGAGTAGACACCCAGAAGAGGGCCTTGGATGTTAAGCATAGTGCACAGGTTGGTTCGTGTTGGGAGAGGCGTTCCATCAGGTATTGTGGTCCTAAGCCGTGTAAGGCTTTATAGGTTAAAACCAGCACTTTGAATTGAGCTCGGAAACATACAGGCAGCCAATGCAAGCGGGCCAGAATCGGTTTTGTATGTTCGGACCGTCTGGTCCCTGTTACCAATCCGGCAGCTGCATTTTGCACAAGCTGCAGTTTCTGAACCGTCTTCAAAGGCAGCCCTATGTAGAGCGCATTGCAGTAATCTAATTTGGAGGTTACCAGAGCATGGACAACTGAAGCCAGGTTATCCCTGTCCAGATAGGGGCGCACCTGGGCCACCAACCAAAGTTGGTAGAAAGCACTCCGTGCCACCAAGGCTACCTGAGCCTCAAGTGATAGAGATGGTTCTAGGAGAACTCCCAAGCTACGAACTTGCTCCTTCACGGGGAGTGCAACCCCATCCAGGACAGGTTGGACATCCACCATCCAGTCAGAAGAACCACCCACTAGCAGTTTCTCAGTCTTGTCTGGACTGAGCCTCAGTTTATTAGCCCTCATCTAGTCCATTGTTGCAGCCAGGCACGGGTTCAGCACATTGACAGCCTCACCTGAAGAAGATAAAAAGGAGAAATAGAGCTGTGTGTCATCAGCATACTGATGACAACGCACTCCAAAGCTCCGGATGACTGCACCCAACAGTTTCATGTAGATATTGAACAGCATGGGGGACAGAACTGACCACTGCGGAACCCCATACTGGAGAGTCCAGGGTGCCGAGCAATGTTCCCCAAGCACCACCTTCTGGAGACGACCCGCCAAGTAGGAGCAGAACCACTGCAATGCAGTCCCTCCCACTCCCAACTCAGCTAGTCTTCCCAGAAGGATACCATGGTTGATGGTATTGAAAGCCGCTGAGAGATCAAAGAGAATCAACAGAGTCACACTCCCCGTCTCTCTCTCGACAGAAGTCATCAAGCAGGGCAACCAAGGCTGCTTCTGTGCCAAAACCAGGCCTGAAACCCGACTGAAATGGATCCAGATAATCGGTCTCATCCAAGTGTATCTGGAGCTGGCCTGCAACCACTCGTTCCAGGACCTTGCCCAGGAATGGAACATTTGCTACCAGCCTATAATTATTAAGATTTTCTGGGTCCAGGGAGGGCCTCTTCAGGAGTGGTCTCACTACCGCCTCTTTCAGGCAGCGAGGGACCCCACCCTCTCGCAGAGAGGCATTAATCACTTCCCTGGCCCAGCCAGCTGTTCCATCCATGCTAACTTTTATTAGCCGGCAAGGATCCAACACAGAAGTGATTGCTGTTGATCATATGGAATTGGCTTATATCTACCATCCATTATTGAAGAACTTAAGCAGTTAAATCTAGCTTTTATGAACACATGACAATATTTAGGAATTAACTGATAATTAAGATAGCTCGGATACTTAAGGGGGTCAAAGGATAAAGCATGGGACAAGGGTGAGCAAGTTTTAAAGGCTGTTGCTGTATCGGTTTGTCTGTCTATATCTTTTAGTCTGGAGCATATGGTATTTCTGGCAGTAGTTATGTCAAGAGAAGCTAGATATTGTGAGGAGAGACCTAAATGAGAAAGTTTATCAGAGTACGATGACATCCATCTGGAAGTAAACGTATCTCCCCAGATTTTAGCTAAGTATCCTGGGATTTGGTTGTATGCAAGTTTACACCAATAATTAAAGGCTAGTATCCAGGCCTTACAACCGATCGAAGTTAAGCAGAGTTCCAATCTCATCGCTGCACTCGGGACGCAATTTGGTAGTCCTAAAATTTGGCGCAGAAAGGTCGAAAGCTCTGCTTCTAAAGATGGTTTAAAGGCAGCAATCCAAAGAGGGACCCCGTATAACAATTGGGGAATAATCTTTGTGTTGAACACTTGTATAGCTGCCGGAATAAACTGTCCCCCTTTAGTGAAAAAGTATCGAATGATATTTTTTGTTGTGTTTTGGGCTGTCATCATTGCCCCACGTATATGCATTTTCCAGGAGAGGTTTGACTGGAATGTAATGGCCAGATATTTGTAAGAGGGTACCTGGGCAATTCTTTCCCCATCTATTAACCAGTTGAAGACTTTTGGTGACTTGGAGAAGGCTACAATTTTAGTTTTACTATAGTTAATGGCTAGTTGGTTTTGTGCACAATATGCCATAAAAGCACGAAGCAAGCATTTTAGGCCGATTCTGGAGAAGGCTAATAAGGCCGCATCATCGGCATAGAGTAATATTGGACATCTATGCTCATTAATCTTAGGAGAATGGAAGGAAGGGGAAAGACAACTATTTCTCATATCGTTAAGGAAGAGGTTGAAAAGCAGGGGCGCTAAAACACAACCCTGCCTTACACCTTTCATAATAGGGATGGAATTAGACAACCCTCCTTCTATGCCACAGCGAATTCTGAGGGAGGTGTTTTTGTGAAGATTGTAAAAAAGAAAGAGCAGTCTTTTCTCGATCGTTGTACTCGCTAATTTGTTCCATAGAATCTTCCTAGGTATCGAGTCAAAGGCCACTCTTAGATCCACAAACGCTGTGTATAAGCCACTGCCCACATGATTCCTGTACTTCTCCACCAGATGGAATAACAGGGCGGAGTGATCAATTACTGAGCGACCCCTTCTAAACCCTGCCTGTTCGTAACCTAGAATGTTTTCTTCTTCTATCCATGAAACCAGTCTGTTTTTCAGATAGATAGCATATAATTTTCCTATAATGGAAAGCAAACTGATTGGTCTATAGTTATTAGAGTCTTCTCTGGGACCTTTTTTGTAGATTGGTATGATTATGGCTTCACTCCAAGCCGGAGGAATAAGTCCTGTATTGTTTATTCATGTAAATAGATTGGCCAAGACCGGAGCCCACCAATCTTGATGATTTTTAAGTAGCTCTGGAGGTAAGTTATCTCCTCCCGGTGCCTTTGACGCTTTGAGCTGAGAAATTAGGTCTATTATTTCAAGATAGGAGACTGGATTCCAAAGTGGCACTGATTTTAGATCAAAGATAAATGAGTTATTTGGTGTTGTGTATAATACATTTTTCTGCCTGGAAGTGTGCAACAACCCCACACATACCTTGCTAATTAGATTACCAATGCCAGGATGTCTGTCTTATCGACTACTCTCCTGCTCCCCCCCCCCTCACCGGGCATCATGAAAGACCCAGTGAAAAAAGCGGATAAGAGAAAAATCAACTCATTTGAAATGTGGTGTTGGAGGAGAGCTTTGCACATACCATGGACTGCGAAAAAGACCAATAATTGGGTGTTAGAACAAATTAAACCACAACTATCACTAGAAGCTAAAATGATGAAACTGAGGTTATCGTACTTTGGACACATAATGAGAAGACCTGATTCACTACAAAAGACAATAATGCTGGGAAAAACAGAAGGGAGTAGAAAAAGAGGAAGGCCAAACAAGAGATGGATTGATTCCATAAAGGAAGCCACACACCTGAACTTACAAGATCTGAACAGGGTGGTTCATGACAGATGCTCTTGGAGGTCACTGATTCATAGGGTGCATAAGTTGTAGTTGACTTGGAGGCACATAGCAACAACCTCTTCAAAGTACTGATAAGCCTCTTGTTTAAATTAAAATAATAATTATAATTTCTTGCTCTTATCACTAATGGGAGTTAATTATCTTGCATATGCCCATAGTAAATTTTCAGATACTTTCAGATCCTCAGCAATTTTCAAGTGGTCTATGTAGAAGAACAGTTTGGGAACCCCTGGTATAAGACATCTGCCTATGTCCCTATGCTGCTGTCTCCCCTCATTGAGGTGCCTGGGATGCTTGCTTGTGGACATACCTCCTTACAATTATGGAAAGTGATTCTTAATAATAAGTCTCCAGACACAAAGTTACATAGGAGTTTGTCAGTAGTTTAGTAGAAAATTCAGAAGAGCAGAGTCCTTTCATGATAGTTGCAGCCACATACACCCTTTTTTGCTCCTGGATTAAGAATGAGATCTTTGTTAATGCATTCTCTCACAACAACAAACATCTCTAGGAGCCAATCAGCATGTAAGTGGAGAGCTTTAGCAACTGAGAAGAGTTCTCAATGGCTGACTCACCTCCTTTCACTCTGATTGGCTCCAATCAGCTGGAAAGGCAAAGAAGCATATTAGAAGACTCTTCTCAGTGACTAACACACTCCTTTTTCGTGCTGATTGTAGGATGCTTGGAGACATAGGGACCCTGCTCCCAAAAAAGCAGAGGGACTAAGACCCCCTAGGCGACTACACTCCTGGTGCTTATAGACATGACCGTAAAATATTTTGTGACGTGCAAGTTCGATATGACATTATTTGTTAAGTGTGCTTAGGATCACACTGATGGCATTCCCAAATATGTACTTTCACACAGACTTTGGTTTTCCATAACACAATGTTCGTCCAAGCCTCCACACTTGGGGGGGGCACTACTTGCACACCCCTTCCATAAGCACATCAAAGTTGGATACACACCTGAACCAAGACCCAGACAATAGGGCACTCAAAACAAAATGGTAATTACAGTGGATGAGTAGATCTTGTACAGTGGTTATACTGACTGGTCAGCCACTGTCCTTTATATTTTACAATACTTTTTCCTATATAGAAAATAGTTTTTCCTATACAAATATTAAATTTCTGTGTATGAATGAATGAATAAACTTTAATTGCTCAGAGCCATTGGCCACCGCAATACAATACATACAAATACAAATACAATGCAGGTACAAAAAGCATATACTAATATTAAAACTGAGCAATAAAGGAAATAATTAAAAGAATAATTTAAAAGGGAGCACCTTCCAGTCTTGATTTAAAATTTAGGTGCAAGTTTGCTTCTGGGCCACCGCTAATTGTTTTACATATTTGGCTCTGATTTTTCCGGCAGCCAGGGCAAAGTTTGCCACTTGTTGTGTTAAAAAAATAATGCTGCCAACTAAAAGGATGCTTATTTGCTCCATAACGGGCCTACTTGACATGGAGTGAATGATAGAATGTAAAAATTTAAACCTTTGATCTTTATAAAGGGGACATCTCAAGAGATAGTGGGCGATGTCTTCCACTTCTCCCAACTGACATATGCAGACACAGAGGTGCATAGGGGTGTTGGCATAACGCCCTTCAAGCATGGCTGTGGGCGTAGTTTGAAGGCGTAAAGCCGTGAAAGACCTTCTCAATGAAGGTGCTGTTAGGAAAGTGAGATATTGTTCCATGGTGAAGGTCATTTTAAACCATGGATACCAAAATGAAGGAGACGACTGAGTGGAAGAATGGAGGGTCCATCGTTTAGTATACAAATGAATTCTTTCCTTCAACAATTGTTTAGCCCTCATCAGGGGCTGTGAGGGAGAAGGCTCTATATTAATCCCATAAATGGCCAGAGTAAATTTAGTCCGTTTTAGCCAGGTGTTATAGACGGGGGATTGTAAATGTTCAAGGTAACATTTTTTTGGGCAGGTGGGAATCGCTCATGCATGTGAGTCTTAGCCAATATATGGCCAGGGCTGCATGAGCCAAAGATTCTACAGAATACAGGCCTGTCTCTAACCTTAAAAAGGATACAGGCATGCCTCGGGTAGTTGCCAGGACAAATCTAATAAAGGCGTTTTGGACTTTCTCTAGTGAAGAAATATTTCCATGTCCCCAAATCTCTGCAGTTGCGGGATTGTCTTTTTGTGAAAGATCTCTAACGCTGGGAACCAAACTTCTTCCTTTAATTTTAAAAAAATGGCAGAGAAGTTGAGAGGAATGGGCAGCCTTCAGCCTGACTATTTCAAAATGAGAATTCCAAGAAAGGTTAGAATTAAAATTGAGACCCAAGTAGCAATAACTTTGTTGTTGTTGAATGGGTCTACCATTAAGTTTCCAGGCATGATTTTTCCTTCCCCCCCCCCAAACACTACCACCTTTGTTTTAGAGTGGTTAATTAGAAGGTGTTCCTTGGAGCAAAACAAGCCCAGATTACTTAGCAATCTCCTCATGCCAATTTGAGTACTGGAAATTAGGGCTAAATCATCAGCGTATAATAACACCGAGAGCTTAGCAGTTGAAATTGAAGGCAGAAAGTATTTTAAACCAGACAATTCCTGAACAATATTGTTGATGTAGAAATTGAAGAGGAATGGGGCCAGGAGACATCCCTGGTGAACCCCGCGATTAGTGGGGATTGCTTCAGAGAGGAGACCGTTGGCCCCCAGCCTCACCATAAGGGAGGTGTCTGTGTGGAGCATTTCTAACAGGAAAAGCAGCCGTCTATCTATGTTTGTAGAGGATAATTTTTGCCAGAGCCACTCTCTATAAGATTGAAAGCGGAGGAAAAATCAACAAAAGAGACAAATAATTCTTTTCTGTTGTGAAATGCATATTTCTGAATTAAATGCAATAGTACAAAACATTGATCTACGGCTGACTTACCCCTGACAAATCCAGCCTGCTCCTCCACAATAATTGCATTCTTAGTGGCCCAGGTTTCCAGTTTGAATAGAAGGTATTTGGCATAGATTTTGGCCACTACATCAAGGAGGCTAATTGGCCTAAAATTATTTGGATCAGCCTCAGAGCCGCTTTTGTGGAGAGGGATCACTATACTGGCACTCCAGCCCCTAGGAACTACACCGTGCTGATTAATAAAAGAAAACAGTTTGGCAAGCACGGGAGCCCACCACTCGAGGTTGGATTTAAAAAGTTCTGGAGGGAGCATATCCTCACCTGGAGCCTTTTTGTTAGATAAGGAATTAACCAGAGTGGCGACTTCGTATGGGGAAACCGGGTCCCACTCAGAGCAGGAGTGTAATGGCTGAATAGTTATTCCATAATCTATTTGGGGGTTAAACAAGGTGTTGTTGAAGAGGCCAGAGAAGTGATTAACCCATTGATCCGATGTTATTTGGTTGTCAATAAAAGTATGGTCCCCATTCATTCCTCTAGACACTAACTCCCAGAACTTAGCTGCATTGTTTTCTAGGGCAGCAAGGCCCAGCTCCCTCCATTGTTTTCAATTATAATTAGCTTTTTTTAAGCCTAGGAGATTTTTGTAGGACCTACGGCACTGCAAATAGATGTTAAATTTTTCGTGCGAGTCATCCTGCCTTAAGATCCTTATAGCACAGGATAACTTTCATTTCGCTATAGCATAATGATTGTCGAACCAACCTTTATTCCTTGTAATAGGGGAACAAGTGCTAGTTAGCATGGGCCTTAAATTCATGACAATAGAACTGTAGTAATTTAAAGGATCTGATGAAGACAGCAGAAGGTCCCGTAATTTTAATAGTGCGGGGAGATTTAAGTGGAAGTTTATGACATCTTTGATTTTCCCATTCCATCAGATCCTTTTACTCCCATGGGAAATTAAGTTCTTAGACGGTAATGATACGCTTGGCAGGGGGCATAATGGAGTGGAGAGAAGGGAATAAATGGGCATATGGTCGCTCTCTGATCTAGTCAGCACGCCAAAAGACTCAGTGTAAGGAATGAGGGACTGAGAGAGGATCATAAAATCGATCACGCTCTTGCCTCTGGGACCAAAGTAAGTGTATATATCTGAATCTGGGTTTATAGGCGAGCCGTTGCATATAAAAAGATATTTGCATACCAAATTAAAAAGAGATCGACCTGCTGAATTTATGACTGGATCCTTTGATTTCCTATTAGGAAGAGGTGATAGAACTTCTGGAAGCAGCCCCAGTTTTCCACCTATGTCTAGGTTGTTTGAGCCCAATCTAGCATTAAAATCGCCAGTCAGCAAAATTAAAGGATCTTGGGACGTTTGATAAAGGAAAGACAATACCTCATCTAATTCCAGCCATAACGAGCGACCCCCTTGTTTAGCTCTCAATGGGGGGATATAAACATTAATCACAAATATTTCAAAGTTTGTTGGCCATGAAATTTGAGTGATTAAAATATTACTTGATGGCATCACTGAGATTTGGGTGATGCTTGGATTCCGATCTACTGAAATTAAGGTGGCCAGAACACCCCGTGGTCTACCACCATTAGAAGACTTAATGGCAGGAAGGACATAGGCAGCATAACCTGCAAGTGAGGGAAAAGGAGATAAAGTGACCTAGGTCTCTTGAATGCAGATAATTTGAAATTGTGTACAAAGTTCCTTAAAAGCTCTATCAGCTAATTTAGACAGCCATCCCGCTACATTCCATGATATTACCTTTATAGGCGTCTGAACTGGGGGAATCCGGATGAGGACAGTCAAGGAAAGGGACTGGCTGGCGGCTCAGGCATAACTGGAGACAATTTTTGTGTTTCCCCAAGATGAATTATTGCCTCACAGGTGTATGCCAGCCTACAGACATTTGAGTAAGGACGCATCATAGAAGGTAGTGGAGTCGTGGCTGAGCATTTAGACAGTGATCCTAATTCTGCATTTTCCAAAAATCTTACATCAGTCCATGAAGTTTGTGAAAGATTTTGGGGAAATTGCAACCCCCTTGCATGAGCTGACAAAGAAAAAGTGTGCTGAGCGTGTGGTATGGACGGATGAATGTCAAAAGGCTTTTGACCTTCTGATGGGTGTTGGCTGTAGCGGTGGGATACGAACAAAAGAGAGTCCCTAAAAGTGGTGTGGCAAAAAGAAATAACAAATAAAGATTACTTGTGAGAGTGACTGGCAAAGAGTGTGTGGCAAAGAGTGAGTGAACTCCAACAACATGGCTGAATATATAAAAATGAAAAGAGAGGAGCTGGTGGAGAAGTGCATAACATTCAATTTACTTCATGAGGGTAAAGGGGTAGATGAATTGTGGGTAGCACTGATAGCTTTTACAACTGTCCAGCAAAAACAACCTGTCAGGGAAGAGACCCCAGAAGGGTATTCAAGCAATCCCGCTTATATAGAGTATTTGAGAGAGAAGTTAAGATGGGAGGCTGATGAGAAAGACAAGCAGCGGGAGTTGGAAACCGAGAGATTGAGGAGGGAGGCTGAGGAAAAAGACAAGCAGAGGGTCTTTGAAGCGGATGAGAAAGAAAAACAGCGGGAGTTGGAAATTGAGAGAATGAGAATGGGGTTTGAGGAGAGGGAGAAGCAACGAGCATTGGATGCTGAGATACAGGTGGAGAAGTTAAAGTTTGAAAGAGAGAAGTTTCATTCTGATGAAACAAGAAAGGACAGAAATGAAACAAAGATAAAGGTTACACCGAAAGATTTTTCAGAATGAGTATTCAAAAATTCCCTGCGAGGGCAGACATTAGTTGAAGAAGAGGGAGCACACACAACATCTGCATATGATTGGTAATATAGAGGAGGAATCTCCTTAGGTGCCATGGTCGATACTTCATGTGTAGGATGAGAGGAGACTTCTATACATATTTGCGTTTTCAGCCTCACCTGGGAAGGGGGTGCTGCTGGAGTCATCCTGGCCTGCAGGTGGTTATAGAGTTTCTACAGTCTAGCAATGATATCCCTCTGAGCATGCTCTGGTAGGGTAGTAAAATTTGTTAGAAGCTCCTCCTCTTCTTCGCAATAAACACTGGATGGTTCTTCCTTATTTTCAATATAGCTTCTGGGCTCTAGAGTCAAACGAGGTGACGTACTAGCAGGGGATAAGTTGGAGTCTGGGCTCGTTTCATCAATAACGACAAAATCTTGGCAGGAAGAGCCCATACCAGGTATACTGGGCGTATTTAGAGGCTTCGAAGTTAAAAGCGTTGTTCCATTTTCCGGTATATCATCAGAGGAGGCAATTAATGCAGGGCCTGAAGGCTTCCGATGAAGGGAAAAAGCCGAACCAGGGTGACTAATCTTGTTTAAATAATTGATAGTCGAGAAAACTGTTCCCTTGCCTGGTTCAACAGAGGGGACAGTTGGACTTAGGTGAAGTGGAGTCAAGTGTGGACACAGAGGTTGCGGGTCCGCCATATTTTGAAAATGCCTTTGAATAAATATTCCATGTGTGTGTAGTAAGTATCTATTTGCACGCAGAAGGCATACTGTCTCCAAGTTCCTGAAGGTAAGCAGGATCGGTTTATTTGTGGAGGTACTGTACAAAAAATCCACTTTAATGTCATCAGCCTTTATCTGTGCAAGGTTCATTGGTTGCAGGCCTTTAATAACATGAGTTTTCCTCCTGTGTTGAGATTCTCCAAAATTGAGCCCAGGAAAATTGAACAAGGCTATTTTATTTTGACTGTATTTTAAATTCCAACGTTTCTCATTGAAAGGGAGAAACGAACCCTTCAAATTCCGATCTGAATTAACCCGCCCATCAGGTCGCTGAACAACAGGTGAGTTCACACGTGCTGGGGCTAGAAAGCCCGGAGATGAAGGCATTGTCTCAGGTCGAGGTTTAGACGATAAGCAAGAAAGATCTTGAGACCGTGGACAATCCCTATGAGAGTTCCTGGAGTTTAATATTGCCTCCATGATTTAAAAAAGTCTATTAAAATTCATTTTTCTGGCTCTCAGTGGCTTATACTTTTTGATGTTTTTGGATATTTTTAAATTTAAGGCCACTTTAGGTTTAGATCTACGTTTGCAAAGCTGGGCAGGGAGGTGATTGTCTGCGATAACACTCTGCCTATGATGCAAATTTATTTTTTTTAATTCCTCCGTGAGGGTCTTTAGCAGACCATTAGCCTCCATAATAAAGTTTTTGATGCAGCCAATCTCTTTTGAGATTATTGCCATCTGGGAATTCATCCGTAGAAGATCAGGTGAGAAAAAAACATGATGTTTGCTTTCATCCCCCTTACAGGTATCAGATGAATGTTGCAGGGGAGAATTTGGCATACACAGAATGGGCGGAGCCCCATGACTAGTGTCAGAGGGGGCTATGGCTTCAGGAGGGGTGCAGGGATGAAATTTTAGCAGATTTTCGGCCTGCTCCAACTCCAAGGCTAGATTTTGTGAGGGGGGGAGGGGACAAGCCTTGTGCTCCAAGCGTGTCTCTAATATCTATGGACCAGTCCAGCAGCACGTTAGTAGAAATTGTTGGGACATCATTTTGAAACAGGCAAATTGAAAAGACATTGTCCGTAGGCCTTGGGCCTACCTCTGCTGGGAATGAAATGGCAGGCGTCTTTTCATCCATGGTCAAGGGAAAGAAATGAGTGATTTTTAATTGCTTTGCACCTTTTGAGAATAAACCTGCTTCCCCTTCTAACAGGATTCCCTGGTCTTTACACATTTTCCTGGTACAGACCATTTTTGAAGCGATGACTTTAAGGGGGGGGAAATCAAAAGGCAGACACGGCTTCTTAAAGAAAAAGGGGCCGGCAATTCGTTGGTAAAAGGAGAAAAAGTATATGTTTAAGAAATAACAAATTTCATGTCTTGCACTGAGCCTAAGATAGTTTATGTCAAGATCAGTACTCACAGCTCATAAACAATCAGTAGTTGCTCCTTATCTCCCCCTCAGAGGCAGTCAGAGGCCTGTACAATTTATTATTAAAAGAAGAAACAGAGAGCCGGCATTTACAGCGTCCTTGGAGAGGCTAATTGTCTGTGAATTGAGAAATCTGTAGGATATAGTTACACAAACTTAGGTAATGCTCAAAAAGGAAATATTAAAAGTGTGGCAGAGAGAAGTAAAAGTGCACTCCTATCTCCACGGTGGCCATCTTCACATCGATCTTTCTGTGTATGAAAAAGTAATATATGAAGTGGTCTCGATAGTGAGAAAAGTAAACAAGTGAATGGTGATCCAAATGTTTTTTATTCTCACATTATGAAGCTAGCTGCCAGATGATGTATCACATTCCCTATGCATGCAGCATAGACTGAAAAAACAGCATCCAAGCCACCATTCAATACGTGCATGTGTTCTTTCTAACATCAAAAAGTGATGTGTGACACAGTCCTCAAATACCTTATAACATGCTGCAAACATGGTCTCTTGTTTTACCAGCATGCCTGGTAAATTGCTTTTAGAGAGGTTCACAATTATCATTTCCTATTTATTTAATCTAAAAATATTTAAAATACATAAAAACAGCCAGGGGAAGATATTGGGGAAATATAAAATAAATACAAATAAAAAGGGGGGGGGAGGTGAAGAGACCTTAAATGTGTAATAAAAACATCATCATCAACAACAGCAATAACAAAAAGCAAACCAGGAATATCACTGGTTGATTTTAAACGTATTTAGCTGACACTTAATGTTAACCAAATTGAGCATCACCAAGTATAAGAGATCATTCACACTGGCGCATTTTAATGTACTCCCCTCAGCACTTTTGGAAGGAAGGTACAAGAAAATTCCTTTTACTGACCAGGTATGCCTCTGTGAGGCTGGTGTTGTGGAAACTATTGTTCACGTTTTACTCCAGTGCTCGTTATATCTCGACCTCCATGAACTTTTTATTACCCCATGTTTGGCTAAAATGCTGAGAGTCCCAGACACACTATATATTCGTAGTCTACTTGAGGACCAATGTCACGAGGTTACAGAACTGGTAGCAAAATTTTGCATAGCTGCCATTGCTCACAGGAAGGTTTTAGTTAAATGATTTTAAAATATTTTCTTAGCTTATTGATGAGTTAAGTTTTTATCTTGTAACTATAAACTACATGTGTATTGTTCTGCTGGTCAACGACTGAAATAAATAAATTATTATTATTATTACTATAATGTTAAACAATAAAATAGTCACTGCCAGGAGTGAGCCAGCCCAGTGTCCACCTAGGGCAGGTGGGACTCACCCTCCTCCTCTGTGTTCTTCAGCTGCCTCTGCCTGCTGCCCTCATGCAATGGTCACGCCCCACCAGACTGCCGACTCCAGCAGGCAACAGAGGCTGCTCTCGCTACCGTTTGCCTTTCCCAGGCCTGGAGAAAAAATGAGGCTGCTTTGCCGCCAAAGAAGGGAAGGAGCCGTGTGTGCGTGCGCACCTCTCAGCAACTACCCTGCCAGCATGTCTGCCTATCTGTCCCTATGCAAAGGCATTGCAATGAGGTTTTCTAGACACTGCCTCAGGTCAACCAAACTGAAACACAACCCTGGCTACACTGATTGGCTGCAATCCTGAACGGGCGGGGTTAAAGCTACGAAGTGCTATACAGTACAGTACAGATTTGTTTAAAAAAAAGATTTAACAGTCGGGGGTGGCTGACGTTTTTATGTATATCTCGAGAACCAGACCACCTAGAAACTTAATTTTTTAAAAAATTAAAGCTGAGAATCCGGGCCACCTAAGGGGCTAACCGGGTGCCGGGTGGCATAGACAGAATCCGGGTAAAACCCGGCTAACCGGGCAATATGACAACCCTACTATAAGGCCATCAAGTCCAACTCCCAATGGGGCAAGGAGAAGTGGGTTAGTAACAGCAGGCCCAGCCCCTGAGCTGCACATATTTGTTGAGGGTACCTATAAGCCTTTACACTTACAAGAAGCTACCTTATACCAAGGAGATCCATCTAGAACCTTAGGCCTGGGGCCAAATGCGACCCTCCAGGCTTCTCTACTTAGTCTCTCAACTGTCTCCAGGCTACGCTTCCCCTCCAGGCCAGATCTCCTCTCCCCAGGGCAGATCCTCACCAGCTCTATTTCGAGCCATCCTCAGGTACTTTTGCCAGGCTGGAATGTGCCCAGCCTCTTTTTGCTTGCCCGGATGGAGAGATGTCTATATGGCTGTGTGTGGAGAAGCACCTGACTTTTGCGTGGCTAGAATGGGGCCTATTGTAGAAAGAGTGGCAACTATTATCCCACCCATTTTTACATCTGGCCCCTCCAACCTTTGCCTCTGGCCACACCCATGAGGGAATGTGGCCCTTGAACTGGAAAAGGTCCCCCACCCCTGATCTACACTGACTGGCAGTGGGTTTCCAGGGTTTGAAACAGGGATCACTCTCACCCGTACTGGAGATCCTTGGGACCGAACTTGGGACCTACTGTGTGCAAAGCAGATGCTACAGTTCCGGGGAGCTCTCCCATAAGTGTATATGGGGCTGCAGCTTTGTAATCCTACATACATTTACTTGGGGGAAATACCACTGAACATAATGGGGCTTACCTCTGAGTAAGCATGGATAAGCTTGCTCTGTAAATCTATATTGAATTGAGCTTGTGACAGGGGAGCCTCCCCATCACCAGCTCATGTCTTAGCCCAGAAGGAAGGGGAGGTAGAGCCAGACACGGGAGAGAGAAGACGAGAGAAAGACGGTCAGGGTCACAACATGAATCAGTTCCTATACATGTTCACTCAGAAGTCATCGCATTAAGGATATAAGAAGAGCCTGCTGGATCTAGTCCAGCATCCTGCTATCATAGTGGCCAACCAGATGCCTATGGGAAGCCCACAAGCAGAACCCGAGTGCAAGAGCAGTCTCCCTCCTATGGCTTCTGGCAACTGGTTTTCAGAAGCACACTGCAACAGAGTATGATGGCAGAACACAGTCATCGTTGCTAGAAGCCAAAGAATTAGAGTTACCAGGTCTCCAGTTTTGGGCCGGAGTCTCTGTTTTTTGGGGGGCCCTCCAGCTCTCCGGCTAGCACCCCTTAATCTCTGGACTCTCAGCTTCAATTTTTTAAAAAAAATAAGTTTCTAGGTGGTCTGGTTCCCGAGATATACACCAAAACGTCAACTGCACCCCGCACAACTGTTTTTTACAGATCTCTAAAACAATTCCTTGCTCTAGCTACAACTCCCATCAGCCCAATCCAGTGGCCATGCTGGCTGGGGCTGATGGGAGTTGTAGTTTAAAAAAGTAACTTTTCAAAGCTCTGGCTGTAGCCCCGCCCTTTCAGGATTGTAGCCAATGAAGCCAGGGTTGTGGCTTGTTGATCCAGGCATGCCTAGGCTTAATTTCAAGGTCAGAAAATGGTGGCTTTAAGATTTTTGCAGTTTGTGTAAGTAATATGGCTTAACATTGTTTTTTCTCTTCTGTCCAAGAGTCAGACCCTGGGCTATGCAATATGAAAGTATTTAATCCAATATCTGCTTTTCTGGGAGTAAAGCAATTCTAATCCCATGTACCTGGAGTAAACCCCATTGAACTCCATTAGGACTTACTTTTGAGTAGACATAGTTAGGATTGTGCTGTAAATTAATGGGACTTTTAAGTAAACATAGCACAGACCTGTGTTTGTGTTGTAAATCTTTCTCTCCCCCTCCAACCCTATTTTTAAAGAAATTAGGCAGAGTTTATCAGTTTTTATTATGTAGGAAACTAATACTGGTTTTTTAAAAAAATGTTCCTCAATGACCAACTGGTTTGACAATAAACTATTATATGGGGTGTATTTTTACACCTGCATATATATGTGTGTGTGTAGGGTTGGTGACTGGAAACCAAGGCAGCTCACAATAAGAAATAAATCACTTTAAAAACCAATAACCATAAAAAGTATAAACAGTTGGAAAACAGCTTAAAGTGACATGATTCCAAATTTTTGGTTGGGTGAATGAAGTTTATTTATTTATTATTTGATTTATATCTTGCCCTTCCTCCCAGTAGGAGCCCAGGGCGGCAAACAAAAGCACTAAAAACACTTTAAAAATAATAAAAACAGACTTTAAAATATATTAAAACAAAACATCTTTAAAAACATTTTTAAAAGCTTTAAAAACTTTTTTTTTAAGGAAAAGGCTTAAAAACATATTAAAAAGCAATTCAAACACAGACTGGGATAAGGTCTCAACTTAAAAGACTTGCTAAAAGAACAAGTTCCTTATCACTTCAGGGTACAGTTTTCCCTGGTTGAGTAAGCCCCACTGAATACATTGGGACTTGCTTCTGAGTAAACAAACAAAGGGTTGCACTATAAATATCTTTACAGGTTGTATAAATAATAAACATATTTGATAGTCATGCTTATATAAATATTTTCATACAATCATAGAATAGTATTGGAATATATAAGGCCATCAAGTCCAACCCCCTGCTCAATGCAGGAATCCAAATCAAAGCATTCCCAGCTGCCTCTTGAATGCCTCCAGTGTTGAAGAGCCCACTACCTCTCTAGTAATTGGTTCTATTGTCTTATGGCTCTAACAGTTAGGAAGTTTTTCCTGATGTCCAGTCGAAATCTGGCTTCTTGCAACTTGAGCCCATTATTCCGTGTCCTGCACTCTGGGGCAATCGAGAAGAGATCCCGGCCCTCCTCTGTGTGGCAACCTTTCAAGTACTTGAAGAGTGCTATCATATCTCCCCTCAGTCTTCTCTTCTCCAGGCTAAACATGCCCAGTTCTTTCAGTCTCTCCTCATAGGGCTTTGTTTCCAGCCCCCTGATCATCCTTGTTGCCCTCCTCTGAACCTGTTCCAGTTTGTCTGCATCCTTCTTGAAGTGCAGAGACCAGAACTGAATGCAGCACTCAAGATGACGCCTAACCAGTGCTGAATAGAGGGGAACTAATACTTCACACAATTTGGAAACTATACTTCTGTTAATGCAGCCTAATATAGCATTTGCCTTTTTTGCAGCCACATCACACTGTTGGCTCATATTCAGCTTGTGATCAACGACAATTCCAAGATCCTTCTCACATGTCGTATTGCTGAGCCAAGTATCCCCCATCTTATAACTGTGCATTTGGTTTCTTTTTCCTAAGTGTAGAACTTTGCATTTATCCCTGTTGAATTTCATTCTGTTGTTTTCAGCCCAATGCTCCAGCCTATCAAGGTCCCTTTGAATTTTGTTTCTGTCTTCCATGGTAGTAGCTATGCCCCCCAATTTTGTATCATCTGCAAATTTGATAAGCATGCTTTGTACTTCCTCATCCAAGTCGTTAATAAAAATGTTGAAGAGCACTGGGCCCAGGACTGAGCCCTGTGGTACCCCACTCATTACTTCTGCCCAGTTTTGTCATACTGTGTCCCTATAAGTATCCGATTTCACACTATGGTTGTACAATACTTCCTTTGCATTTTAAGTATGCCTTGGTGTAGTAATGGTTCTCCATTGTTTTCATCCTGAGCGGCAGATAGGCTGAGAGATGGTGAGTAGTCCATGGTCACCCACTACAGTTTATAGCTCATTTCCATTTTGAAAAAATTAATTAAAACAATTTACATGCAGGCAAAATTTATTAAGTGGATTCACATAATACATTTAAAGCACATCCAACTCTCATTTAAAGTGCATGACTTCCCCTAAAGAATTCTGGGAAGTGTCATTTCCCCCTCACAGATATAGTTCTCACCACTCTTAACAAATTGCCGTTCCCATGATTCTGTGGTGGGATTCATGTGCTTCAAATGGGTGTTGAATGTGCTTTAAAGGAATGGTGTGGATCTGCCCTAGGTATGATGTGCATTCAAGAGTGAATTGAAAAGAACAATTTTAAAAGATACTTCTTACTCTTACTCATTTCTCAGACCTCTTTCTGAAGTAAAGGGTCAAATATGTAAAAAAGTTTGGAGCAGCCACGTTAAAAGATAAGGGCAAGGTATTCCAGGCAGGGGGTTGCCAACCCTACTTGGATATGGATGTCTTTGCAGAAGAACCCTAGTCAAGGTTTACCAACAGCACAATCCAAACTATATCTACTTAGAAGTCAGTCCTGTTGAGTTCTATGGGGCTTAAATTGAGTTCTATGGGGCTTAAGTGTGTTTAGAATTGCAGCCTTCAGGAGCATCCCTCTTTACTCCCCAAAGCTCCCATCTGACATCTCCACAACACTAAGCTCCTTTGTCCCTACAGTGACCTTCTGGTGACTGGCCTGGCCTGAAGGCACTTAACTCTTCTTGCTGAAAGCTAGTAGGCTAGATTAAATGTTCCCTACCCAGGCTCCACCTTTTAGCTAAGATTTCTATCTTAATTTCCAATCAGATATATTTTTTTAATTGTATGCTCCAAGCAACTGTGATTGATGCTTAATGTATCATGCTTAATGACATCACTTGGGCCTGCCCCATGACATCACTAGGGCCTGCCCCTCAAATCTCAGGTTTTGGGACGCTTCTGACCTGGCAACCCTACCAACGATAGCCTTACCCTCCATGTATTTGTCTAACCCTCTTTTAAAACCATCCAAATTGGTGGCCATCACTGCCTCTTGTGGGAGCGAAATCCACAGTTTAACTATACACGGTATGTAGATGCACTTTCTTTTTGTCTGTCCTGAATCTTCCAACATTCAGCTTCATTGAATGTCTACAAGTTCTAATGTTATGAGACAGGGAGAAACCCTTTTCTCTATCCACTTTCTCCATGCCTTCCTTATTATATACATTTCTACCATGTTACCTCTGACTCGCCTTTTCTCCGAAGGCTTACTCCTTTCTTCTGTGCAGCTGTATATAGGATCCCAACCATCATCTACCTAGCACTCTCTCCAGAAAGAAAGTGAATCCACTAGAGTGCCCTTCTCCTTCCATCTCCTGGGCTCCCATTTGATATTTATTATTTATTTATTAGATTTTTATACTGCCCGACTAGCATAGCTCTCTGGGCGGTGTACAGCAAAAATACAAATACATACAATAAAAACCCATCATAATACAACAAGAACACATATAAGAGAATGAAAAATCTAAAATCAGTTATAGCAAATTTAAAACTAAATTAACATTAGTTAGATTAAAATGCCTTAGAAAAGAAGGTTTTAACTTGGCGCCGAAAAGATAACAAAGTCGGCGCCAAGCGCACCTCATCGGGGAGACTATTCCACAGTTCAGGGGCCACCACCGAGAAGGCCCTAGTTCTTGTTACCACCCTCCGAGCCTCTCTCTGAGTCGGAACTCGGAGGAGGGCCTTCGATGTAGAGCGCAGTGTATGGGCAGGTTCATATCGGGAGAGGCGTTCCAGCAGATATTGTGGTCCCGCGCCGTGTAAGGCTTTATAAGTCAAAACCAACACTTTGAATCTGGCCGATACTCAGTAGGGATGGGGGAGACATTTGATTCAGTGCTCATTTATAGGTGAATCTACCTAATTCACACTTTCCAAAACAATATGCAAGCCCAAACACAGTCATCCTTCAAAATTTGAATTTCTCTGAATTTTGCAGTGCAGTTCTCCAGCCATGTAATGTGTACAAAAATGCATATAACTAGGATAGCATGAATAAAACTGGATATACTCAGGGCCAGCACCAAGGGGCAACCAAGTCAGGCCCTGGCTGAGGGCCCCTGTGGCCCAGAGGGAGCTTCCAGTCACTACCCCCCACCAATAGAGTCAGTGTGGGCTTCAATAAGCCTGTACACACGCCCCAACTACCTTTCTGATCCCTGTGAATGATGTGATCATTGTGTGCTCATGCCTGCCATCAACCAAGATAGTGGAGGAGGCTTCCTAAGGGGCTGATGGCAGGCCTGCTCACATAGCATGCACATAATCTATAGGGAGAAGAGATGTAAGTGGGACATGCAGGCAGGTTTATTTGCCCTGCGCCACCAGTATGGAGGGGTTGGCCTATGGTGCTGAGGGTCCGGGGCAGACTGGTGCCCAAGGGCCGAGGCATGCCTGGTGCCAGCCCTGGATATTATATTAGGCAAAACTACATACAAAGATGTGTCTATTAGGAGAAATTAGCACTAAAATGTCATGGGGACTTTTTAAATAAAAAAATCACAAACTGATGTGGAAATGTGGACAATTTAAGAGTGGAAAAGAGTAGAAACAGGTTGTATCCAGTGCTGCTCCTACTCAGAGTAAACCCATTGAAATGAATGAATGTAACTTGGGCTCCCTTTGGGAGGAAGGACAGGATATACATTTAACAATAAATAAATAAGTCATTTCCAGTAACTTCAGTGGGTCTACTATGAGTAGGACTAGCACTGGATACAGCCCTTTGAGAAATAGAAAGTATTCTCCCACAACAGCCCCTCATGGCCAATTGGTAGGTTAGTCGGAATAGTGATGGAGCCCAAAGCCCCTTGCATCCAGAGACCGTTAATAATGACGGCTAGATAGAACTTCCAAGTTCAGAGGCAGTATATCACTGAATAGCAGTTTCTAGGGAGCCATAGCTAGAGAGGGCTACTTCCTTCACAGTGCACTTGTGGACTTTCCAGAGGCATCTGGATGAACACTAGGTCATAGGGTGCTGGATTAGATGGACCTTTGTTTGGTCTTACTGAGCAGGGTTCTTCAGACTTTGTTTTTATTAAAACAAAAACCAGAATCTGGAAATGTCAAGATATTCAAGGACGAGGCCTGAGCACCAAGGTGGGGCAACCTTTGCATAATACCTGTCAAGTTTTGCATAAAACTTTGTCAGTGGGGTGCGGGGAGCGTTTTTTCAGATAAAAGCTTCACTGGCCATATTATATCGCTAATGCAAAAAGTACTATGGAAGATGGAATTACAAACTTTTTATAACTATAATGTTAAATGAATGTTCTGTCAGCACCCTAAAGAAAATTTAATAGTTTGAAATAAAAAGGAGCTAAACATTCTTTTCAAAAACAGCAATACAATTAAAAAAAAGTTTTTAAAAACTATAACCACATTGAGTGGTCTTCTTTGCTTGGCCTAGAAAAGTCCCCTCCTTTTGCCTGGAAGGAATCAGGTACGCCAAATAGGCCCCTTCTGTTCCCTTTGTTACCAGTTTGCAAATGTGCCCCAAGAACATTCCTAATTGACTTAACCAAATTTGTATGAAAAATCATTTCAAACCATGTTGCTTCTTACTTCTTATAAAGTTGGAACACAAGAAACTGACACTTACCCAGAAGGCATGTTTAAACTGCAGGTGCGTCATGATGACTTGCTGGAACGGTAAACTTTCAGCCAATTTGCTCCGCAGCACGAAAGGTTCAAAGAAGAGGAGCCGAGCTTGCCCCGGCTGCAGTATGCTCTGAAGCAGAAAGAGTACCCTTTTTGCAACTTGCAAAACAGCATCGGGCGGTTTAAGGAAGCTTCATGTGCGATGACTTGTTACTCTGAAGGGAAAAGCACACGCCAAACCTCACAGGTCTCCACTTCCACTTTCCCTCCTCTCACCCCACCCCTCAGTGCTCTGGTGTCAACCTCGTTCCATTTCTGGCGAAGGCTGAATATTGAAATGAGGAAGCAGAAATGTCGTTGCTGTCATCTGTGTGCAAATGAGATAGCTTTAAAAACAACAACTAGATTAGCTACACGCCAGAAAGTAAGGGGTCATCGGATCAATAGATGGAGCTACAAACTCTGAAGACGGTAAAAAAACTGAGATCTGGCCCATACTGTTGACCACAGCAGTTGCATTTCTGATGCAAGGGAGTTGTTCGTGCGAGTTTTGGTAATCTTTTGCGCTGGGCACAAATCATGCACACAGGAAGCAGATCTGTGGTATTGCAGGTTCAGCTATTGCGGTAATAACGGAAGAGTTTTCCGATCCTCATAAAAATGAAGGAAATGGGTTGATGTCACTTGCTTCAGCTTGGCCTGTTTGGACCACTGCGTTGCTTTTGGAAGTGCCGTGGAAGCTGCATTCATTCACTGCAACTGTGAATATGAATGAAAGAGTAGTGCAAGCACAATGCCACTGGAATATTAATGGAGTGCCTTCTTCCATCAGTATCATTGGGCAAGAAGTTTAAAAATGAGATGATTCAGTTGCCATTTGCAAATAGACCCGAGAGCCTCCATTTCCTCTGTTGTTTCTCTTACAGCTAGAATGTGGTGGAGAATGCTTGCTTGCTTCGCTGTTGAACTCGAGATCCCAAGCTTCAAAATAAATGACAAATGTTTTCATTGCTCCTGCACCAACGTGTTGACTGAGCACACACACCACCTTTGTCAGGTAATGGAACTCACTTTTGCTGGTAGAAATCCAAGCAAAACATACCTATCTGTGTGATTACTAGCCTCATGGACTTCAGTGAGACTATTATCCCATTAGCGCCCTCTAGATGTGTTTGACTATAGTTTCCATCAGCCCCAGGCAGCACAGCCTGTATTAGCTGGGGCTGATGGGAATTGCAGTCCAAAATGTCTGGAGGGCACCAGATAGGCAAAGGCTGGCCTAGAGTGTAGCAAACATCTTCTCCTCTAAGATAGACCGAAAGATCTGTAATTGCACCTGCAAATGGAAGGGCAGGGCACCTTTAGAGAAGAGAGATTTTTAATCTAGCCATCAGTCATGCAAATCCACTTCCTCCACAGTCACTCCAATGAAATCAATGAATCTATTCAGCAAGGAGTGAGGCAAGCCCGCAAGCTCTTATCTACTAGTAGCCCTTGAAATAAGGAACTGGGCTGTTTCTTCCCACATTACAGCTGTAAACAAATGGAACAAATGGGATTTGCTAATCCACAAAAATAGCAGCTGCTGTGCCACGTCCACATTTGCCCTTCTCCTTTCAGTGCTTATTTCTTGGTAAACAGTGCTGGGCATGTGCCAAGGGCCCACCCATCAAGGCCTGCTGCTGATCCTTTTGCTGTTGCCGTCTGATCTCTCACTCTGGCCTAGAGGCAGGCCATGTTTGTACATCGCGGCAGTGGTACTCTATGCCAGTGGGGTAGTGGAATCTGCGCTGGGGTTTAGTCCAAACATTCAAAGAGCTGTCCAAGGTGCTTCAGCAAATGTGCCTCTCCAGGTCTCTCCATCTGACCCTTGGAACTCCCCCCAGGCCACATGAGTCACAGACCCCACTTTGCACCCAGAGTGTTTTGTTTGGCTGGAATGTGCACTTGAATTCTAATAATGCCTCTTGCTTGCCTGGATGGAGGACAGAGAGGGGCATGTGTGTGTAGGAACTAGCATAGTGTACAACAGTATCATTTGCACTGATTGCCCTTCCCCCTTTTGCTCTGGCCACACCCCACCCCAACCCATGACCCTCAAAAGGTTTGCTAGCCCCGATAAATAGATGTATTTATTTAAAATAAAGCATAGATCACACTTTTCTTTTGCAAATCAAAAGGGGATATCAGGGGAGGCAGGTGGAGAGGATTCTGCAGTCCAAGCTTTGCAATCCAGAAAGCCTTATAATTAAGTTTATAAATCTGAAAGCTTACTTCAGTCCTTTTTAGTTTATCCAACTGCTACTTCTTTATCAACTTTGCTGGCATTTCTGGCCTTGCCTTGAATCATTCAGAAGGGCCATAGTTCAGAAGCAGAACATCTAATCTGGATACAGATAGTTCTATCTAGATTCAATCCCCAGCATCTCCAAGTAGGATGCCTAGTGATGCCCCCCGCCTGAAACCCAGGTGAGCAGCTGCCAGTCAGTATTGACAATACTGAGGTAGATGGACCTGAACCAGAACAAGGCTGCTTCCTATGTATCTCAGCTCAAGGTAGTGGTAATGCCAACAGAAGTGATGGGAGCTTCTTACAGCAGCTTACTATCCTTCCAACTCATGGGTCCCCAGCACTACCATATAAGCAGTATAATAGGAGGTTCATGCTTAATTCTGGTCTTACCCCACATTGTGCTGGACCTGGTTGGTCTCTGGAGGATCAGGCTCCTATAGCTGGCATTGCTGTGTAACAGACCCTTCACCAAACTAAAGTGAGAGTTCAGTCAGCCAAAACGAAGCCTCATCTCAAAATCATAGATAACCAGAGATAACTCGTGAGCACATGTACTATATGTAGAAGTGGGTGAGAGATGTAATAAGCTATGCATGTGAAGAGAGCTACACTATTATATCCAATATTTACAACTTTCACTGTTACTCTAAACTGCTAAATCTGTTCAAGTGTTTCCTAAACAGTTTCTTAAGACAAAAAAAGGTGATGCACTTTTCTCTATTACATTCACTCTTTCTCCCCTCACAAAACAGACATTGTTCCCCAATATTCCAACATTGGCTTTTGAGCCATCTTCCCGTCCCATACCCATCAACTAGTTAGCCTGGCCAAAGTCTGAAGCTGTCAGCTCTAATTCTCACTGACAAAGTAAAGCCCATCATATTTAATGGGGATTGTTTCCAGGTAAGTGTGTGTTAGACTACACCTGTAAAACCCTAAGGGCTCTTCAGTACAAATAGGCTACATGTTTCCTTCAACACCTCTGCAACTGCTTGGATCGGTATTGTATATATTTTTCCTTTGGTACCACTAACCCATCTTTCTTTTTCTTATTTCTTTCCATTGTGTCCCATAAAACAACCAAAAGCAATTTAACATATATTTAACATAAAACATATAATATATATATATATAAACAGTTTCAAGTCCAATGCAGAGATGAAATGGAAATGGACTGCCTTCAAGTCGATCCCGACTTATGGCGACCCTATGAATAGGGATTTTATGGTAAGCGGTATCCAGCAGTAAGCGGGTTTACCATTGCCTCCCTCTGAGGCTAGTCCTCCCCAGCTGGCTAGGGCCTGCTCAGCTTGCCACAGCTGCACAAGCCAGCCCCTTCCTTGTCCACAACTGCCAGCTGGGGGGCAAGTGCACTCCTTGGGACTACGCAGCTTGCCCATGGCTGCACAGGTGGCAGGGCACGTAACCCCTGAGCCACTCACTGTGGGGGTGATCTGTAGCTGGCCCTTGACACCCAGGAGACACAAGCGGGGATTTGAACTCACAGACTCGGGACTCCCAGCCAGGCTCTCCTCCCCACTGTGCTATATTAGATATAGACTGGGATAAAAAAAATCTCCATGTAAAAGGCTAATTGGAAAAGGAAGAGCTTCAAAAGATGCTGAAAAAAGAGATGGCACCTGTCCAACATGTAACAGGAGTGAATTTTCTAAAAATGGACATGCATCTCACATATATCACCTGGACTACAATCCTGACTTGATATACATTTACTTTCAGCATTAAGAATCCTACATAGCAACAGCCAGGCGTGGTGCCCCGGATGTGGAATGCCCCCCCCCCCGAGAGAGATGTCTGCTTCCTTCATTCCTTGTACTTAAGCAGCTGGTGAAGACAAGTTTGCTTTTTAAAGAAGCTGGCTTTTTTAGAATGGTCCATTGGACTCACCTGAAGGGTGATTTTCACAGGTACGCCTGCCATCACTTTGGGCTTTACTGCCATCTAGTGTCCGAAGGCAAGAATGCACTCGAGTTAAAACCTGGGCCTCAGGCCCCTCCCACTCCAGTTTCATTCGCGATGAGTCCGAAGTGGCATATCTGAAAGGAACAAAAGGCCAAAGGCCCCAGCAGCAAGGAAAACAGAGACAAGAAGTCTGGAAACAGGGAGAACCATAGAAATTGCAACATAATATTACAGGTTTTAACCGTGGAAAAAACAGAGCATAAAACATAGAGCAGATAGACTATAAAAATGGGAAAAGTCATCCAGAGATCCCCCACAAGGGAGGGACGTGATGGCAGGCGTACCTGTGAAAATCACCCTTCAGGTGAGTCCAATGGACCATTTTCCACAGGTAGCCTGCCATCACTTTGGGATGTACCAAAGCAGCCACCTAATAGGGACTACAAACAGCTTATGATTCAGAAAGGACATGTTGGAGGACACGTCTCCCGAAGGAGGCGTCAGCAGAAGCATAGCGATCAATCTTATAATGTTTCACAAAGGAGTTAGGGGTAGCCCATACCGCAGCTCTACATATGTCTGCAAGAGGTGCATTAGACACAAATGCAGCCGAAGCGGCCGCTGATCTGGTGGAATGAGCCGTGATGTTAGACGGCACTGGAAGGTTAAGGGACTGATACGCCAGGGCGATGCAAGCCCGTAGCCAACAGGACAAAGTGGATTTGGAGACCTTTTCCCCCAAAGTCCTAGGGGGAAAGGATACAAATAAGGATTCTGTCTGCCTGATGTCGTGGGTGCGAGAGAGGTACATTTTGAGGGCTCTCCTAACATCCAGCGAATGCCAGGCCTTTTCCAGGGGATGGACTGGCTTTGGGCAGAACGACGGAAGCACAATGTCTTGGCTACAGTGGAAAACTGAGTAGACCTTGGAACAGAAGGATGGGTCCGGCCTCAGGACCACTGAATCCTTATGAAAGATGCAGAGGTGAAGGGCCGAAGACAAGGCTTGTAGCTCTGAAATCCGCCTCGCAGAAGTAATAGCAATGAGGAAAAGGACTTTGAAGGACAACAGTCTGAGAGGTACTGAAGCGAGAGGTTCAAACGGAGGGCGCTGTAAGGCTTGGAGGACTTTGGAGAGACTCCAGGAAGGAAAGTAGTGGCGCACAGCTGGAGAGAGGCGGGCGGCCCCTCTCAAGAAGCGTTTGATAAGCGGGTGAGCGCCCACGGGGGCGGCCGACGAGGAAACGGACAGGATTGAAGAGATGGTGGAGGTATGGTGACGCAGAGTGTTTGGTCGCAGTCCCAATGTCAGACCTCTATATAGGAATTGAAGAACATGCTGTACAGTGGCTTGAGATGCCGGAAAACCCTTAGAGGTGCACCAGTTGGAAAAGGCACGCCAAGTACTCTGATAAATGCGAGTTGTGGAAGGTCGTCTCAATACTAAGATAGTGTCGACCACCCCCTGGGAAAGTCCGGCAGCATTCAGCTGCCTCTGTTCAAAAGCCAGGGCGTCAGACTCAACCAGGTCGGGTCTGGGTGCCAAATTGGTTCCTGAGCGAGAAGATCCGGCCTGACAGGAAGGGTCCAGGGATCCGCAACTGACATCGAGAGAAGGTCCGAGAACCAAGGTCGGCGAGGCCAGTATGGTGCTATTAGGAGAATCCGAGCCCCTTCGTGCCAGAGTTTCGTCAATGTCCTGCCCAGGAGGGATATCGGAGGAAAGGCATACAGGAGCCCTCCTGGCCATGGTGCTATCAGTGCATCCACTGCTTCTGCCGTTGGCTCTAGGTATCTCGAGAAGTAGCGAGGCAGCTGGCAGTTGTGGCTCGAGGCGAAAAGGTCCACCGAGAGGGCGCCAAACCGGAGCTGGAGAAGGTGGAACACTGCCGGATGAAGCTTCCATTCTCCCGGGCTCACATGCTGTCTGCTGAGCCAATCGGCGGTCATGTTCAGAACCCCGCTGAGATGTTCCGCCTGTAAGGACAATAGATGGTTCTCGGCCCAGTCGAAGATTTGGGTCGCCTCTGCCTGAAGAACTGTGAACCTGGTACCCCCCTGTCTGTTGAGATGAGATTTCACGCAAACATTGTCTGTACGGATGAGCACGTGCTGCAGAGAAAACAGTGGCTGGAAGTGTTGAAGGGCCAGATGAACAGCCCTGAGCTCCATCCAGTTTATGTTTTGACTTAGGTCTGCTGCGGATCACACGCCCTGGACAGTGGGCTCCCCAGTCTGACAGACTGGCATCTGTGGTGATTATGTCCCTGACTGGCTCCCGGAATGGCGTACCCTTGCTGAGGTGTGCCGTCGTTGCCCACCAGCGGAATGAGTCCCTCAGCAATGAGTCCAGCGGAATCACGTGATGGTTGGACTTGGCAATGTCCGCCTGAAAGGGTAGGAGGGCCCATTGTAGAGGTCTCGTGTGATGTCAAGCCCACAGGACGATGTGAATTGTGGAAATCATTGAGCCAAAAATCTGCACCAGGAACATGACATCTGCCCTTGAGCGATGTGTCAGTAAGGTTGCCATGGCTGTGATGGAGGCAATATGGTCAGGGGACAGGAAAACCATGGCTAGAGACGTGTCCAGTATGGCTCCCAGGTGCTGGAGGCGCTGGGTTGGCTGCAGATGACTCTTTTCGATGTTGACCAGCCAGCCGTGAGAGTTTAGGGCCTCTAGGGTGAACTGGAGTTGTCTGTTGGCTAAGTCCTGGGAGCACGCTCAAAGGAGCAGGTCGTCCAGATAGGCGTAAATATGAACCCCTTGCAGATGAAGAAATGCCACCATGGTGGCCATCACTTTGGTAAAGACTCGAGGAGCCAAGGTAAGGCCAAATCGCATGGCACGGTATTGGAAGTGGTGCTGGCCCAGTACGAATCTCAGGAATCGTCTGTGATCCAGGCAAATTGGTATGTGTAAATAAGCGTCCTTCAAGTCGATGGATGCTAGGAAATCCCCTTGTTGCAGTGCTTCCATGATTGACGCCAGTGACTCCATCTTGAAGCAGCGGTACTTGACAAAGTGGTTGACAAACTTGAGGTCTAAGACCGCCTTCCATGAAGAGTCTCGCTTGGGAACTGCGAAAAGGACGGAGTAGACGCCTTGCAGCCTTTCGGATAGTGGTACTGGCTCTATAGCGGCTATGTCTAGTAGATGACATAGGGCATCCTGCATAACCGTCCTGCGTGACTTGGAGACGGGGGAGAGGCAAAATCTGTCCGGGGGGTTCTGCCAAAATTCTATGTTGTATCCCTGGGTGAAGATGACCCTGACCCAAGAGATGTGTGTCAGAGTGAGCCAGGAGCTTGAGTAGGAGAAGAGTCTGCCTCCGATGGGTATGGCGTCAGAACTGCCTGCGCTGATGGGCTCCTCTGCCATAAGAGGCTGAAGGGGCTTGCCTGCCTTGGTATTGGGCTCTGAGCTGGAAGCGTTGTCTGGGCCAGGGTGCCCTGGAGGAGCGGAAATCTGTAGACCTGGCATCCCGTCCTCGCCCGCCAGGTCGCACCCCCGGAAAGGGCTGGAAGGAGCGGTAAGGATTAAACTGCCAAAATGGTCTGCGGTCGTCTCTTCTGGCTGTGGCTAACGTAGGCTTTTGATTGTCCTTGGGGTCAACCAAGACAGCTTTAAGAGCATCCTCACCAAAGAGCATAGAGCCCGAGAATGGAGCCATAGACAGGTTAGTTCTAGTGGTAGTGTCAGCATCCCAATGTTGGAGCCATAGGGTTCGATGAGCTACAATTTCAGCAGCAAGGGCCCGTGCTCCTTGGTGGGTCACGTCCAGCGTGGCGTCAGCCACAAATGCAGCGGCCTTGTGTAATTTGAGTAGGCCCTTTTGTAACATGGCTGGATCCGGATTAGGGTCGTCCAAAAGGTCATCGAGCCACATCATGGAGGCCCGTGAGAAGAGGGAGGTGGCAGCGGAGGCCTGGATGGAATGAGCAGAAGCCTTGTGGTTCTTTCATAGAACAAAGTCGAGCCGCCTCTCAGAGGGATCTTTGAACTGTGTCTCCCTCTTTCGGGAGGAGAGACCGAGAGACCAGATTGGAGATTGGTTGGTCCACCCCAGGGACGTTCAGGAAAGACATGAATTCCGGGGCCAGGGTATACAGCTTGTTGGCCAACTTAGAGAAGCGATGCGGGTGCAGAGGATGGGCCTATTCTTCCCTGGCCAGCTTGTTAATAGGATCTGGCACAGGGATGAAATGATCCACAGATCTGGGGGACTCTGGCACCCTTCACAGGAGGGGCAATAGGTTGCGTTTGTGCGGGTTGAATGCCAAGGGTGTCCATTACCCTGCAGGAAAGAGGGGTGTAATCAGCCGGGTCAAAGAGGCGATAAGAGTAGTCCTCATCCAGATCAGATTCCCCACTCCATTTGTCAGGGTCGGCCTGCAAGAAGTTTAAGTAGTCGTCCATCCGTGAGGTCTCCCCGCCAAATCTGCCCCTGGAAACCTTGAATGGGTTAGGCGAGGGTAGAGGGGCATCATCATGACAGCCAGGTTGTCGTGTAGAGCTGGACTGCCACAAAACTCCAGGCTGAGGGGATAGCTGTGCTTGAGGCTGAGGTTGAGAGAGGCACCCGAGTACCTCTCGCAGCTGTAGCAGGAGTTCTGGAGTCAACTGTAGCCCTGAAGGAGGAGCAGCAGGTACAGAATGCTCCTGTGTAGGCAGGTGAGGCTGCGCTGATGGAGTCAGAGGAGGAAGGGAGATATCGGAGTGGTGAGGAGTTTGGCTGGGGAAGCCCTCACATTTGTCCTCTGATGACCCAGAAGGAGATTGAAAGAGAGCAGGTACTGCTTCTTGTGCAGGCTTCTCCAGGATCGGGGCTGAGACATATTGTGCCCTCTTGGACGCACTGTAGGCAGACAGGTGTTTAGTCCTGGCTAAGGCTTTAGTGTGCTTATGTTTCAATGGTTTGTGTTGAGCAAGGGCAATACACTGACGACTTGCCCCTGAAGTTTGCGCCACTTCAGGATTCTGATCTGCCATGTCAGGGTCTGGATCACGCACACAATGGGGAAGGTGCAGTGACACTTCTGTGCTGTAAAATGGTAAGGAGCAGGATGCACACTGGGGGGCAAGGTGCCAAGAGAAATTGACTAAGTTCACTATGGCACCCAAAACAAAATAAGTGAATACACGCCCACAAAAAGGGGTACTGATACCACAGTAAGCAATGAGGACTCCAAAAAGGGAAGTCGAGATGCAATATTGGCCACCAGCTAGGTACACGCACACAATGGGGAAGGTGCGAGACCGCTACAATACACTGCCAGGAAAAAAGTTGCTTTTAAAGCACAGCGTGGCCCAGGGCTAGATACACGCACACAATGAGGAAGGTGCGGTACCGCCAATGTGCACTGAAGAAACTAGAGCGCCACCAGAAAAAAGGATTACATTAAAATGTGGTGCACATGAGTGAATACACACACACAATGGGAAAGGTGTGGTATCACTTAAACACAGCTGCTCAGACTAAGCAGCTCTCACAGGCAGCAAAACTAGTAAAACACTGAAGTAGAAGAAACGAAACCTACAAAAACGAAACTAAAATGAAAATGAAAATGGCGGCCGAGAGATTGGGCAGCCTAAAAAGAGCCTCTGCAGGGTTTAAGAGGCAGCCGGGATGAACCGCTGCCGTTTAGGGCTGAAAAAGGACCTCCACGTGAGACGACGCCGTCGGAGGAAAAAAGGCGGCGAGGGGGGGGGCAAAAATCGCCACCGCCTCCAAGAAGTAGGGCCAGAGAAGAGCCAAAACGGAGAGTGGAGCTGCAGCTGCAGGCTCCTGGCTTGAAGGGCAAAACGCTGCCCTGGGATAGCGGCGATGGGCAGAAGGCCTGCGAGGGAGCAGCAGCCGCAAACTACCCTGCGCTGAGACCAAACGGAGTGGGGGGGGAGCCGCAGCTGCGGGTCCCCCAAACAACGGGGAAGCAGCAGCTGCTGCTTGAGGAAGCCTCAAATAAAAAGCCCCAAATAAATGAGGAAGCCCCAAATAAAAAAGATCCAAAACAGACCAAAAAACCCTGATCACAAAAGGAAGGGGGGGGGGAATACAAGAAAAAATACATGAAAAAAGTCCCGGAAAATAAAAAACAGGAGAAAAACCGAAGACAGAAAAAATCCCACACTCCAAACACGAAGGGGGAGGGGGGGGAAACACAGGAAAAGGCCAAATGCAATAGGAAAAGGAACTTAGCTACGCTCTGCCAGAGATCCGCCTCGGACGAAGGCAAGAATGGAACTGGAGTGGGAGGGGCCTGAGGCCCAGGTTTTAACTCAAGTGCATTCTTGCCTTCGGATGCTAGATGGCAGTAAAGCCCAAAGTGATGGCAGGCTACCTGTGGAAAATTTTATGATGTTTCAAACCGATGCTGACCTTATAGGGTTGTTACTGTATCTTTTCCTACTTTATACTCATTTTATATAAATCACTTTGGGCACTTTTTGAAAAATGAAAAATATTGAGTCTAATTTATCCATTTAACATTACTAGTTAAGGGGTTCATACCAAGAATGACAAGGAAAAAAATAGGGCATTTAAATATTTTAATCTTGAGTATTTAAAGTGAATAGTGTTCCTTACTTAAATACAATACACTTTCTAAAGCTATATTACAGTAAAAATAATTGCTATCTAAATGCAAAAATAAGATTTCCAGATCATATAAACACAGTCTACAGAAGTTAATATACACAGAAACCTTACAGATATGTAAAGCTTTAGTCCCCCTGGATATTCATACAGAAGGATTATTATGAAGATGAAACCAACACTTTAGTAGTTTTTTCGCTTTTCCAAAATTGAACACAAACTAGTGGCATTAGCTATCCTACCGCACAATCAAATCTTTGCATTTTTCAAGTACGTTTCAAAAAGCAGTACTAAAATATGGATGTAGAAGGCTTTTGATCTTTTAAATGTACAATAGGTTTGTAGTGCCAAAATTATGGAAGCTAAAACATCCAAGACAATGTATTAAGAAACCCAGGAACACAAAAACAGCTTTACAACCATTATATTACAGCTACGCACGCTTTGCATTTCTGCCTTCAAAGCTGAACACTTTGAAAAATCCAACTTTGGAACAAAAGAAAAGGCAAAGAGGAGTCTCTTGGAAACTAAAGTTCTTCATGGTAAAAGCTTTCATCATGGAGCTGCCTGCCATAATCTGTGGCTTCGCTGTTGAGAAACAGATCTGGATTCTCAAGAATCTCTACCTCTGTAAGCTTCTTGTTTCCATCCAAGTCCATTTCTTCAATAAGGTGGACAGCCTTCAGAAAAAAGATTTTTAGTTTATTCATTCACTGAGTTTGTAACCTGCCCTTCCTCCCAAAGGAACCCAGGGCAGAAAACATCAAAATCTCAGAACAACACTATTTAAAATAAAATAAAATAAAACAAAACATATTTAAAATGGTTTTAAAAAACCATTTAAAATATTTAAATTTTTTAAAAATCTAAAAACAATTCAAAAACTATCAAATATCCTCACAGTTTCTAGTTTGCCATGGCTAATAGCTATCAGCTGTCAAATGCCTGGGTAAATAGGAATGTCTTTAAACTTCTCATGAAAGTCAGTAGTAGGGGGAGACAGAGGCACTTCACTCGGGAAAGTATTCCCCAGACAAGGAACCACCACTTAGAAGATCCTGTCACAGATCAATGCTAACTGGATAGCAGCTGGAAGTGGCACCACCAACAGTGCTTTCGTAGCTCACAAAATAATCTCATCAGTCTGTCTTTCTTAATTTATATTTGAAACCACTGTGCAGCACCAGTTAGCAATTTATATTCCATTGATTGGCCCATCTTCAAGCCTTTTGGAAAGCTCATTTACCTTCACAAAATTACAGCTAAGGGGTTTGAAGGCAACACTTGGTGCCCAAAGGTAGTTTCTGGAACAAAAATAAGATTCCATGTAGAATGAACTTGCTTCAGTGCATTTTATATAGCATCACTAGCTCCTGGAATGACTGCATAGTTTTTGCATGCTAATTTTATGGTTTTGATTTTTTGTTCACAGCTTTCTACTATGCTTTTATATATGCAGGTAATAGTACACTGAATGCAAATAGATGCAACATTCATTTTCCTTAAAAAAAATATTAGCAAGGTAGGACGATCCCCACATTAGAACCCCTCATATGCAATACAGGCCACAGTAGTGATCATGTAGATAGCCAATGCCATCATTTTAAAGCAAGGCTTTCAGGATCCAAACAAAAACATGTCTTAGGCTGAAATCTGATCCGATCAGTGGGTTTACAGGCTCTTAATCCAGGAAGATCCTCCGTGGCGCAGAGTGGTAAGCGGCGGTAACACAGCCGAAGCTCTGCTCGCGGCCGGAGTTTGATTCCAACAGAAGGAGGAAGTCGAATCTCTGGTAAAAGGGGTCGAGGTCCACTCAGCCTTCCATCCATCCGTGGTTGTTGAGTACCCGGCATATGCTGGGGGGTAAAGAAAGGCCGGGGAAGGAACTGGCAATCCCACCCCATATATACGGTCTGCCTAGTAAACGTCGCAAGATGTCACCCTAAGAGTCGGAAACGACTTGCACTACAAGTGCGGGGACACCTTTATCTTTACTTTAATCCTGCATTAATAAATAAATCTATTTAACATTTGTATAGTACTTTCAAATGTTCAGAGTGCTGCACATTCATTATCTAGTTGTCATTCATTGGTGATCACTCATGGCCGAGTAAGATTGTCTTCCAAGGTAAGGTCTTTAACAGTGGGTCCGTAAGTGACTGTGGAGGCCAATTCTGGATCCACCGCCCATGTGCCGGTCCATGACTAGGGGCTTCTGGATTTCACAGTCCTGCCCCCGTCGCCATTCGCCATGGGACTTTTGGTTTGTTCTCCCCACATATCTAGTTGTAATCCTTACAATAACTCTGTAAGGCGAGACAGGATAATAATCCCCATACCGCAGATGGGGAGATAGAGAGAGCTGCTTGCCTAAGGACACCTAGAAAGTTCATAGCTGAAGCAAGATTAGTACATGGAACATCCTAATTCAAACCTTAGTCTTTTAGCAACTACACTATGCCAACATTCTGTATTGGACTATCTATGGCCACTATGTGTCAATGGTTTAATTATAATGCTAGTTGTTAATACACTAGGCCAGTGGTTCCTCAACCTTTATGAGTACAGGGCCCCCCTTTCTAAGCTCAACAAAATTCATGACCACCACCACCCCCGGCTAATTGTAATTTTAGTGTCTGTTAATTGAAAAAATGGTGTGTGGCAAAATCACATCTCCAAATATCCTTTCCATGAAAAGCTGCCTGCAGACAGGGAGGTGTTGCTTTCTTTTCTTAATGCAAAGGTCCAATCAAATTAGTATCCCCCTCCCCCCCACACACAGTCTGAAGATGTACAGTCCTGTCTCCCAACACCACTGGGTTACAGTGTTGGACTAAGATCCAGGTTCAAATCCCCACCCAGCCATGAAGTCCATTGGGTGACCTTGGGCCAGATACAGTTCCTCAGCCTGACCTATCTCACAGGGTTGGTGTAAGGATAAAATGGAAAGGGGGAATGGAACCATGTGCTCCACCTTGAGCAACTTGGAGGAAAGGTGGGATACAAATGCTATAATTAAATAAATACATTTCAGCTGCAGTATGTGGACCCCAGCCTCAGTCAACCTGCTGAGCTTTTATAAAATCATCATCATCAAGAACCATCAACATGGTAGTGGTGGGGATGCTAGATTGTGAAGACAAAAGGGTGCACAGAATGAAGAGGGGGGTTAGTACTTTTAGGCTTTAGGATGATAATCAGAACTGATAACTTGGTTAGTATGCATTTGGGGAATGAGAGTGGAGCAGAAGACAGATCAGTGCACGTACGCACACAAACATACCTGCCCCTCCTGCCTGCAACTGCAGGCGTGCCTGCATTTGGGCACATGGGGCGGGGGAACCCTCAACTGCTGCCGCATCTTGGAGAGATTGGGGGGACTGACTGTATGTAGAAGGCAGGCATTGGCACACACACTTAGCCTCAAAGATGAGGGGCGAGCAAGGCCTGAGCTTCCTCACTGCTCCTTGGCTCTGTCTGGGCCGAAGATGAGATCTGGGTGGCCTTGCAAGTAAGAATAATTTTTAAAAGGAGATGGCGTGAATCAGGAGCCAAGAAAGGCAAGGCTGGCTGGCTGCAAGGAATGAAGGGGGAAAGTTGCCTTTCCTTGCAGCCTTGCCTGTTTTTGCTTCACGAAAAGCCCTCTCCTCTCATTCTGAGTAAGGGTGTTATCAGCGGCAGCAGTGCAAGGAGACGAGAGTTGCGACAGTAATCCCCTCTTCTTCCTGGTAGGACCTCTTTCAGCCTCCTTTGGCATCTGCCATGTGTGGTATAGGCAAATGTCTGCCCTTGGCATGTATGAAAGACACTCTGGCACTTCAGCAAAGTCCTCACTTCTTGTTTGGAGCAAGGGGGAGGTGTCATCTGCAGCAGCAGCGGGGAATAGACAGCGTCCAGGAAGTGAACATTTTTAAAATAAATAAATAATTCATTTCTTTACTGTTCGCGCCCCCCAGCTAGACAGCCAAAGTTAGTCCAGTTGATAACGAACCGTAATGTTATTTAATGTACTGTCATCCTTGATAAAGTGAACATGATTTAAAGAGTCAGGGAGACATTTACGCCATACACTACCAGCAGCCCTGTCAAAGAGTGGGTGATAGTGGCTTCACAGAGAAATGCAGTGCTTCTAGATTAATTTTATTCCCCACAGCCTCACCCCAGTTCCATCCTCTAGAGAAAAAAATGGCATGGTTTCAAATTGCCTCTCACCACAAATATGCCCTGAAATAACATACCCTTTTGTCATTCCTATGGCACCTTTGCATATGACTGAAAGAAGACATTGCTTCTGCATCATCTTGTGGTTCTTCATGTAGCATACAAAGAGCCCAATACACACTGGAAGGTTGGGGGGAGGGGTTGGATGATCAGGTTAAAGTCTCCTTTCCCAGGTGTTCCAAACATCTCTTTACATTGCTTAGGTCCTATAACCCAATATTCAGATACTGCCACAGGGAATAAGCAATTGAACTGTGGTACTGAAATCTATAGTGCAGGGGTGGGAACTATTTCCAGCTGGCAGGACAGATCTTTAGATCCCCAAATCCCTGCAGGCCATCGTAACAGGTGGGCAGCACTGCCCACCTGTCAATCAACTAATGTCAGTTGAAGTGTTTTCCTTTGCCTGAGGAGTTTGCAATCAAACCATACAGGCAAAGGCACAAAGCTTTGCAGGCACCTACAGTCAGATGATAGGCAGTGCCTGCAAACCCACTTTCAACAGGGGATGGAGTTTTTTCCTGCCCCACACCTGACACCATGTATGTCGGGTATAGAGCAAATAGCTGTGGCTTGGCCAAAAAGGCTTCACTGGCCATATGGGGAGGCCTTCTGAGTCTAATTAAGCCCACAGGCTAGAGATTTCCCAACACTGCTCCATATTGGGTCATAACAGTCATCAGCCCCAAACAGGAATGCTTACGTCTAACAGATTCCAAGGAAGACTTAAACTGTGTGATGGATTCTGGCCATCAAGTTCAGTAGCAAATATGAAGCTCTTAAAAACTCTTACCTCTTCATGAGCAATACCTTCGTTATTAGGTACTACCCAGCTTAATAACTCTTTAGAGTCGAGTGTTCCATCTTTATCCTTGTCATAATCATTTGCAAATCGATCCTTCTCAACGAGTATCCATTCTGGGTCTTCACTGGCAGCTAAACACAAATTTTTACATGTTTTAAATATTTTTCTTTTTGTTCAATGCACTCTTATCCTTCAGCCACCCTTTATATGAACTTTAAAGAAATCCATTAAACAAAAATTCTGAATAGCAAAGACAGCTTTTACAGCACACAGTTGAAGTGTAAATACTGAATTTAAAACAAAACTTAGCAGTATTATTACCTGCAATTGTACTTATTTCAGGTAAAAAACCCCAGAACTGCTATATATCATTAGTTACATAAAGGAATTGGAAAACTGGTCATACTTTCTGATACAATATCAGAAGAAACTGTTTAAAAAAATGCTGCCCAGGTGATAGGTTATCCTGGTAATAATTCACAAAATAAAGAAAAGCTAGTTTAAAGTTGTTGGAAGTGCCAAAAAGATTACAATTTGGTAGAATGCCCCTGGGGAAAAAAGTATTGGGGAAAAAGGAATCAAATAAAAATATCATTTTTTTCCTATTTATAAAACTATTACTAGATCACATTTCAGTCCAGTGAGTACTAAAGTGGTTTATATCCAAAAATAACAATTAATTATAACAGGTTCAGGGGTCAACAAGGGACTAATCAGGGATTAGAAACAAAGCCCTATGAGGAGAGACTGAAAGAACTGGGCATGGTTAGCCTTGAGAAGACTGAAGGGGCGATATGATAGCACTCTTCAAGCACTTGAATGGGTATCATGTTTAGGATTTTATTTTAATGTATTTTGCCCCACTTTTTATATCAAATATTCAATGTGGCTAACACCGTCCAACTAAGCACAAAGGATTGCGTCCAACTAGGACACAACAAATGGTTGTGTTTGACCTAAGATAAAGAAACCAAATGCACAGTTATAAGATGGGGGATACTTGGCTCAGCAATACTACATGTGAGAAGGATCTCGGAATTGTTGATCACAAGCTGAGTATGAGCCAACAGTGCAATGTAGCTGCAAAAAAGGCAAATGCTGTTTTAGGCTGCGTTATCAGAAGTATAGTTTCCAAATTGCGTGAAGTAATGGTTCCTCTCTATTTGGCACTGGTTAGGCCTCATCTTGAATACTGATCCAGTTCTGCATACTGCACTTTTGGAATGATGCAGGCAAACTGGAACAGGTTCAGAGAAGGGCAAGAGGATGATCAAGGGACTAGAAACAGAGCTCTACAAGAAGAGACTGAGAGAGTTGGGCATGTTTTAGCCTTGAGAAGAGAAGACTGAGGGGAGATACGATAGTATTCTTCAAGTACTTGAAAGGTTATCACAAAGAGCGGGGCCAGGATCTCCTCTTGATCATCTCAGACATAGAATAATAGGGTCAAGTTACAGGAAACCAGATTTTGGCTGAACATCAGGAAAAACGTCCTAATGGTTACAGTGGTACGACAATGGAACCAATTACCTAGGGAGGTGGTGGATTTTCCAACACTGGAGGCATTCAAGAAGCAGCTGGACAGCCACCTGTTAGCTATGCCTTAACTCGGATTCCTTCATTGAGCAGGGGGTTGGACTTGATGGCCTTATAGACCCCTTCTACTAAGCTATGATTCTATAAAATATATCCATGAAATGCATCTGTAAAATATATACTACACATTTGGACTCTTTGCTTATTCTCTTAACTTATATGGATGACAGCATATCTACTGGATACAGCAAACTTATTACATATATAATTATGGCAACCAGAATCATATATGCTAGATACTGGAGGGCAAGCAAAACCAGTAAGTATGGGCAACGTCCAGTGTTGCCTGTCCATGAGCAGAACAGATTCTGACTTTTGCTTGCACAATTAGAATTCCCCTTCCTCTCTTTCCCTGGAGCCTCCTGTGTGCTCCCCCATCTGCTCTGGACAATTGGGGGACCTCCATAGCAGATGGGTGGATGTGGGAACTATAGGTAGGAAAGGAGAAAAGGAACTGAGTTTGTGCTGAGTTAGGTATGACCCACTGAAACAATGGTTAAGTGGGAACATTTTCTGATGGCAAAAAGAACCAAGTTATATTCCTGTTAAGAGACAAAGATGGGATTGATTTATCAAAAACTAGACACCTTTTCTTAACTTCCAGCAATACTCCAATGATTCAGGGCTAAAAGAGCATTACTACCATGAAAAATAAGATGGACAGATTCCTATTAAAATGTTCAGAAACTGAACAGCAATGAGGAAGAACAGCAGAAGTGATAGAGGCCTCAGTCAGGGAAATGCTGGGACTAAACCTCCTTTCTCCATAGTGTATTTTAGAAAGCATATAGTATCAGTGCTACTCAGAGGCCTTTTTAAATTGTGTGTACAAAGAGTACCTACAAACTGCACCCCCTACCCACTCACTTGGATCTCTTCTGTAGTCACCAAGAAACTCTTCAAGACTCACAAATCCATCACCATTTTTATCATGTTCTTCCAAAGCCTCCTGAATTACAAACTCCTAGTGGAGAGATAAGACATCTATCAGGTAACATTGGTTGATTAACAAGGGTGTTTAGTAGACATAAACCCCTAAAGAAATTTGCGAGGGTTCTTCATTGAGTTGAGGTGGGCCAAGTTCCAAGACTCACAAATGAGTACACAGTGCAACTACTTGCTCAGAGGGTGCAAATTCTCAACTACACAGTCTATGCTCATTCTAGCTTGTTGGATTCATCAAAGTAAACCTGTGTCTACATTATACTGGTACAATCCAACTCCTTGGAAATTCTGCTATTTACTTCAATAGAAAGTAAACTACACCTGCATCTGTAGTATCTTTATGTTTATTTGTGCAACAAAATGTGAGATCACAGGGATTTTTAAAACTATAATCAGTGTACAAAAAATGCATTTCTACTATACCACAGTGGCACTGAATTCATGCTATTTGAACAAATAGTTACAGTCCAATGTTTAGGCTTTTACTGCTTTATAGCATAATCTAACCATGTCTACTCAGAAGTAAGTCCCACTGAATTCAATAGGGCTTACTCCCAGGAAAGCGGGGTTAGCAGCCTTAGGGGAGGTATTCAACTAAATCAAGGCATGTGTAGAATGACTTCTGCAAGCGCAGTAGAACTTCCCCTCCCTCTCCTTCTCTGAACCACTCCCAGATCCGTTCTGGAAGATTGGCTGAATCCCCCGAGAAGATTCTTTTGGGGGGGGGGACGTGTAGGGGGAGGGGGAAGTTACATTGAGCTCATTGAAGTTGTTCCACACATGAAATGATTTAGTCGGATAGAACACCTAATTATTACAACCACTATAAACAATTTTCAAAATAAACTCAAATATATTTGACATACACACCTAAAACCATCTTCCCTCCTCAAAAAAGAAAGATTGAATTGAATTTTTACCCTGCCCTTTTTCCAAACTGGAACTCAGGGCAGCTTACAAATAGAACAAACATAGAAAAACATACAATTAAAATACAATTAAACTATGCACAACCTTAAAACCGTGAAAGGCACTTAAAAATCTAAGAATTTTCCCATTAAAAAAACACAACCCTTTGCCTTCCAAAGCAAAGACGTTGCATGGGTTAAGTTGCTGTCAAAAAATAGTTAGTGATCATAATGAGAATGAACATTTTGTTCACTTCATATGAGACTATGCCCCATTTCTTAAATCTAAGGCTTGGTGTTGTACTTGCTGATAGATAGCAAGCTAATAGTAATCAACTGCACCAATTTTAATCACATTTTATATCATATCCACCAGGCATCAAACTTTTCCTAAAGATTAAAAATCCGCATTCATATATAGATGTTTATTAGTTGAAATGCTGCAACTGTTTCATAAAGGAGAAACAGGAAACTAAATTTGATGTGCTTTTTTATAAAAAAGGATTTGCCTTTTCACTTAACAAAATCCACAGGAAAATTCTCATATGCAAGCCACACCAAAATGAGAGTTCTTGCATTTCTGCCATTCATTTCAATGTTGGGTGCCCTTAGCAATTATAAAGCATCTGCAGCACCAGTCTGTGAATGTTTACTCAGAAGGTCCCGTTGACTTCAGCGGAACTCACCCCCAAATAGCTGCGTATTGGAATGCAGCCTTAAGACTGTTTACAGTGCTTCGCAAATGTTATAACCACCATAATCCTTATGTATGTAAAAGCCCAGTGATGAATCTTCAGTACAATGGAGAAGCAGTTCTGCACCCAGAAAAATCCATAAATTGATCCAAAAGCACTCCTGTAGCAATGTACAAACGTGCTTCCCTAAGGATCTGAAGAATGATTAAAAGGCAGTATCCCCCCTCAATACATGTTAAAGCAAGCAAATTTCTCTCAGAACTTGCCTTCATGTATTCTGCTTCCTCAGGATGTTCAAATGCAATGAATTCATCTAGATTCAGGCCAGAAGTTCCATCCCTATTAGCCTTTTCAAACCTCTTCTTGTCCTTTAAATGGAGCTTACAAAACAATTTGGAAAAGAACAATTACATAAACTGAAGACAAAAGTCATAGTGTATTCATCAGTTTCATGCTGTATGAATGCAATCTAGCTTTCCTTTGATTAAAAACACCACATTACAAGATGGAGCTTTCATACAACGAGAGAAGTTAGAAGACTGTAACTTGTTTCCAGATAACAGAAAGTTGATAAAGGCTCAAGCCAGAATGTGATTCACTGATTTTTTTTTTGAGGGGGGGAGGGGACGAAAACAAATTAAAAATGCACTACAAAATTATTTAAGAAAATATCATAGCTATTGTGGGAACTAATGAAATGCAACATGTTTTACTGTAATATATAGTAGTTAAATTTAAGAAAGCTTCTCACAGATAAATACCTTTATAGAACAACTTCAAAAGAGTAAATATGTTACATTCGTTGCAGCAATCTTGTGGCACCTTAAAAACTTTTAACATTTATTGTGGCAGAAGCTTTTATGGATCCCTCTTCATCACATGGATGAAATGTTATCCGCAGGTATACCTCCATCATTTCATGGTCATTTAGTCGCACTGCTTAGCATTTCCTTCTCTATGCTCGTAAGTACCTACATATGCCAGCTAACACTTCATGCATCTTATTAAGTGGGCTTCAGTCCAGAGGGGAGAACTGAATCTGGCAGGTGGGCCATATCTCAAGGGCCAAGTTTGACAGCTGGGTGGGACTGTCACCTGTCAATCACCTGACATCACAATGATGTGGAGTGATCCATTTTTGCCTCTGTGGTTTGAAATTAAACTGCACAGGCAAGAAAATGTGTGCGCTGCTTCTCTAGCATCACCTATCAGCTGACAGTTGGTGCCTGGGAAGTGCTTTGCAGGTATCACCTATCAGCTGAATGTAATTAAATCTGTAAATTCAAAGATATTATACCACAGAACACCACTTATAAAGTATCCAACATTTTCTGATCATTTATGGCTAACTCTTTAGTAATGGGAAATTATTACTTATTTTGATTTATTAGGCTGCAACCCACCCACCTACTTTTATGCATCCCTCCACTTGCTTCTGCAAATGGTCTTCCACTGCTGTGACACTTGCATCATTCTGCCAACACAGACCTCCCCCCGCTGCTTGCCGAATGTGCAGGCGGATGTCCCACCAGCATCCCCTCCACCGGTAGTGCCTGATGCGTAGTCCCAAAATGGGCATTGCAAGGGTGGGGATAACTCAGCCCAGGATCTGCTGGATCCCAAGCTGTTCTCACAGCCAGTGCTGACCAGCATCAGATTCGATCACTTTGCCAGCCTGAAACTGCTGCAGGGATCAGGCCCCATCTGGCCACCCATCCCCACCTGCTACTGCTATGAGCGGCGGATGCAAAGACAGCTCTGCAGAGGTAGGTTCCAATTGCAGCATTAGTAGCCTAATAGAAAAAATAGTCTCTAGGAGACTTACAAACAGAATAAAAATACAGAGTTAAACACACAGCATCCATCAATATGCTAATATAACCACTACCTCAAAAATCACTCCAACGAAAGCAACAAGAAAACAAAAGAAGTATATGATCCATGATCACCTGTCACCTGAGCCTATAAGACTTTTAAGGTTCAAACCACACATACTGTGAATGTCTTAGAAGTGACAACAGAAAAGGGGGAAACGTGATCAGAAGAGAGCAATGTATCTTTCAAACATGATGCCTTTTCTGAAATGGAGTTATGCTAGAAACAAAGATCTTTTTGAAATTAGTTGTAGTACTATATATCTGAATAATAATACCGACATGGATGCAAAAGTAGCCAAAGTTTTCATATCAAATTACTTTGTAAAGTTAGGAATTTAAAAAGCTTGTTGGGAATTAATTGAAGTGAGCTGCTGAAATTGACCAGAAAACTCCAGTGTGTGTGCAGGTCACTTACACTTTTCTGAATCTCACAGTTATTGTGAAACAAAGTTCAGAGAGATCAACTATAAGTATTCCTGCATAATATGTTAAGAACTTGAAGGTATAATTGTTAAGCTTCATCAAGAAGTTCATCCCAAACAATGAATGGCTTACTCTGATAAGAATAAATAAATTTATAAACACAAGTTGCTGTTGTCCTGGATAAAACCATGAGTTGCTAAAACCATGATTTGTTTAGGGGCCTGTATGAATCTATAAACAAAGAGTGCATATGCCACCTCTTGGTGAACTGAAGTTTTACTATCCTGGTTGGTTTTAAATGACATATATCAATTATGATATTTCATGTATCAAAACTACCTTAGCTGCAATTTTGAGGTAAATGGTGATGCCCAACACTCTTGGCTACATATCATCTATAAACTGGCCTAGCATCTGACCAAAGACTGACTCAATTAACTGGTTAAATCTGCATACATTTGTTAAGGAACAAACAATAGTTCTAAAGAAAAAAAAGTTTTTCGATGATGCATTCATGATAGAAGATGTACTCCTATACACAACAATGAAATGCTTCTTCTAAGAGGGAACTTACCATCTGCATTTTTATGTGCTTCTATTAATTTTTTTTAAAAAAATGCTAAAACTCAGCTGCTTGATTAAAAAGGCATTTTTCATTTAAGTAAAGTTTTTACGTATTGCCTTAATATTCCATGCAATTAAAGTAATGCTCAAGATTCTACAACAAAGGCTCTTACCATATATGGAGTGAGAAATGCCAGACATCCAAGCTGGATTCAGAAAGGGAAGAGGCACCAGAGATCATATCGCAAACATATGTTGGATAATGGAACGGACCAAGAAATTTCAGAAGGAAATCACCCTGTGCTTTATACGTTACAGCAAAGCTTTTGACTGTCAATAGATAATCAAAAATTATGGAATGCTTTAAAAGACTTCGGGGTGCCACAGCATCTGATCGTCCTGATGCGCAACCTATACTCTGGACAAGAGGCTACTGTAAGGAGATGGGAAAATATGGAGAAACTGATTGGTTCCCAATAGGAAAGGGTGTGACACAGGGGTGTATTTTATCACCCTATTTATTTAATCTATACGCAGAATATATCATACGGAAAGCAGGATTGGACCAAGATGAAGGAAGAGTGAAAACTGGAGAAATATAATTTAAGATATGCAGACGATACCATACTACTAGCAGAAACCAGTAATGAGTTGAAATGAATGCTGATGAAAGTTAAAGAGGAAAGCACAAAAGCAGGACTATAGCTGAACATCAAAAAGACTAATGACAACAGAAGATTTATGTAACTTTAAAGTTGACAATGAGGATATTGAACTTGTCAAGGATTATCAATAACTTGGCACAGTCATTAACCAAAATGGAGACAATAAAGAAATCAGAAGAAGGCTAGGACTGGGGAGGGCAGCTATGAGAGAACTAGAAAAGGTCCTCAAATGCAAAGATGTATCACTGAACACTAAAATCAGGATCATTCAGACCATAGTATTCCCGATCTCTATGTACGGATGTGAAAGCTGGACAGTGAAAAAAGTGGATAAGAGAAAAATCAACTCATTTGAAATGTGGTGTTGGAGGAGAGCTTTGCGCATACCATGGACTGTGAAAAAGACAAATAATTGGGTGTTAGAACAAATTAAACCAGGACTATCAGTAGAAGCTAAAATGACGAAACTGAGGTTATCATACTTTGGACACATCATGAGAAGACATGATTCACTAGAAAAGACAATAATGCTGGGAAAAACAGCAGGGAGTAGAAAAAGAGGAAGGCCAAACAAGAGATGGACTGATTCTATAACGGAAGCCACAGACCTGAACTTACAAGATGTGAACATGGTGGTTCATGACAGATGCTCTTGGAGGTCACTGATTCATAGGGTTGCCATAAGTCATAACTGACTTGAAAGCACAAAACAACAACAAAGTTTTTACGACTTGCGTCAAGCTGACTGGCAAGGAAGGGGAAATAAATACAACAGCTAAAATTGTGAGAGAGGAGCTCTCTCATATTTTGGATCTGTGGTACACTTCCCATAGGACTGCTCATGACTAAGTGAGGCAAGGGTAATCTGAGAAAAGATTTTCAAGTTAGGAGTTACTTGAGACCACCTGGTGCCTTACCTGCCGAAAAGATTCTTCTTCAGCATCTTCCAAAGTAGTATCATCATCAAAGTCTATTACACGATCATACATCTGAATATTGTATTCTTCCCAGGATACATGTCCATCACCATCTTTGTCATATTCACCAAATTGTTTCTTTGCATCTTCTACAACGTAATGCTTAAAAGACTGCTGGATCCACCAACTTAGCTCAGCTGTGAAGATACCCCATTACATAATTAGATGGTAAAGTGATCCCCCCCAATAAATATTAAGAAAAAGGCAGCATTTTTTGATTGTTTAAACACAGATGAAATCCTTATAATACCTCTGTAACAACTGTGATTGAAAAAGGATACTGAACACAAAGAATATGCTGATGAAATGTTGCAACACTATTTCATTCCATATATACTATTTGAGACAATTCAAACAGAGGTACTGCACTGCTTCCCTGCCTGTCCTCTCTTTTTTCCACCCTTCAGCCATTGGGTGAGTTAATATCTGAAGAAGTAGCAGATGGCTGGGAAACTGAGTGAAAGAACACGCAGGAGGCAGGGAAGCCCAAAAAAGAGTGGCTAAAGAAAGTGGCATTTTTAGATGGGGCTCAGAAACAGGAATCTAAGCAAAGAACAGGTGCAAACAACAAAGACCTGAACAAGATAGCAGGAGAAAAATAGCAAGCTAAGGATAGGAACACTCACCGAAAATGGGATGCTGGGAGGATAAAATAAAAACCCTGCCCAAGGAACAAGGAATGTTGTGGTAGTTTGAAAATATATTGTGATTATATTTTCTGGATATACCAATCAGGGGTGTAGTTATCTGGGGTCCTGGGGGATCTTAGACTCCTTACTTTTTTGGGAGCAGGATCCCAGCAGGGACCCTATGTCTCCAGCATCCTATGAGCCAATCAGCATGAAAGAGGGGTGTTAGCCACTGAGAAGAGTCTTCTAACAAGCTTCCTTGTCCTTTTCTGTTGATTGGAGCTAATCAGAGTGAAAGAAGGTGAATCAGCCACTGAGAAAACACTTCTCAGTGGTGAACACTCTCCCCTTTCATGCTTATTGGCTCCTAGGGACATCTGTTGTTGTGAGAGAAGGCATTAACAAAGATCTCATTCTCAACCCAGTAGCAAAAGGGAAGGCATGACTGGGACTAACATAAAGAGGCCCTGCACTTCTAAATGTTTGCCATGACAGTACTGATAATATTCATCATAACGAGTTAAATAATCACTGCATAGTCAGAACAATATAAAATAAAAAATGTAAAATGTATTACACGGCACTGATGGTACAAAAAACCCCAAAAACAATTCAGATTGAGGGGCCATATCCTTAAAGAAACAGAAGGTAAGTAATGTTTAATCAAATAAGATTAACTGTAATTCTGTTTTGTTTACAGTACTTGTGGGAATACCTCATAGCCTGGGTCCTGTTCTGAAACTGGGGTGACCAGTTGTTATAGTTCATAATGCCCAGAAAGGGGGCTTTGTATTGCCTTGGTACTGCAATTTTGTTGTCTTTGAACAATAAAGGGATGTATGCTGGTGTCAGGAAGGTGCAGGTACTTTAGATGGAAAGGCTGTGTGGACGTTGAGAGCAGGACAGAGTTCTATGCATTTATCTGCCAAATCTTTGCCTTCAAAAGTCTGTACTTAACACTGTAACTTATTTATTCCTGTCTGTACTTCAGAATAAATATAACATTAGGATATGTGGCTCTAGGGCCTTGAGGAGCAACAAAAGATTTATTGCGCATGTGGTTGTTCCCAAACCTTTATACTGTTATTAATACAGGAAGAAAAACTATATGGAATTTCCTCCTCTTTTGTATTTTCCTTTTTAAATTTTATTTGTAGTCCCTAACATTTCTTTACCCAGTACGAGTATATTTATACATAATCCAGTATATATACTTCCTCATGTATTACTGACAATTTCCCCTTTTCAAAACATCATACCTTCTGTGAGGAAGCCATCAGCATCCGTGTCAATCTTCTTTATAATACCTTTCAGTCTTTTCTGTTGCTCATCTGGACTCAGCTTGGCAAACTCTTCCACTTCTTCCTTTGGAGAGAAAGTGAAGCCATTAAAAATGATCATATAATCTGAGAAGGTGATCATTTTTGGCATGCTGTCAAACAGGTATTTTCAGCAGACAAAACACCTGAGTTTTCTGGATCCACAGCTTATCTGTGTGTTTTAATAGCATTTTCATCATTATTTGTATTTTGGATGTTGTTTGGTTCTTTTATTGTTTGTTTTGTTTTCTTGATTTATTGTATTTATTGTATTTATACATTGCTTGTTTTTTATCTTTTTGTACACCGCCCAGAGAGCCTTCGGGCTTAGGGCGGTATATAAATCAAATCAAATAAATAAATAAATAAATAAATAAATCTCACCTGGCCATCAGATGTCCAGCTACAGTTCACTAAACCACAAGGTTTTTTATTTTTAATCAAGCAGTATACAAATTTTGTTAAATAAATATAAAATAAAATAAAGGGGACTGTGTGGCATGTGGGCCCCTTCCCTAAAATGGTGAAAGTTGCCTGACCACTAAGGCTGAAACCCTGTGTTTGGAGTAAGACACTCAGCGAGATTTACTTCTGAATAAACATGAATAAGACTGTGAATAACTTCATCCAAATTGGTGCACCTGAAATTACAGCTGCGGTAAGATTCTGAATCTATCCCAATAATTGCATCAGGAGGAAAGGAGAGAATCTGGTAAGCAGGCAACAATAAGGTTAGTAATATTTTAAATAAATGTTTCACCATCTGAGATCTTACTAGTTACAGCTAAGTAAACATGCTCTCTTTTACCATCATAATCATCACCACCTGACAGTCCCTCTTTTGAGATGCCAGATATGTGGTAGGTAGAAAATCCTTGACATCTACTGTACTCCAGCAGATAATAACTGCCCCCTGCCGATCTCTTTCATGCTTCAGAAAATAGCAAAGAAAGGAATAAATAGACAGAAAGGAGCAGGGGAAAAGAAGTTGACCCTCGCTACCCTTCTACCACATAATATTCTGGATTAACAGACAATTGCCAATCCCTTGGTCCTGCACTCATGATCACCATCACATATCAGAAATCTCTTCTCGTGCATAAAAGGGTATTGGGGAAAACAAACATTTTGACCACCTTGATTCTGAATGCTAAAGTGGTAAATAACCTATATTTGTGATATTAAATATGGAGTTTGTGTGTGCAAGACAAAAAATGAACAGAGGTGGGAAGCCTTTCAACAGTGGTGGGGGCATCTGTGAACTTCCAGGTGTTGTTGGATTCCAATTCCCATCAGCCCCCAGCATCATGGCCAATGGTCAGAGATGATGGGAGTTGTAATCTAGCAAAAGCTAGAGGACCACAGGTTCCTTACCTTGGCTTATAGGATATTAAGAGGCAACTTATTCATTTGTGCTGTGATCTTTAAGCAGAGGCAGCCCCACTACAAAGCAAGATGGAGTAGCCAACTCAGGTAGTAGAGATGAGCAAATTTGGCCCCAAAGAACACAATCCACGGGAAAGTTTTCTGGAACAAGTTCCATTGTCATGAATGGGAACTGTGCAAGAGCACTGTGGTTCATTTTTTTAAAAAAAGCTTGCTCATGACAATTTACCAGTTGGCTGTGTGACCCATGTTAATTAGTATGTAGCATGTGCACCATGTGATGTTCACCCTCAGACACCAACAAGTCTTGGGCCAACCCAGATCTTAAGTATGTTGTGTTCTGATGTGCCTATAAACAGGATGGATTAAACGCAGTAAGTAATCTGCACCAAGTTAGCATATTTACAGAATATAGAAGATTCTTATAGGTGGTATAGCATAGTAGCTAAGAAACTGAGTTACAAATGAGGAAGTCTATGGTTTGAATGTCCCCTCTGCCACAAATTCACTAAGCAAGAAGCCACAAGTTTGCATCTGCAATATGTAAAAATAATGCTTACTTACCTTGTAAGGCCGATAGCAAGATCATATATGAGAAGCAAGATAGCAATGATATGATAAAGATAGCAAGACCATATATGAGAAGCATTATATAAACATCATGATTCACTCTTGTCTCCATATTAATTAATCCAGAATAACTGGTTCAGAACTAATATTCATTTAAGCGGATCTAAACCATTTCTTCACACACAAAACACCAAGATCACCCCCTCAGTTCCAAAGGGAACTCTAAGCCCCATCCAATATCTGGATGGTTTCCCTTTCCATAGCATATGCAATTATGTCCATTTTGTTACCTATCCCTGGGTGTGGAATCACTATCCTCATTTTTGCTTTTGGGAGTGTCTTATTCAAATTTTATTGGTATTGGAGTTCAGCTTCCTTCCCAGGGCGAGATCTCTATGTGCAATCCTATTCACACTCACCGGACAGTAAGCCCCCTTGAACTCAGGGGGGTCTAAAGAAGTGTGAATGAATTAATGACAGTTTATTCGACCACATGGTCAGTAAAATACATTAGAAAATTTAAACACAACAATTATACATTGATGACAATTCTAATAAAATCAATAAACTAAATTTTTTAAAATAGAAGTCAGTTAAAACAATATAAAAATAATTATATTTCATAATATTATTCATCCTATTGGGTAATATATTCAATTAGGAGAGCTTTTTAAAATATTGGATCTGAGTTTTTGAACAGCAACGCTATATTTTGCAACCTGGATTGTTATAATGGGCGATGTATCATCAAGAAGATGTTGCAACCAAAAGCGTTCAGATTTATGTTGTAAAGTGGCCAGAAGGGGGATAATCAATTGATGTCTTAATGCATTATAAAAGGGGCAACAGAAAAGTACATGTGTGTTGTTTTCAGGTACATCTTCCCCACAAGGACATACTCGATACTGAGTTCAAGGGGGCTTACTGTCCGGTGAGTGTGAATAGGATTGCACATAGAGATCTCGCCCTGGGAAGGAAGCTGAACTCCAATACCAATAAAATTTTTGTATGGTATTTTAGTGAACCTGCCCTCCATAACAGCCGACGGTAAGATATCCAATCTGATCTGGGAAAAAGCTTTACGGTATTTTGGGATTTCTAGGTTTAGTAAATATGGCATTGGGGTGAAAAATGTGGGGTTATGTCTTTGGTTTCTGATTAATACCAAATGTTGCTGGTGGTCAATATCTTTCAGGCGTTGGCGTATATTATTTATAGCTGCTTGATATCCCATGGTAAAGATAAATTGAGGTGAAAAACCTATCTTTGTGAGTTTATCTACCACGAGATCTGCCCATAGAGATTTAAAATTGTCATTTAGAATATCTGGAGTAAAACCAATAGGGTTAAACTTAAGTTTTAGCCAAACATTAGCTCATGAAAGCCATATTCTGGTTTCAATTGATTGTAATCCGGCTTCCAATCTCAGAATGTTATTGGGAATACATGTTGGAATTGCCATTATGGATCTCAGAAAGATGGTCTGGATCGTTTCAAACTCTTTAAAGCTGAGATTCTTATTTACCTGAGAGCCGTAAATTAATTGTGCTATTATTTTAGCGTTAAAGATTTTAATGGCTGGCAAGAAAGATTGTCCGCCAGTAGAGAAGTAGAAAGCAAGCAGTGCTTTCATCGTTCTCTTAGCATTGGAAATCATAAGTTTGTTATGCATGTGACAATTACCTGACGCTTGTATGACATAACCCAGATATTTGAAAGAATTAACTTGTTCGATTTCATTTCCTTGTATTCGCCAATGACGTTTGGTTTTTTTCTTAGTAAAAGCTATTATTTTAGTCTTTTGATAATTTATCGTCAGTGACTGCGTGTGACAGTAAGTTGCTAATTTGGCAAGAAGTCTCTTCAGATCGATTGGGATTCTCGCTATTAAAGCAATATCGTCCGCGTATAGAAGGATGTTTCTCGATTTTTTGGCTAATATGGGAGGGTGTGTAGCTGTTGTTGAAAGATTATGTACAATATCGTTAATATATATATTAAACAATACTGGGGCTAAGACACATCCCTGTTTAACCCCTTTAAATGTTGGGACAGGGTTAGTTAAATGTCCATTAGTATTGCATCTTATTTGCATGAAGGTGTTGCTATAAAGACCCTGTATTAAGGTAATGAGGCGATTATCCATGCCTAGATGGTTTAATTTTGACCAAAGACGGGGACGAGAAATTGAATCAAATGCGGCCTTCAGATCTATAAAGGCCGCATAGAGGGTTCCTCCTTTTCTGGCTGCGTATTTATCAATTAAGTGTTGAAGCACAAGTATATGGTCAAAAATTGATCTTTTCGATCGAAAGCCAGCTTGTTCATCCAGTAAAATATCGTTCTGCTCAATCCAGTCGTTCAGTTTTATATGGAGATGGGCTGCGTATAGTTTACTAATTATGTTAAGTAAACTAATCGGCCTATAATTGGACGGGTCGTTTACCGAGCCTTTTTTATAAATGGGTACAATTGTAGCCAATCCCCAGTCTTTTGGTATCGTTAATGTAGAATCGATATATGTGAACAATGAAGCCAGAATGGGAGCCCACCAATTTACATTTGTTTTGAAGACCTCAGGGGGGATATTGTCTGGTCCAGGAGCTTTATTGCACCTCAATTTTGAGATCAGATAGACAATTTCCTATTTAGAGACTGGGGACCACTTCTGCAAAGACTCATTTGGTGGGTGAAATGATGGATTTAGGTCAATTTGGTCCAGGTATAAATGATAAAAATATGATTCCCAGACAGGTGCTGGTATACTTATGGAGTTGTGGTATTGAGATTTTGGCCAATGAGATGTAACTATACGCCAAAAACTAGTAGTGTTATTTTGTTTAGCAGCTTCTAGTAATTTTTGCCAAGCACTTTTCTTATCTTGTTGTTTTTTGTTCTTAATTAATGATTTATATTTTTTCTTTATTTCACAGTATGCAAGCAAGTCTTCAGGAGTCCCTGATAAACTTGCTTTTCGGTAAGTATCTCTCATTTGGCGGTTGACTATTGCACATTCATTGTCAAACCATATCTTAGATTTTGAGCGATGGTTAATAGAGTGGGGGCGTGATGTATTTATGATAATCGTTTGTAAATTTGTCATAAATAATTGGAAGATGTGGAGTGTGTCGGTCATAGAAGTGGGTTCTAGTAATTCATCTTTAATTTTGTTAATCGTCGGGGAGATTAATAACTTGGTTATCTCGTCGCTCAGCTTTGGTAACCATTTAACCCTAGTTGGACGTATTTCTACTTCATTATTAGCAAATGTTCTATTAGAGAAATAGAAGTCAGTTACATTGGGGTTAAATTCAGTAATGGTTGGTAAATGGTCACTTTCTCGACGATTTTCAATATGAAATTTGTTTACCAAAGAGTAAAAATCTATTGAAACAAACACAAAATCAATTTGAGATGAGCCATTGGAAGAATAATAAGTAAATTCCCCTGGAGTGTCTCCCTTTGTTCGACCATTTAGCAATATTGTTTGCTTCTGTACACATTTTGATTAGCAGGAGTCCTGCATAATTTGTAGCATTATCCTTGGAAGAACGACGGGGTATTTTAATAGTCTCCAATAAGAGTAGAGGTAGTTGGTGATACTTTTGGAATAATGCTGCATCTGAATTGCCAATTCGAGCATTAAAGTCCCCATGTAAAATTAATTTTTTGTCCGGATTTTTGATCATCAATTTAGTAATGAAAGTTTCAAGTGAAATGATTCTATTGCTAATTATATTATTACTACGAATGGGAGGTAAGTATACATTGATAAGTATCAATGAGAATTTGGTGAATTTTAAAATGAGAGCAATAGCTAGATCTCTGAAAGTCCCAGCAAGTATGGTTTCGACTTTTAAAGAGGTTGAGATAAAAGTGCAGACTCCTCCTTTGGGTCTGCCACCTCTATCGCTAGGAGTTGCTTGGAGATAATAAGATGTAAAACCATCAAGGGTCAGTTCACTCAGAGACCAGGTTTCTTGTAAGGATATTATGTCATAAGAGGATAAATAATCTATCGTGTCCTGATTGGTAGAATTATTGTTCCATCCAGCAATGTTCCATGAAAGTAAACTAAGTTCTTTCGCTCTTGGCTTGGGTTTCAGTCAGTTAGATGAAGGATGGGTAGTTGAAAGTTGATATGGTATCTTTTCTCCTTGTTCATTTTCAATAGCTGTAAAAGGATGTGATCGGGTAATTAAGGTGTTCTTTGACAGTCGCGAAGTGAATTTTAAAGTATTAGTTGGCAAAGATAAGCTTGAAGGCTCATTGTGTATTAATTGCGACTCAGACTGGTCTTGTATTGGGGTTTCAGGTGATGTCGTTAGTTTCTTTGTATTCTCTAAAGATTGTATTAGAACTTTCAGTCTATTAATAGTCTTAAATTGTTCGTTGGGATTGAGATCAGGATACAGGTCAAGGAGCAATTGTTCTTCCGGAAGCTTCAATATTGGATATTGAGTTTCTTGATCTATAGGAGAGTTGTGGACGTTCTCTATTCGTCGAGTATTCGTCTTTGGATGTGAATGAATAGATAGGTTTGTGTGACAGAATGGAGTTTCAAAAAGGCTTTGCGGTGGAGTGTAGTTTTCAAAGTATCTTACAACCCATAGACGGTTGTAGGCAAGTGTCTCTTTAAAAGTGTAGAGGAGATGTGCATTTCTCACATCATAAAAGGAGATAACTGCTCTAGCTGTAACATAATTGTAAAAGAAGTATTGTACCGACGAGATTGAGTTTATGTCAATGGTGCCGGGAATTATTTCCTCAAGAAGTTCCCATAAATGCTGTTTGCGTTCCCTCTGTGGGAGCCATCTCTTAACTTTAGGGAAATTCGAAAGTACTAATTTTCTTGGGTTTAGAACTAGTTTCCAGTATCGGTTCTGTGTCTGGTTTGATGTCACTATCTTATTGTTTTTTTGTTGGGTTTGGATCTGGTGGAGTTCCTTATGAAGTTCGTTATAAGTCATCTGTGATGTCTTCTGTATTATGGTCTCTTGAGTTGAGTTTTGAATTAATGAAACGGTATTTGATCCTCGAGAAAATTCGGGCTCTCGAAGATTCTGACAGAGCTCCTTTCTGGCAGTTCTTGTTTCTTTTTCCTTTTTTTTTCTTTTTTGGAGCTCGACGTGGCGGATCTAATAGTTTGTATAGTTTCTTAAAGTTCATGTGAGACTTTCTTGTTAAGTTGTTTTTTTTATGTTCTTAGTTTTTTTCTTTTGTTGGTTTGTTTGTGAATTCATATTAGTCTTATTCTTTGAAGATAGTTTCCAGTCCTTTCTCCTAGTTTGAGTAGTTTGGGATGTTTGTTGTATTGGCATTTGGTGAGCTAGTTTGAGAGTCTATTTTTCTAGTGAGCGCAATTAATGTTGTTAATAAGGGACTTAGTTGAGTGAGATATGTAACAATTTGGGAGAAATATTGTATGGTTGCTGAGATCCATTTAATCATTGTTATATTCGTCTCATTGTTATCCTGTGTTGTATGAAGTTTAAATCCTTCATGGGGTTTATCCAATTCTGCAATATCATGTTCTCTTTGCTCATTAGGTAAGACATCATTTAAATTAATAGAGTCATAGAGATCATATTCGATATGTGAAATTGAATTTATTTTTAATGAGGATGGCGAAGATGGTATTAAGGTTTCTATACTTTTGATAGACTGCAGTTCTGGTGTTGCTTCATTGTAAGATGATTCAAGAGAGGGCATGGAGCTGGGTGTGGACAAATTAATTGGAAAATCTTTCAAGTAAGAATCAGAAGCAGGAGTAGAGGACTCGCTTTGCTCAGCCCATTTTAGTTCTTCGGCTAAGTTAGGGCAGGATGAATCCTCCCACTTAGAGACTAGTATTTCTGTTGCTTAAAGAGATATCAAGGACATCCTTGTTCGTCCTAATTATAGGAGAAGGGTGTGAATTTGATGTTGACATTTCATTACTTTCTTTTCTTCCCACTTTGCTATTATTTGCTTTGTAATATTGTGTAATCTCCATCTGTTTATGGTTGCGAGAGGATTTTCGAGAGCTAGTTGGAAGAGCTTCAAGGGTGGGAGAAATACCCAGCGTTTTACATGCATTTCTAGTGAGAACCATCATGATGTAGTGTTAGGTTAATATATTATTTTGTTCATCATAGTCACTATAGATGGGCGAAATAGAATAAAATAGTCTCTTAGTCTCTTGATATAAGCTTTACGCTTTTAGTTACTTACAGTTGGAAAATAGGCTCCACGCTCGAAGTCTGTTGTGTCTCAGCTTTAATTATAAAACGTCCAGAGAGCAGGGAGTAGCCAAAGAATGAGAGGTAATCAGCAGATAAAAACAGTCCTTCCAAGTAAATGATGTTCCTGTATAGTCCTTGAAATAATTAAGGAGTTTTTTGAGCACTGGGTAAGTTATTTTGATCTCTTTGTCTGGGGAGCATTAAAATTAGCTTCCTCCTAGATCGCCATCTTGCCGGGTAGATCTGGGTGTAGCAAAGAAGTGTGTATATCTATTCAATGTTCTCTAGCGCACATCCATACAAATACATCTGATGATGGGGAGGCTCAACTAATCTGTTAATTTTGAAGGTGCCTCAAGTCTGGTTGGGAGTTTTGTTGTTGCAAAAGATTAACACAGTGACCCCTCTAGCTGATGCAAATGCATACTCACAAACACTGAGTGCACTCCTGTGTTTGTTTACATTGCCCCAAGATTTAGCAGGGTGAAGGGCTACATGTAAATGTCTTAAATAAGTACCTGATTATTTCAGTCCCATTGAGTTCAATAGGATATAATAAGCATGCATAACATCGTATCCAGGAGCACCACACACTGCAGGGGCTACTATTTCCACATGTCACATATGCCAAAGTTATATATATCATGAATTGCAATTGTGTACTTGTTTGGTAGGTTTACATGCCAGCTTTTTAACTGGAATCCTTTGATTCAAAGTTAAAAAAGAGAAGTCAGATTTATTTTAAAATACCTATACCACTCCTTTCAAATATATAAATTTAAAGTGCAGTGCACCAGTACATAATAACATGGCTGTCTTCCCACCTTTTTTCCCTCTGTAATATTTTTAAACAAAAGAACAAATTCTGTGTTGTCTTTTAAACCAGTAGCGCTCCCAGAATGATCAACCGATGAATTGAGCATCCAGTCAGGCGGCGAAAGTACTTCAACAACGCGTAGTAAGACTTGCAGAGGGGGGCGGGGGGTCGCTAACAATATAGTCCTCGGGACGCGAAAAGACGTGTTCCAAGCACACCTTTATTTTCCTCTGTGAAATGGGCGTAATCACACCTCGTTTCCTATGACACCCCCTTCTCTTCCACAGGCCCCACCCCAAAGAACCGGCCACCACCAGTCCCGCACGGGACAGCGACCTCTCCCCAGTCCTGTGGTGCCGAGAAGAGGGCGCGCAAGGCCCAGACACACCTCAAGAAAAGCGCCCGCCACCGCCAGTGCCCACCGGCGCGGCCTACCTACGTACGACCCACCTGGCCCCCCAGCAGCGCCTCCCGGTCATAGTCCGGCCGATGCTCGCCGTCGCTGCCGTAGTGCTGCCGCTCACCGAGTCCCTCTCCCGCTGCGCCCAGTCCCCGGAGCAGCAAGCCCAGCCCCAGCAGCAGCGGAGGCGGTGTCCTCATGTCGACTGAGGGAGAAATTCCTTTCCCGCTTCGCCTTTGCGCCTCACAATCACACACCCAGCAGGAGGCGGCGGCAGCGGCGGCGGCAGCCAAAGGGACTGAGGCAGAACCCAGCGAGAGGCTATTGTCCTAATGACGCGGCCGCTTTGTGACGGCCCGCTCCGCCTCAGGCAGCGCCTCCCGGGTGAAGGCCTTGGCCGCCGCCTCAGATGCTGTTGGCTCCTCCCTGAGCAAGCGGGCAGGCCTCGGCCCGCGCCCGGAGGCCGGCGGAACCGCCTGTGAGGCGGGCAGGTGGCAAAACAAAACGGAGCCCGGACTATGTATTTCTGTAGGGTATTTACATCCCACCGTTCAGTTTAGATATACTGTTTGGAGATACGATAGGCGGACTGAATATGATTTTATTGTGTTTTATTGATACTGCACCCCACTTTGGAATTATTTTATAATGAAAAGCGGGCTTCTGCTGGGAGGAAGGGCGGGATATAAATCAAATAATAAATCAATAAATAAAAGCGGATAACAAATTATGCGTGCTATGCAGCACTTTTTTGTATGCGGATAACAAGTGCCTCTTACCTGGAGTTCCTTGGGAATTCTAAAAAAACAAAAAATCAGTGCCGCTTTGAAATTTGGTCAAAATCAGTGCCGTTCTGAAAGATTCACTCCACTATCTTCATTCAAAATAGCACCCAATGGTGTTCAAACAACTGGCAATTTCCTGGCATTTCCTACTGGTATCTAATCACTCTTTGGAAATGGCTAAATTCTTTCCCACAGAGATTTCCTTGTGGCAGGGAGTACCATAGTTCAGCTTTCCCCAAGCTAAATACATTTCTTCTCCTCTTCTCCTTTCTCCCTTAACTTGTACCCTGTACCCATCCCAAACTCCCCACTTTTTTCATCCTTTCTCCCTGCTCCTTTTACATTTGGTTTTTCATCCTGTAATAGCTTCCCCTTCCTGTTCCCTTCCTCGCTATTACCAGTTTTATTCTTGTTCTTAAAGTAACCTTTTGTCTTTCCTTCAATGCCCCCTCTGGTTCTTGTATCAGAGCCATAAAGATAATTCCATGCATGAATTTTATTTAGCTCATAAAACTAATTGTTTCCCTTGCTCAAGAGCTCCTCCAGTTTAAAACATACATCTGACAAATGAATAGAGGGGACAAGAGCTGAGAATAAAAATTAAAGCATCTTTTCTCAGAGCCGACCTGGGAGCTTCTTTTTTCTCTCTCCCTCGGTCCTTCCCCCCCTCTTGGCCAGCCTCCTCCTCCCATTTCCTTTTCTCATCTCTCCCCTACCCTCCACCTTTGCATGCTGCCGCCTTGCTGCCACTTTGCTCTCTAACCAAATCCCATCATGTGTACCTGTGCACTGCACATGTAGGGGATGGCTGCCAGAGGGTGTTCGACCAAAAGGCGACTGCATAACCAGAGGTGGGTTGATGTGCCGAGTCCCACTGGTGGTCCCTTGCCCACAGTTTGAGAAACACTGTCATATTGTGCAATGTTCCTGTTCCTTGCCTTGTGTATATTTTATACCTAATTGATTTGTTTCAAGATAAAAGGCCAATTAAAAAAGTATTAGAGCCAATGTAGTGGTTGGACAAGGACTAGGGCAGGGCTTCCCACACTGTGGTCCGTGGACCACTGGTGGCCTGTGAGCTTCATTCAGGTAGTCCTTAGCATGTCTCCATTAAATACATTGACTTTTAATTGTATTTTATTGCTTCTTTTGTTTCTTATATTGTTATTTTATATGCAATATAAGAAATAAAAGAAGTAATAAAAGTACAATTAAAATACAGAATTTAGCACAGTGCTACAACAGGTAGAAAATTCATTAAGTGGTCTGCCAAGACCCTCAGCAATTTTCAAGTGGTCTGTGGGAGAAAATGTTTCGGAACCACTAGACTAGGGAGACCCCCACCCCCTTGCACGCCATACATTTAATGCATATGGCTTCCTCCAAAGAATCCTGGGAACTAGTTTGTTGGGGGTGCTGGAAATTATAGCTCTGTGAGGGAAAACTGAGTTCCTGGGATTCTTTGTGGGAAGCCATGACTGTTAAAGTGGTCTACATGTGCTTTAAATGGATGGTGTGGATGTGGTTTCAGGTTCAAATCCTTATGAAGCATGCTAGGTGTCCTTGAGCCTCTTAGCCTAACATACCTCACAGAGTTGTTGTGAGGACAAAAAAAGCCCTCTGTCAAGTCTGTTTTGGTCCAGAGTTGGAGGTGCAAACAGCACAGAAGTTAATTACTTTTTCTGATTTTACTGTTGTGACCTATAAACAATGCATTGAATTAACGCAAAAGTATTTTAGTGATGGAGTTATTAGAGTAAATGATTGCTGTTTAAAAGCATGGGAACAGAGGAAGCTGCCTTATACTGAGTCAGACCATTGACCCATGTAGCTTAGTATTGTCTACACTGACTGGCAGCAGCTCTCCACAGTTCAGATGGGGGTCTCTCCTAGAGATGATGGGGATTGAAGCTGGGATTTTCTGCATGCAAAGCAGATGGTTCTTCCACTGAGCTACAGCCCTTCTCTGGATGCTTACAGCACTTACACATATGAGCACAAGAGGCATTACAATCTCCACTTCACCATAGGTTGAAAGATGGGTAAATGCTTAAAATAACAAAATCAGGTATTACAAAACTATTCTTAATAAAGCCCAGAAAATGCAAGCAACGGCATTTTCATATCTAGGATGATAAAATGATTGCCTTCCCAAGCTGTCTTTGTTTACTGGAAGCTCAGCAAGAACTCCTTAGCAACAAAACCACATTTTTCCTTGACAGCCAGTCTTTGCAGGTATGCAACTTTTTTTGTGACTTTTTAACATGTTAGGATTCATCGATGCTAGGATTTTATAGGGCAATTATGCTTATTTGTTGTTCTCTTTACATGGTCTTTAACTTTCCAGAGCTCATGTTTCTCCTGGTCCATTCAGCTCTAAAATGAGTGGAAATGCATGAACCATTGAGGGTAGACAGGAGCCAGATGGGTGTGGACAATGAAGCACAAAGATTTCTGAGCTAGAGAAACTATCTGCAAAAGACAAAACTACATTTCCTTCTTCTATATTACATTGAAGCCCAGTGTCAGAGCGATAGTCTTGGACAGGAACGGCTGCTTTGTATGTTCCTGTTCAATAGAAATTTAGGTTTTACAATTTAGGTTTTATTAGGGCCAGGACATTTTTTTTTAAAGGAATTGTTACTGGGTGTCCATTTTTTCATTCAAATAGCTTACCCAAGGAAGCCTCTCTTATCATGTACCTGATGTTTGTGGATTGAAGTTACAGTGGTGCAAAGTAAAAACAAACAAATAGGGAGTGAATACAGCCTTTCAAATGTATTTACATAAGATAGTAGCCTAGCAAAATTCTTCCTAGCCTACCCATCCACCAGTAAATGCATGAATTAAAAAGCAAATTAAAATTAAAAACTGTTGCTTATAATTCACGCCCTGTTGTAGCAGAATTCTTATGAACAAAAAGACAAAGATATGGAGAACCACACATCACAGTGTACAAGGAGAGAGATTTTGTTACATTTTTTAGAAGTATTGGTAGTGCATAATAACCCTAAGAATTATTGTATAATGTGCCCCTATGTTCTACTGTTTCTAGTCAGTGTTTCAATTCATTGGCTACCAATATGAATTTGTGTTCTTTGTTCATTGATTAAATGTTATGTGTCCATTTGTGTCCACCGGGTGTCCAAAATCTGGGAGTGGATGTCCATTTGGACACTTAACTGTTACTTAAAAATGCCTTGATTAGGGCTGTGAGCTAATTAAAGAAATCTCAGTTGACTAGTCAAATGGTTTTTAATCAAGGTCTTCATTGATTACATTTGCATACATTTGTGTTTGACTAAAATAATAGTTTTGAAGAGAAGAGCATAAACAGCTGGAGGTGCCATTTGGAAGAGGTATGAAGGGGGAATGCCTCTTTTTAAGATGCCAAGTTGATTGTTTCATCATCTAGCACTGTCATTGTAAGAAGTGTTTGTTTTGCATACATTCTAGCTCTAATTTAATTGTCACTATCTGTACTTATTGCATTGCATTTCCCTTTGACACCACGGTTCACCTCACCTCATAATCATGTGTACATATACCTGCAACTGTGGGTTGCACTATATGCATCTGATGAAGTGGACTTTAGTCCATGAAAGATTATGCCATAATAAACATTAGACTTTAAGGTGCCACAAGACTTTTTGTTGTTTTTGCTGTAACTGACTAGCATAACAACCCTTCTGGAAATTCTTCTAAAATGTCATCTCCCATCTGCAGGTTTTTTTTAAAAAGTACTTGCCTTGAAAATAATTCACTTTTAAAAGTGTTTACTTTATTAAAATATATTGCCAGGGATGCTGGCAGTGTGACTGCTGTTGCTCTATGCTTTGCATAGTAGCATTTTTTATCCTTATTTTTTATGCTGGGAGTATATAGAATACACGCTAACAATGCAATCCAAAGCATGCTTACTGGGAAATAAGTCCCACTGTGTTCAGTGGAACTTATTCCCTAGCAAGTAAATTTAGGGTTGCAGAATCAATTATTGCAGTGTTGTGGCAACATAAATTACCTGCCTGTGTGGTAGGTTGTTGAGAGACAATGACTGGCTCAAGTTCACCCAGTGAGCTTCATGGCCAAGCAGGGATTTTAATCCAGGTCTTCCAGGTCCCAGTCCAACACTCTAACCACTATACTTAAAAAGAACCCTGGTCAGACCAAAGGTCCATCTAATCCAGCATCCTGTTTCCCACAGTAACCAATCAGACACCTCTAGGACAGTGATCCCCAAACTTTTTTCCCCACGGACCACCTGAAAATTGCTGAGGAACTTGGTGGACCACTTAATGTTTTTTCTGCCTGTTGTAGCAATTGTAATGTGCTATATTAGATGCTATATGATTTGTAGCTGTATTTTTATTGTTTCGTTTATTGTATGGAATTCAAATTGATATACAATACAAGAAATAAGAGAACCAATACAAATACAATTAAACATCAATATGAGTATTTTATTCATTAGGCAGATTTATATCCCACTTTTCAACTAGGATTCTCAATGAGGAGAATGTAATGTGAACAGGCCATGAACCAACGGAATGAAGCTAATGGAGCAGTTTGGGAAGACTTGCTTTAGGAAGCCCACAAAACAACGTGAAGGCAATAGCCTTCTACTATTGTTGCTCCACGGCTGCTGGTATTCAGTGGCATATTGATTCTGAATATGGAGGTTGCAGAGGTGGTATGTTACTGAATACATGGGCCATTGATTTCATTTCAGTGTCACTTACTCCTTTATTAATTGTGTGCAGGATTGCAGCCTAAAACAGTGTACAGCATATAAAACAGAAGCATGCACATTGCTCCCAGCCCAGAGAATTTGCAGTTTCATACCATGAAAATCTTCATCCTGGTTCCTAAAGCCACAAATGATCCACTTTTTGTCCATCATGTGTCCATGCATTTTCATTATTTTTCAGATAATAAGCCTGATTTGAAATAAGCATCAAACATCAATTCGAAAATAAAAGATGATGAGACAAACAATGCAATCCAATACATGTCTACTCAGAAGTAAGCTCCATTGGATTCAATGGGACTTACTCTCAGGTAAGTGTGTATTGGATTGCATGCAAAATTTCCCAAGGCTATTAACAGGAATTCTTTATTTCCCTGATGAGAAAGTCACTCTCATTTACATTTCTAACGGTGCAGAGAAAAATCCATTTCCGTCAGAAGGCAAGATTAAGGGCACACAGCTTCAATCACTCCTGATGAGCATGCTCATAACAAATCGCGACGAGGCTATCCGATTTCCGAGTGAGGGCAAAAGCAGCGGCCGGCGACTTCGGCCGCTGTCATCGAGCACGCGCAAAGCCTCCCCGCGCACGCTCAGTTAGCATCCCAGTCTGGGAAACTTGCTCAAAGAGCGTTTTTAGTCGCCGCACCGGCTACCGGCGGGACGAGATGACGTCACAGCGGCGGGACGCACGCAGGCGAAATAGCGCTGCGAGAAGGAGAGTGTAAGTGGACGGCCGCTTATTGCGCTCCGCGGTAAAAAGGGGAGGGGCAAAGCTGGAGGGGGCCGGGGCAACAAGATGGCGGCGGGCCGGTTCCTTCCTTCACTAGGGCAACCCTCGGAGGGCTGGGCCAAAGGGCCTCCCTTCTTCCTCCGCCAGGCAGTTGTGACTGACTAAGGCGGAGAGTGACGTGAAGGTGTTAACAACCGGGGGGGTTGTGACGGAGGGGTTGCCTCAGGCCCCCCAGGCAGGCGGGCGAGCAAGCAAGATCTTTTGACTGCGGAAGATTCCCAGTCTTGGGAGTTGCGGGCATCAGTGACAGTCTCCCTGTTCATTCTGTCTCTCTTTTTCTTTTTTAAAATAAATATTACCCCCCCTCAATAACAGATACGCTAAATATAAATGTTCTCTTTCCTCTTCTCCAAAGACTAGATTCGCACGTGCCACTTGAAATGTGTCTTTCCGTCTTCTGCTGATGGATGCATGTGTGACAGTTTGACATGCAGGTTGTAGAGGACTAGAAGCAGGGTTAATCTGTTTGCCCGTTAAACACTAGCAAGTTTATTATGGCATAACATGTTTAGTTGTGAAAGCTTATCACGCAGTAGGTCCGTTTTTAAAATGCCACAGCATATGGGAGTTAAAGGTTTTTTGGATGATGGCTGGGGGTTCCTTAAGAGATGGGAACATATTTTAGATGGAGTTAATCTATTGTTAGTCTATTGTAGCAAAAATGGCGAGTAATCTGTAGGGTTGTGTATGTTTTGAAATGGCTTTTTTCACCTTTCCTTTAAGTACCTCTGTTAATAGCCATGGCATACTTCTCTTACCCAGATTCTCCTCGTTTTCTATGATCTTAAGTGTCTTGTGACCAGCCATTTCCTTCATTTTCCAGCTCACTGTAATCTCAGGTGAAGCTGCCAAGATTGAGTGAAAGTCAGATCAGTTTCCATAGTATGAGATTCTTTTTCTTAAAAAACAACATATTCATACATCTACTTCTGGTTTATGTAGTAATACCGTTAATAAACAATATTTTCAAAAGCAACATTGATGAGGCCTGGGTTAAATTGATGAGGCTTTTGTAAGTTTCCATCCAGAAAGAAAACCTCCAGTGGAGACTAGAGAAGGGGAATGATAAAGGAACTGGCGGGAGAGTAGGTAACACAGAAAAGGGACTTATGCCATGTTACACTATCGTCAAACATACAATCATGGGATTGCATTTCATACTAGCCACAAAACAGTATCATCCAGCAACTAGGACAAGTGTAGAACTGTTTTTCTCTAGCATTACATGTCGCCATATCCTCTGCAATTAAAGGGGGGGGTGAGTGTAATTTGTGAATGGTGATAAATGTGCACTAGCTGAAGCAGAAGAAGATTCCTGAGTGATCATTAAAGTGCTTGAAAACAATTGTATGATTTCTGGACTGATTCTTCCTGAGGCCTCTAGCAAATTCAAATTCAACTATTGCTAGAGGAAAGAAGGTGAAGGTGGTGCTGGGGCAGCTATTGAAGCCTTGATGACTGCATTACTGAGGGTTTCTGTTCTGCGTACTTGCCCTTTCAAAACAAAAAAATGCTTTCCCTCTATTATTCTTATTGAGGCACTGCTGACTCTTGGCACACAAGCAATGCTTCCCTGACCGGGGTGGGGGAACATGCAAAATATTTTCATTCTGTAACTATATCTGTATATCTTTTTTCTTTCCCCAAAAGTGGCTACACAGTTTATCAGGACTAAAAGTCCCATAATGGATATAACTTTGCCTTCCATGGTATGACTATCACCTTTCCTGTTTCTCCTAAAGACAGATTCTTGTGGCACCTTAAAGTCTGTCTTAGTTGATCGTGGCATGACGGGGGCAGAATTAGATGTTTTGCTGCACGGCACCCGCCACTCCTACATCTTTGTCAGCCTCTCCCACCCTGTCAGCCTGTGCCCTTGCTCCCTGTATGTTTTTGACAGTGGCCACTGGCACTGTCTTCTCACTCCTGTACCTTGTCACCTTCTGCAGCTCACCCCACCACATGATGCACCTGCATGGCCATCTCTTTCTTCTTTCTCCTCCTCTGGTGGAAGATTGTCCTGGGAAGCACTTTTAGAGCTTCCTAGAGTGACCAATTTTAAAAATCCTGACTGGGCTGGTACCATCTTAAGATGATAAGAAGAGCCCTGCCAGAGCATATCAGGGGCCAGTCTAGTCCAGCATCCTTTTCTCACAGTGGCCAACCAGATTCTTATGGGAAGACTGTAAGAAGGTCCTAAGTGGAACACCACTCTCCTCACATGATTTCCAGCAATTAGCACTCAGAGACATACTGCTTCTGACAGTGAAGGGAGAACATTGCCATCAAGGCTACTAGCCATTGATAGACTTATCCTCTATGAATTTGTTTAATCTTCATTTTAAGGATTGTGGTAGCAAATTTGATAGTTTAACTATGCCCTGTGTGAAAAAGTACTTTTTGTCTGTCCTTCCTACATTCAGTGTCATTGATGCCCCCTCCCCTGGGTTCTGATATTACGAGAGAGAGAAATGTCTCTCGATCCACTTTATCCACACCATGCACAATTTTATATGCCTCTATCATGTTTCCCTTTGCTGATCTTTTGTGTTTCAACTAAAAAGTCCCAACCTTTGCTCATAGGGGAGTTGCTCCAGGCCCTTGACCATTTTGGTTCCCCCTTTCTGAACCCTTTCCCAATCTACAATATCTTTTTTGAGGTGCTGTTTCACCATAATTTATTTATTTATTATTTGATTTATATCCCACTCTTCTTCCCAGCAAGAGGAGATTTGTATGATGGTATTGTGATACTGGTGTTAAGATCTTGAAGACTGTTATCTGAAAAGAGCCTGCAAGATGGTGCTGGTTCTCTAGTATGGTGCTTTCAGCCAGTTGTGTCTCCTTAGTTCCCTTCCACCAGAAAAGGGGCAATAGGAGGAAGCTGTGCAGAGGGCACTCTGTGTGTGTGGGTGGGTGGGTGGAATTATGTCCATGTCCCCATTCTTGGCTGCCCCTTCTGCAGTGGGGTTCTTCTGCCTCATGTTTCGGCTGCTCCATGGCATGTGCTTTCATAGGCAAAAGCCCATTTCGTCTGATGCACATTGTGAATTGAGCAGTATGTGTCGTCATCGGTTCATTGGGAGAAAAACAAAAACAAATGAAGGGCAAATTTGTGTTTGTTTTTATTGCTAAGTGTACTGGGCGAAGCTGACCGATTCAAATACATACCTTCTGAGCAAAAGAGAAACAGAATTTTAAGGATGTCATTCAAAACTGGAAGCTTTGTCACTCCCATGGAACTAGGATTTAATGTTTTGCATAATGAAATAAAAATGAACTGAGTGGGCTTACCATTTGGTTGTGTGTTTTGGTACCAAGAAAAGGACAAGGTAAAACAATCTTATGGTTTTGGATTGTGGTAAGGAAATAGTGGTAGTCAAAATAAAGCAGTTGCTTATTGCAGTCACAGTTTTGAAAGCCTAATGTTTTAGCAGTATCCCTGGCCCAGGTTGACCCATGTTGTTATGTCTTTAAAAATGTAAATAATCATAAATTAAGTTCAGCAATGAATCTGTTTATTGTATCATCTCCTATCAACAATTGGTCCTAAGGGGCTAGAGAAGGAATAGTATGGTAGATTCACACTTATACTAGGAGGGATGGCTTAAGCCCAATGTTGGGAATGGAGAAAATAAAAATAAGATTAAAGCAAAATAAAGAGACAGGATGGTTAGCTTGTCTAAGGGCATTGTTAGGTATGTTGTACTTAGCACCACCACAGTAACAATCTTTTCCAACTAGCCGAAACAAAGGTCCTGCTTTCATGTGCAGTGGATAAGCAAGATGGTCAACCAAGGATAAATCGGTAGAGTTGGTATCTATTTGCATGTTAGGAGTTGTTTTTTTTCTGATAAAATCATACTGTGCAAGGGAAATTATTTAAAAACGCATTCAGTTCTGGAAGCAACTAAAATGTAGTCAAAATAATGTAAGAGTTTGTATCTATTAAAGCCACCTATATTTTATTTATTTATTTATTGCTTTTCTACTCCACCTTTTCTCCAAGGAGCTCAAGGTGGCATACATGGTTCTCCTCATTTAATCCCCACAAGAACCCTGTGAGGTAGGTTAGGCTGAGAGGCAGTGACTGGCCCAGTGAGCTTTGTGGCTTAGTGGGGATTCGAACTCTGGTCTCCCAGGTCATCGTCCCACTGGCTATTCTCAAAACCTGTCAGTATTAATCCTGATTTAAAAAGAGTTTATGGCAATTATATGAACGTGGGAGATTTTCTTTCATTTTGTTAATGTAAGAATTAAAGCAATCTTCTACATCTGCTTCCCAGAGTGTCTTTTGAAATAGATTTTAGTTTTCTACAAGGTGATAATTTGGTTATTAAATAAAATGCATCATTTGTACATGTTTGTCTCTATAACAGCAGCATAATGCTCCAGCAATATTAGCATAACACCATGGTTTTGCTAGCATGGCAGTCAGTGTGCCTATTCTAAGGAATTATCTGCTAGGCCAGCAAAGTCTGGTCTGTTAGCAGTATAACTGAATTTGGTGCATGGTGTAAACATTATCTTGACTTCCCAACGTCAAGAAAAAAGCTCTTGATGCTTAAGACTCAAATATTAAATGTTCAACTTTTATATTACACAGCTATGATGACTTCATGGGGTCTGCCAAAAATGTGATAAATGAATCTACTGCCGTAGAGGACAGTTATAACATGATGGTAAGTTGTATGCCGTAACAATATTTTACAATCTTAATTAATTTTGTTGTTATTTGAGCTTGGATTGGTGAAATTATATGTGAAGTCTTTTCCAGTTCCCACTTTGACCATGTAATAAGGAATCTGAAGAATCATTTGACCCAGTGCAGATACAGTGTTAGCTCCTAGCAAACTGTGGTTTACAAATTGGAAGCCTTGTCAAGTCAGATTTCCAGCTGTTTTATCCAAGGCTCATCTCCCTGATGTGATACTTGATATTTCCTACTCATTTCAGTGATTTGTGTTATTCGACAAAGGTTAAAAGAAAAGATCTGTGTACTTCTGCACCCTATACAAGTCCATCTCATGGTTGTAAACTGAGGCTTCAATCCTAATAAGTGCATTTGCCTGAGACTAAGCCTTGTTGTACTAAATAAGCCTTACTTCTGAGTAGACATGTATAGGATTGCACTGTGATTCATCTTAAAAATAAAATGGGGATTTCTTAAATATTTACAATTTCTTGTACGCAAATAGGGGCTACAATCAAATTTTGCAATATGGAGTGCACCTTCCCATTGATTTCCTGTCTCTCCCTTCCCTGCAATAAATACTCAACATTCTATTGTTCTTGTTAGTTGAATTTATATCCTGCTCTTCCTCCTGAAGGAGGCAAACACAAACAAAACAATTTAACAAGAAAAAGAAAGGCATACTATTTTTATTTATTTATTTTATTTATATCCCACCCTTCCTCCTAGAAGGAACTCAAAAACAGTAAAAAAATACTCCAAAAACACAATTACAATTAAAAATATTCTAAAACACAGTTAAAAATATTCTTTCTTAACTGATCTTCAGGTTACCAGGAACAGTCCCCATCAACCATCAAATGCCTGGGTAAACAGGAATGTTTTCAAATTCCTCCTGAAAGTCAGTAGCTTTCTAAGCATACTCGGTCATCGTGGAGATTTTTTTGCCCTGTTTTTTATTTTATTTTATTTTTTTATTTCTGCAACCTTTGGAGTTTCCCCAAGAATGCTGATATCTTTTGTTTGTTTCTCAGTGGCCCCATTTTGGCTACAAACTAGTTGATGCTTGTCAGCTGAATTTGCTATTACAGGGAATGATTTATTTTATTTTTATTTATTATATTTATATCCCGCCCTTTCTCCCAGTAGGAGCCCATTCAATGAATTATCATTGAATATGATAACTAAACTAACTTATCAATGTTGGTGTCGGGGACTGAAAAATTATAATTTATTGTGACACACAGGATATTTCTGTGGATTGTAATACAATTTTTATTTTCTTACAGTATACTAGAGATAGAAAACTTCAGACCCAGGGGCCAAACATGGCCCTACTGGCCTCTCTATCTGGCCCTTGGGGTCTCCCTAGGCCATGTCACTCACTAGCCCTACTTTGCTCCCTCCTTGGGTGTTTTTGCCTGGCTGGAAAGTGCCCTTGAACGCCAATAATGGTTTTTGCTTGCCTGGATTTATTTATTTGATTTACATCCCGCCCTTCCTCCCAGCAGGAGCCCAGGGCAGGATGGATTGAGGATAGAGGTGTGTGCTACTGTAAAAGATAACATTCACATTCGTTGCTGTGCCCACGTTTGTTTCTGGCCATCCCCCCCCCCCCAGCATGTGGCTCCTGGATGGTTGCCAGAAGGCAGTGTGTCTCTTGGAAATGTGGCCGCTTTGGGACATATGGTGAAAAGTGGGGTATACTTTTCCTAAATAAAAAAAAAAGTTCCTGCTCCATACAGGATGCAAGGAAGGAAGAAAGTTTCAGAACAAAAAAGTCTTAATGAAGTTTTTATTCTTTTTTTCTACTGTGTTATCTAAGTGGTAAATTGCAAATTAATCCCCAATACAGTAAACAATATTTTTCTTCACGCTATTTTTTTTTGAAGCTGATTTGGAAATCTTGGAAACGAGTGACACTTTTACATAATGTATTAGCTTATGGAAATGAGAAACTTTAATGTGCATGTACTGTATATCTATAGGCGTAGATAATCTTCTAATAGTTTTAATCTTGCGTGAGTCAGTATTTGATATGAATTGCTGTCTCAAATAACTAAGCTCTTCAGTTTTGCGTTTTAGTTTTCCTGAGCTTTTATAACAAGTAATATAAAAAACAGTAAACAGAACTCACTCCCTCACTCCCAATACACTGACAGTGAGTCAGTGTAGACAAAGGTGATCTAGATGGGCCAGTGGTCTAACTCAGTATAAGACATGTTTCTGTGTTTCTGCATTCTTGGCCTAAGAGGTAGCACTGGCATAGCACAGCTGTGGGAACAACCATTTAGCCTCTCTGTCTCTCCCCCTCTCCCTGAGTCATGTGATTCCTTTTAGTCCTCTGCATGGCCAAAGTGGGTTCTCAATTGTGTCGGAAGCCTCCACTGATGTGCAAGATTCCCCAATGCAGAAGTTCACTTTAATTGTACAAAGAACTGTGAGGAATTATGTGGCCCTGAGTGGTGGGGGCTGTCCCCACAGCCACACTGTACCCGTGTTGCATCTTAAGGTAATAAATCCTGAAGAGGGCTATAACATTGTGCTTATTTGGTTTGTCCCAGTTCACAGTATTTGTTTCCAGATACATGGCTACTGGCCATCAGTCTTCAATAAAACTGTTGGATTTCTGTCTCTGTTGCTGAAATTATTGTTTGCTGTGTTAACTGATCATTTTTAATCCCTTTTCTTTTTTTCTAACCCAGTCCACTTCTGTAAGTGTTCTGATGGATTTCAATTTTTGCACGGTTACTAGTCAGGCAGTTGTTTAAGAAATTAGTTCATAATTTGTTTTAGAAGCATTTTAAAGCCTCATTATTAATATACTCCAAGAATTTTTGTAACTTTCATGTTAGTTTGCATCAATTCCTAAAATGTCTTTATCTTAATTCATGCCCACCAAAGGTGTGTTTATGTCCCTTGTTCTAGGGCTGGGCAATGTATACTTGTTCTACTAGCCTTTTCTAGTTTTAAATTATTTCTGATTGTGCTATTAGTTTTTTTTTATGTTGCTAGCCACTTTGCATACTATTTTGTTGTGGAAAGGCAGTATATAAGTTATCTTAATAAATAAATACTGTAGTTATTCCCTCCAACAAAGAACGGTTCCTGTTTATAAATAGGGTCAAATATCTTTTTTTTAAAATCCCTTTCCTGGCCACAAAACAAGCTGGTTGAGGTGTCAGGTTGTATTACAATTGAATCCTCTTCTAAAACTTCTATTCCTAACTAACATCTTTCCCATTGGGTCATATAAATTGTTCCTTATTTTTCCTCCTGGAGTACTGTAATAGCTGGCCTGTCTGTAAAAGCAGTCCCATATTCTCTGAGTTAACCTTTTGAAGCAAGGATTCAAATGCAGTTAGTGGCCTAGTAGCTTGTAATCATAATAAATTTTTTCTTCATGAGACTTTGTGTTTGGAAGTGCTCTAGCCATGGTAGAGGGGACTCTAGTGATGAAAACGTTTTTGTTGCGGCACATACACACACATTGCCTTAGATATTTTGAAAATTGCCATGTATAAAAAGAGAATTAACCTCTTCTTAAGAATTTGCCCTAATAAAGAACGCTTCACAACAAGTATTTTAATGTATCTTTTCAAATCTAATGTGGCCATTTGCCAGAGTTTTACAAACAACAGGAACCACAGTGTTTATATTTGGAAGCCATTTTGAAAGCATTGTGAAGAATTTATTTCTATTTAAAAGGCCAGTCTCCCATAGATCTGTGTTTTATCAACAAAATGATTGGGAGGTCAAGACGTTTAGCTGTGAAGTCCTTACCCGTTCAATTCAGCAGCCTTCTGAAGAAGCCCATCCCCTGTCTGTGGATAAAATGGAAATTGCAGCTAGTTCACACATGATGTTTTTCTTCAGTATGTGAGCAATCCTAACTGTCTCTGGGTCTCACTTGGGCAAAGTTAAACTGTCAGGCAAATGGCAGATGCAACTGGCTACAATTCCTGTGCTGATCGTAAGAATTACTGCCAGCTATGTTCACAAGTGCCTGGTTCATGTGTTCAGCTGGTTTGGGTCTGTCAGGTCTGTTTGTATATAGAGTGGATGAGCCATTTTGTGTGATCATATGTTTTTCTGGTGCCTCTGTCCATTTTCTTTGACCTTCCCTTATCTTTGGAACTCATTGCCCCAGATACTCAAATGCTGCAGTCCCTCACGCTCCTTGAGAAGTGTCGAAAGCAACCTTCCCCAAACCTGTGCCCTCCAGATGTTATTGGACTCCTAACTTCCATCAGCACCAGCCATCATGGCCAGTGGTCAAGGATGATGGGAGTTGGAGTCCAGCAACACCTGTAGGACACAATGCTGGGGAAATCTGGCCTAAAGGAAGTACCTATTCTCCCAGACCTTTTCTAATTCACTGAGATTTTAACTTTGGGTTTTCAAAAACCCGGAAAATTGTTCTCTCCTACATTCACTGTCCTATTTGCTTGTAGCGAAGTTGGGGGTAATTGCTGATATATAGGTGGTGAGCAATCTTTTTTGGAAGATATGGAGGGCTTACAGGTGGGACAGGTAGCCATTGTGAGTCTTTTATTTTTCCATAGGAGGTGGGCCATCACTGTGGGAAATAGTTCCACCTATCGTGCGAAGGCAAGAATGTTTTTGAAGTCAAGACTAGGGACGTCATGCCCCTCCCACTCTCCAGTTCATTCTTGCCTTCGTACGAACAAGATTGGAATTTCACGTAGCATTTAGCTAAGTCTTGTATTTGTTTGTCTATTTCTCTTTAAAGCCTTTTTTCCGTTTTTGTGTCTAGCCTACTGAGGATCCCCTCAGAGACCGCGGCTGCGGCTCTCTTCCCCCTTTCCTCAGAGCTATTTAATTTCTTTTATTTCCTTGACTGGGGGCTCCCTCTGAGACCGCGGCTGCGGCTCTCTTTGTTTTGGCAGTTTCAAGCCCCCTCCCCCCCCTGTCGTATCCGTAGCCAGGGGGCTCCCTCAGTGACCGCGGCTGCGGTTCTCTTTTTTGATCGCTTTTGATCTCCCTCCCCCCCCGATCGTTGCCGCGGCTGCGGCTGATCCGATCTCAGCGGGAGCTTGCAGCTGCGGCTCCCGCCGTTACTCCTTTGCCTCAGATCGCCCTCGCTACGTGGCTTAAATCCCACTGCGAAGGGCTTTACAGACGGTGGCTCTCTCTGCGGTGGCTGCCGTTTTTCCCCTACCTGCTTCTTCCGGGGTTTTTCTAGAGCCGCTACTGCGGTTTTCGGCGAGACCGTGCTGGGCAGCCCTTCTCCCAGTTCGCTTCCGACGGCCGCCATTGCTCCTTCTCCCTCAGCCCTTTTTTGATCGTTTTTTCCCGCCCTTTTTTCCGGGCGCCATTTTTTGAAATTCAAAATTCCCGCCTTTTTTGTTACCATTTATTAAGCATCGGATACCTCCCCTGCAGGCTATCTATCTGTATGTTTGTGTAGATGTGCTGCTGACAAACTTACACAAGGCTGATTTACACACATTTTTACTGTGGCTGTAATCCTAGTGGCTGAATTATATTATCAAGGCTGGAGCTCCAATCCTAGTGGGCTGGATTATATTATCAAGGCTGGAGCTTTAATCCTAGTGGCTGGATTACATTATCAAGGCTGGAGCTTTAATCCTAGTGGCTGGATTACATTATCAAGGCTGGAACTTTAATATCAGTGGCTGACTTGTATTAAATCTGATTTACATTGTATATCCTGCCCCCTCTGGGGCCGTGAACAAGCCAAAAACCCAGCCTACAGCACTAATCTGAGTGTGCCAACTCTAAAACAGCCTATATTATATTAACGCTGATACCTCAGTGCATTCTGCCCCCTCTGTGGCAGTGCATTTCGCCATCTGCCAGTGTATCCTGCCCCCTCCGTGGTAGTACACTGTGCCAGTTCGGGTCTTTACATCCTGCCCCCTCCGTGGCAGTGTACTGCACCCAGGTTTATATAAGATGGCAGAACAGCCAGGTATGTCACCATCAACACACATGGTGCCAGATCAGCCAGACATGCCACAATCAGCCAAGCCACAATATCCTAACACGTCTAAGACCAGACATGCCAAAGCACTGGCTAAGACAAAACATCTTTCCAGCCATAGTAAACCAAAGCGACCTCGTTATGTCTCTGTGCCAACCACCGCCACAGCACAGACACACATAAGTGACATTTTCCATTCTCCTACTACTGCCTCTGACGAGGAAGAGTTTGTTGGCTTTCCCGCTCACTGTTCGCCTAACGAACCTACCTCTGGCTTACCGCCTCAGACATCTGTTCCAACAGTTCACCAGGCACATACATCTCCCACATCTGGTCTGCAGCTGTCTCCTGATTTCCTCTCCCAACTCCAAGCCATGCTGGCTTTTTTCACACGAATGCAGTCACTACCACAAGTTCCTGCCATACCCCCACTCAACATGGACCAACGTGCGTGCCATGAAGCTCATCCTTCCTGCTCACCAGATCCCTTTGATGTAGCCAGAGGCAGATGTACGGACGAAGCCTCGTATGCGGAGGAGTCAACTTTCACTGACCATGTTGAAGGAGACGACTGGAGCGACTATTCAGATCATGAGGAGGATACATCGTGTCGCTTGTTCAATACCTCAGATTATCAACCGCTAGCACGTAGGGTACTTCATACCCTTGGTCTCCAGACTGCGCCTTCAACTTCGTCCGCCCCAGCTATCAAAGGAGCCAAATCCCCTGCACCTACTGAACACTACATCCCGGTGCCGGACCCAATTGCCAAATTAGCCTCCGAAGAATGGGCTCATCCACTCAAAGCCCGACGCTTCAAGAACCTGGCTGACAGATTGTACGCCCTAGCCCCAGACTTTGCCACCAAGTTAGATGTCCCTGGCATAGATGAACCAATCGCTCGCCTCGTTTCAAGATCTCTTTTGCCCAGGGAAGGGGAATCCCACCTAAAAGATACTACTGAGCGACGAATTGACTTCGCCCTCCGCAAGAATCACGAGGCCACTGCCTTAGCCATGCGTGCCTCCGCTTCAGCCTCCATATTCTCCAGAGCCTCTATGATGTGGATGGATGACCTTCTAGAGGATGCTAACCCTGATCCTGTCGCCTTCAGAAGAGCACTATCGAAATTACGTAAGACAGCAGCTTTTGTGGCCGATGCCACTTTGGATGCCACTCAATTAGGGGCACGAGCCATGACGACTCAAATAGTCGCTCGTCGCACCCTCTGGCTTCGCCACTGGCAAGCTGATTCAGCGGCCAGACTGAACCTGGCCAAGGCTCCTTACTCTGGATCTCTACTCTTCGGCGAGGAAGCTCTAAAGGCAGTTCTGGTTGATCCAAAAGATGCCCAAAAACCGGTTCTGGCCACAGTCAAGAACATCGACCACAGGCCCTTCAGGCGATTTCCCTCCTTTCGTTCTAACCAGTCCTTTCGAGGAACGTGGCCAGGAGGACGAGGCCGCGACTTCAGACCCTATGACCCCAACGCATTCAGGGGCTCCTGGAACCGACGCTTCCAGGGCAGAGGTCAGTACCAAGGGCGCAGGGGCAACTCATCGTCCTCATATAGGGGAGGCCCTCGCATACACAAGTAGTATTAACGCCCTCCCCATAGGTGGCAGATTACTTAATTTTGGAGATCGATGGCTGCGCCTTACTACGGTCTCCTGGATCAGGGACCTTTTCACTTACGGCTATACCATAGAGTTCTGGGCAACCCCATCAGACAGATTCCATCCGTCTCCTTGCCCAAGGGCACCAGCCAGGCACAACATCATGCAGACATCACCTCTTGGACATAGCGGCAATAGAGCCAGTTCCCACAAATGAGAGGTCGGAAGGGGTGTACTCCCTCCTATTTGCTGTGCCAAAACGAGATTTATCTTGGAGGGCGGTATTGGACCTCAAGTTTGTCAACCGTTTTGTAACATACCGCAGGTTCAAAATGGAATCTCTCCATTCCATTACCGAGAGTCTGCATGAAGGAGACTTCCTGGCTTCTATCGACCTTAAGGAAGCGTATCTCCATGTGCCCATTTGCATAGCCCACAGAAAGTTTCTTCGGTTTGCCTTTGGCCACCAACACTTTCAATATAGAGCGATGCCATTTGGCCTCTCCTCTGCTCCAAGAGTATTTACCAAGGCGCTACTCATCCTAGTGGCTTACCTTCGGACCCAAGGGGTTCATATCTACCCATATTTGGATGATCTGCTAATACGGTCCAAGTCTGAAGAGCTGGCTCATCATCATTAATGATCACCCTCAATGTTTTGCAGACCTACGGCTGGCTTGTCAACTTCGACAAAAGCCATCTCCAACCAACCCAGCGCCTACTACACCTTGGGGCAATGTTGGACGCCCTGCAGGCAATGGTCTTCCTGGCTCCAGATTGCATCACTGCCATCACAAGCATCGCAAGGTCCCTGATGCAACAAACATCCGCAGACGTCATGCTTCTCGCCAGAGCGCTCGGGATGTTTATCTCCACAATCCACATTGTGCCCTGGGCTCGAGCCCACAATCGGCCCCTTCAGTGGACTCTGTTGCCTTTTCAAAAAGACATTGCCAGCTCCAACCATCGCAAAGTTCGTTTGAGCCCCGCTCTGCGCCTCTCCTTCCGCTGGTGGACCAAGGTTCAACACCTCTCCAAGGGCATGTCGTTCAGAGAACCCCGCAGAACCGTCGTGACCACAGACGCCAGCCTCATAGGTTGGGGAGCCCACTGCAACTCCCAGTACGTTCAGGGGGTTTGGCCCAACACAGAGCAATCTCGAAGCATCAACTGGCTGGAACTAAAGGCTGTCCACTTGGCTCTATGTCATTTTCAGTCTCTGTTCCCTTTGCATCATGTGCTCATTCGAACAGACAACACGTGTGTAAAATCACATTTGAACAGACAGGGGGGCACCAGGTCTCGTCCTCTGCAGGACTTAGCCTCCCTCATCTTTGTCTGGGCAGAACAACATCTACAATCCCTGAAAGCAGAGCACCTCAGAGGGATTTGGAATGTGACAGCAGATTGGCTCAGCAGACAACAGGTCTTCCCGGGAGAATGGAAACTTCATCCAGCCATTTTCCATCGTCTCCAGTGTCGGTTCGGCGCCCTCTCAGTGGACCTGTTTGCTTCCAGTCACAATTGCCAGCTTCCAAGGTACTTTGCCCGATACCTGGACTCAACAGCAGAAGCAGTGGATGCTCTGACAACACCGTGGCCAGACGGTCTATTGTACGCCTTTCCTCCCATACCATTGTTAGCCAAAACCTTGAGGAAGGCGCGAACCGAAAGGGCACAGCTGGTTCTGATAGCACCATTTTGGCCACGCCGACCGTGGTTCTCAGATCTTCTGGCAATGTCAATGATGGATCCTTGGACACTTCCAGTAACGCCAGACCTCCTATCCCAGGGTCCAGTACTGCACCAGGACCCTACTTGGCTCAATCTAACAGCGTGGCGTTTGAACGGAGACACTTGAGGTCAGCTGGACTGTCTGACGCTGTGATTGATATTATTTTGGCCTCGAGAAGACCATCTACCACTCGCATTTATCAACATACCTGGGTGGCTTTCTCCAAGTGGTGTCAGTCCCACCACCACGATCCATCCCAGGCCAATGTGCACCAGGTGCTCCAATTTCTCCATAGTGGCTTTATGATGGGACTTCGACCCAACACTCTACGTCAACATGCGTCTACTCTGTCATCCATTCTCTCAGTGTCCTCTCCTGGAGATCATATTTCCTCACATCCGTTCATCAAACGTTTTTTGAGGGGAGTCGCCCTGCGCTCTCCGGCTGTCGTCCATCGGTTCCCCTCATGGAGTTTGCCGAAAGTTCTGCAGGCTTTGCAACGCCCTCCATTTGAACCCATCAGGACTGTGCCCCTACGTATACTGTCCTTCAAGGTCCTGTTTCTGATCGCAATCACATCTGCCAGACGCGTTTCGGAGTTGGGCGCATTGTCTTCTGCTAGACACCTCTGCGTCTTCCATAAGGACTCTGTTGTGCTGAAGACTGACCCTTCCTTTCGTCCCAAGGTCGATTCAGTTTTTCATTGCAACCAGGACATTGTGTTGCCTTCCTTTTGCCCGGATCCTACCCATCCTCTTGAAAAGGCTTGGCATTCGTTAGATGTCCGGAGGGCTCTCAAGACCTACCTGTCTAGAACCCAAGAGATTCGACGAACGGAGTCTCTGTTTGTATCCTTTCATCCAAGGTCTGTGGGGCATAAAGTATCCAATTCTACCTTATCCCGTTGGTTAAGGGCATGCATTACTTTAGCATATGAGTCCCTGAAGCTGTCAGTTCCAGCTAGTATAACGGCTCATTCTACCAGGTCAGCTGCCACCTCGGCTGCTTTTGCCACTAATGCTCCTGTTGCCGATATTTGTAGGGCTGCAGTCTGGTCTACCCCACACTCGTTTATAAGGCATTATAAAATTGATCGTTATGCCTCTGCTGATGCATCTTTTGGCAGACGAGTGTTGCAACAGGTTCTTAATGAGGATTAACATGTGGGTGGTCCCTCCCTATATGGGTTGCTTTGGTACATCCCACAGTGATGGCCCACCTCCTATGGAAAATGTACCATTGGTCTCACCTGAAAGGTGATTTTCATAGGAGTGGGCCATCACGACCCTCCCAGTTGGAGGATGACTAGACATTTTATCAATGGGTTACATGTTATTGTTACGCTATTATATTTAAATGTAAGAGTGAAGTCAAGACTTTTAGTTCTGTTATGTTATGTAGTTATGTTAGAGTCATGTTGTTATGCATGTGACTATTATGTTATTTTCCTGGCGGGCCTGTTGGCCTTGTTCTTGTATTTTTAGATATCTCTTTTTAGACTCGCTACGAATGAACTGGAGAGTGGGAGGGGCATGACGTCCCTAGTCTTGACTTCAAAAACATTCTTGCCTTCGCACGATAGGTGGAACTATTTCCCACAGTGATGGCCCACTCCTATGAAAATCACCTTTCAGGTGAGACCAATGGTACATTCTTTGTTCCCTTGGCTACTGATTCTGGTAGCAGTGGTGACAGCAACACCGGGTGTAGTTGTCTGGGGTTGTAGACCCCTTACCTTTACTTTTGGGGTTAGTGGCGCAGCCAAGTCCCTATATATGAGCCAGTCAGCATGAAAGTGGAGCTTGTTAGCCAGTTGTCCTTTCACACTGATTGGAGCCAATCAGAGTGAAAGGAGATGAGTTAGCCACTGAGAAGACTCTTCTCAGTAGCTAACCCTCCCCTTTCATGCTGATAGGCTCCTAGGGACGTTTGCTGTAGTGGAGGACCGCAAGGGAAAGTGGAAAAGAAGGTGTGACTGTGAGGGGATATGGCATCACTAATAGTGAAGTACTATTATGAAGGGACCCTAGACTTCTGAATTTGCACTAACTACTGGGCTGCAGCACAATTCATGGCAACTGCCAGGTTACAACCACCATTCTCCCCCTCCCTTTCCCAGAATGCTCTATATGTTGTGTAATCTAGGGCATTTGGGAATGGGTAGGGTGGGGAGATAGCCACTTCTATTGGCAGCTGCTGTTTTTGTGTGTGTGTGACAGCTGTCCTTCCCCCCCCCGAATGTCTGAGGCAGTGGGGGTTGTAGTTAGCATCCACTGACAGGCACTGTGTTACACCACTGGTTGTAGCTGTAGCAAAAAGTGTAAAAAACGAAGCCATAACCATAAGTTCTCATTTTTTAAAAAAAATATCCTGTCCCCCTCAATCTCTCCCTAATTCTACCCTTCCCCCCCAACATTCTCCTTCCTCTCACAAATGTTGTGCTGACGGTTCTCATTTGAGAATTTCCAGCTCGATCCAACCTTCTTCAGTTGTCTTTCTTTACACCCTTCTTTCTTCCAGTATCTGTTTGCTAAGATGGCAAGCCTGGGAGCACAGTTTCATCATTGTCAATTTTGTTATGAATTATACAGGGCCTTATTTTTAAGTGGATCAGAAATGATAATGTTTAATACTGCACAACTCTGTATTGTTTTAGAAACATGTAGGTTTTCCCTCTCTATATCTTGTTTTTTAAGAGTGGCATATATATTGCATATAGTTTCAGTATAGCAAATCCTACAGCAGTGCTCAAGCTTGGTTTGACTAACATGTGAATTCTTTTCCTGCTCCCATTTTGAGTGAGCTTTTTAAAAGGAGTTTGTTTCTTTTGAAGAATCATTTCACCCAGTTGGGATATAATGTTGGTTCATGCAAACCATAGTTTGCAAGTAGGGAGATAGACCTGTGAATGTATGCAGTTTTTTCCCTTGTATTTCCTTGCTGGTATTTGACTGTGGTTTCATATGCAATAATACAAACCATGGGTTTCTTGCAAACGAAAGATTGAAACCATGGTTTGAAGTAGGTTTGCAAAACATGATTATAAGTGAATTTAACTTCTGTTAACCATGGTTGTATCCGACTACACACATAACATGAAACTACAGTTAACACTGGAAAGGAGATAACTAAGGAGAGGGTGCACATGTTGACAAGACCGTGGTTTGTTGGGAGCCAGTGGTAGCTCTGCACTGAGCTGCTACTTGTTCTTATTTTGCTTTCTTAGCCAAATGCTTCTATGTAATTTTCTTTCTTTAGGCAACAAAGATGTCTAGTGTTTAGAGTGGTGCCAAATTATTACAGTGCCATCCTGTTGTGGGAGAGAGATTGAACGTAGGGAGAGATAAGTTCAATAAATATACTAGGGAACTTGCAAAGCACATCTAAAGTGTGTGCAGCTGTGGATAGAGGCAATTTCACTGTTTCTAATTTGCCTCCATTTGGGAAAGCAAAACATTGTGAAAGAAGCAGTTCAGAGTTTTTCTGCATGGCACTAGATGGCACACTGTGGCTTTGAAATCAAGGCACTACAAGGTGAAAGAGAACATACGAACTGTCAGTGTAGTGCAGTGTGTCCTGTTCATATTCTGAATTTCACCCTATCCATTATTTCTTGGGAAATTATTTTATTGAATGGATGTATGTGGAACTGTTTCATTATAAGCCTCTGGATATATTTGCATGATACCCTTCCTGACCATGAGGGACCATTCTCAATAGGGTGCTTGTGCCTTGGGGCCTCTGTTATTAACTTGTCAAATAACTGGAACAATTTTCAGAGACCATCCCAAAATTGTAGTTGGATGGGCGTTAAAGGCCCTCTTAATAGCTCTTAAGACTGAAATGAAATTTTCAGTATTGGCACAAAGTTTTAGGAAAGTCTTTAATTGCATTTTTAATAGATCAAGTTGTCTAAACTTTGACTCTCCAGATGTTATTGGAGTACAGCTCTCATCCTCCATGACCATTGGCCAGGCTGGCTTGGGCTGATTGGGACTGGAGTCCAGTAACATCTGGAGAGCTGGAGGTTAGCCACCCTGATATAGATCTTATAGATTGTGATCGGTGTGTAAAGTAACATATAAATTGTTTTTTATATTTTTACAGTGATAGTACAGGAATAAATTATTCAGGAAAGAAGCTTCTTTTAACAAACAAAGACTTCCTTTTGGGGGTCTGGGGGATGTGGGGGGGACGCACACTCTGACATAGTCAGAATGTGGCTGTTTTGTCTACTGGATTGTGGCTACTGCAGGCAGCTCTCTCACATGTGGCTGGAATAGTGCTCCTTGCCAGGTGGTGCAGGTGCCTCCACAGTAAACAGTGCTTCAGGTGCCCTAGAAGCACTGTTTACTACAGAGGGGTCTGCTCAAGTGTAGGGGAGGATGGCACAGAGAGAGACCGTGACCAAGCACGGGGGGGGCGGCTGTGGCTGCCCCTTGCCTGCCTGCCTGAGTGTATGGAGAGAACTGTGCCCAAAGCTTCAGATGCTGTGGCAAGATTCTACATGATAAAAGAAAAAAGGCAAGGCAGGGATTCCTGGATGCATTTTGGAAGAAGCCTTCAAGTGGTCTGTATGCAAGGCTTACCTGACCTAGTTGTTTCATTTCAGACATGAGTATTGTTAGTTTTGAATAAAAAGTTTACTGAAATATGTTGAACTGTTCTTTTTTGTGATGTAGGAACCTATCCCCGTTCTTTCCATTATTCCTACCTCTGGGACCAAAGTTTTTGTTAAAGAAGTAATGCCCAGGAACGCATATACTTTGTTAACTGAGGTATTGCTGTATTAGTGACTAAATGCTAAGAGATGGATTGGAAGTAACTCCTGATTATGGACATCAGGCAGGCACCTTCACGGTATCCTTTCCACCATCTGCTTAAAACATTTATATTTAGGCAAGCCTATCCAGACAAATAGATGTGGATATGTTTTAATTGCTTTTAGTTTATTGCTGGTTTAACTGTTGTTTAAAAGTTAACTGTTTTTAATTGCTTGTTTTATTGATTTTAATGTTTCCTATAAACTGCTTAGAGGTTTTCTTACAATCAAGTGGCATATAATTTTTGTTAAATAAATAAAATAAATAAATGAACCACAAACCATAATTTGCTAGCGGCCACCAAACTGGGATCTAAAATAATGGCTTAAAGCTGACTTGCAAACCACAATCTTCAGAATTCTCAAGGAAGCCAGGAGAACCACAAATACCAAGTTTTACCTATACATCTGCAACATGCACCTTAGTTTAGTAAGGTTAGCATAAACAATGGTTTGATGTTACGTCTGAACCAATCCAGTGACTACAATCCTATGCCCTTGAGAGTAGTCCCCACTGAACAGTAATAATATGGATAGGATTATTGTGCTGTTAATGAAACAGTTTCTCTCTCTCTTTTCAGGCTTCCTTCCAGCGTTCTAATAGTCATGACAAGGTCAGAAAAATAGTGGCTGAAGAGGGTCGCACAGCAAGGAACTTGATTGCATGGAGTGTGCCCCTGGAAAGCAAAGAGGATGATGGTATGTGTTAACTGTGTGTGTCACAGTTATGTTTAGTAAGTAATTAAGCCCATGAAACCTATTGGCACTTGATTCAGGACAGACAAAAGACACTGCACACATGGTATACTTTAATTTAATGGAATTCAGCATCACCAGATTTCGTTATGCTGACTTAGATGGCTTCCGAAGAGGATTAGATAAAGTCATGGAGAAAAATTCTGTCAGTGGCTATATGCAACATCCATGTTCAAACACGTAGAGAGCAACAGCAGGAGACCACTGTTGCGTTCAGGTCTTTCTTATGGTGTTTCTGGAGAGAGGTGACAGTTAGCAACGGGATAATAGGATAGATAGTTCTTTGGTCTGATCCAGCAGGTCTTGTGTTATACTTATTTGTCTCTTACTCCCTTGTAAAGCATGCCGCTGGAACTCTAAAATCAAGAAGTAGCTGAGCACCAACAAAGCTGCCTACTTTGATGTTAGTGCTTGAATTATGTGGGGTGGGGGAAGGCCCCCTTCTATGACATCCTAATTAGCTACCATAGCTCAATGATAGAGCATCTGCTTTGTATGAGGAAGGTCCCAGGTTCAGTGCTCAGCATCTCCAGGTAGGGCTGGGCGAGACCCGTGTCTGAAACCCTGGAGACCCACTGCCAATCATTGTAGATGGACCAATGGTCTCACTTACTTACTTACTTACTTACTTACTTACTTATTTACTTACTTACTTTCTTACTTACTTACTTACTTATTTATTTATGAGATTTGTTGGATGCCCATCTGGCAGAGGTTAATCTGCCACTCTGGGCAACTTACAACCAAACACAAGTACATTCCATATAGACATAATCAAAATCCACGGCATAAGGCAGCTTCCTATGTACCATTTTTACAAGATCCTGTGTGATTTGAGTAAAATTGGGTGGGGGGCTGGGGGTGTGGCTTATGGATACCATTAAGGACCCTTCTCTGTCTTCCCCTTTAATTTGTACCTTGTTCAAAATCTGATTTAAAAATACAGCCAATCTACTAGGCATGAAGAAACTGAGGAAGTGTTAGATTTATGAAAACATCATATAAACGCCAATGAAGTTGAATGTTGTTTCTCAGCACCCTGACCACTGGCTATGCTGGCTGGGGCTGATAGGAATTTTAAAAAGTCCAACCGTATTGGGAGGGCCACAGGTTCTCCATCTCCGATGTAAGCATTAAAGAATTATTGCTGGCTTCAAAAATCTTTTTCTCTTCACAGGAAAACCAAAGTGGCAAGCAGGAGGGAAATCTAGGAGAGTGACTCAGGGAGCTCTTAAAACTACTAAACAGGTACATAAAAGTTTTCTCATGGGGTTGCTCTTCAGAGCTCACTAGTACATGTATTCTGATATGCTAATATGCTTCCTTTGGAATGTTTTGTTCAATTGTACTGGAGAAAAAGCTACAACCTGAAGCCATTTCCATCATTGAGTAAAGCACTTTTATTTCAGTATTTGGTTTCAAAATGTTGGCTGTGTTTGGACGATCATATTTTAGTTTATAATGCTGATATGAACATGCTCTATAGACATGCATGCAGACCCTTTACATGAGCAGGCAAACAAACCAAGAACAACTCAATTAATGGTAGTTTCCCACTTTGTCTGAACTGAGAAACTATGGTTAACAGCTTTGGAACAAGTGACGATATTAAGCCAACTTCAAATAATCATAGATTAATACCGTGGCTTGTTCCAAAGCTGTTAACTGTAGTTTTCCAGTTTGGACAAAATAGGAAACTACCATTAACTGAATTGTTCCTGGTTTGCTGAACCACATGGAGGGGCTGCATTTACAGCTGCACGACTTGGTCATATCTTTGCAGCCAAATGCAGCGAGAATAGAGAGCAATTTGTATGTCTTTGACCTTGCGCTCACAAATAGCAGATGAGGTATAAACTTGAGCCTGAGACATTCATTTTGGGAATGATTCATACCAGGGGATTTAAAATTAACTTTTCCTACTTCATCTTAGGCTGCAGTCCCAAGCACACTTATTAGGAAGCAGGCCTTAACACAGACTTAAAAGTCTGACCGGTATAACCCCTTGAAAGAAACCTGACAAAGATATTTGTGACCCAAAACTCTGCAAGTTTTTGATAAGCACTCATTGTGTGAGGTGGGACTGTTCGCTTACCTTCACCGCTGGGCAGATCTCCTGTCTGTGCATCTCAAATGCACACGCGTGGATGAGGCAACCCCTGTGCACACAACACTGAGTAGGACTAGCATTGGCTTAGGGATAGGATCTGTTGGCTGGTGCTACTTCAAAAGCATTCCATTGACCTAACAGGCAGTATCAATTCGAGTTCATTCTTTGCCCACTATACACTACTTTTGTCGGTCTGATCTTTTCCCCTCCCCCAATATTGATATTAATATCAATAGTTTCTTTCAAAGGAAAGGAAATATCGATAAATGAAAGAAAATATCAGTATTTTTGAGAGAGGCTGGTCAGTTTTCACATTAGCAAATAGACTGGCTGTTAGGAGAGAAGCGGCTTTCAATGCCCCCCCTTCCTCCTTGACGAGCCCTGAGTCCTTAATGTGGAGGAATCTTGGCTTACTTTCTCCCACTTGGAGCTTGGATTATTCCAGTGGAGGGGAGTGACAGAGAGAGAGAGAACTGTAGTGCTGTGCTGTGAGTAAAATCAATAAAAGAACATTACATTCAACACAATATTTGAGAGGGGGAAAGTCTGGTGTTGCGGGAAAGCCGATAAAGTTAGCTTCACATCGTTCCACAAAGATGGAGAATATGCACACCATTGAAAAATCCGATGCTAAATCTGAATTCGGCTGCGTTCTTGCCCATCCCTACACTGGCTACAACCCTAAATTCACCTAAGCCAGTGTGGTGTAGTGGTTAGAGTTTTGTCCTAAAATGTGGAGACCCAGGATGGTATCCAGTGGCAGTCCTACTCAGAGTTGGTCCGTTGAAATGGATGGACACTACTCACTTATTACGTGAGTAATATTAAGGTCATTGGATCTACTATGAGTAGTTGGATACAACTTGCAGATTCAAATTTCCCCTTGCCCACAAAGCTTACTGGGTGTCCTTGGGCCAGTCACTATCTCAGCCTAGCTTAACTCACAGGGGTCTTCTGAGGCTGAAGGAGGGGAACACAGGCACCATGTATGCTGCACTGACCTTGTTGGGAGGAGGATTTAAAAACAAAACAAAAACATTTGGTGCAAGCACCTTTTCCAATGACCACTTAGTGAAGTTCTAATTGTGTGTTTTTGTATTGTAAGAATATTGAGATTACACACACTGTATTGATTTTGCTGATGATCTGTAGCCTGATCTCTAAGATTTTATTTTGCAGGTCTGGTTTCCCACAAAAGTTTTAAAATACAGAGAAAATCAATAAGTACAGCCACGTTTCATTTCAATTCTGTTTTTGTACCTGATAGGCTAAAATATTGCTGTATATTTAACAAAGAGTAGATTTAGATGCTCAGCGAACAGAAAAATCTTTCGGCCAGAGCAAGTGGAGAGTGAATCTAACATCCAGATGCAACGAGTGTCTGTTTCACTCTCTAGGGGAGGCAACCATTTATACTGATATTTCAAACCGCCTGGAGATTAAAAAGGGCAACACTAACATAAATACTCAACTGTTCCACATCAGTAATTAGACCATATTAAACATAAAACGAAGAAGCACGAATGTAAAATGATAGCCCAATATCACTAATAGAAACTTAACACTTTGTCTCCTGGGGCTTTTTGGTCACTTTAACACAAGGGCTGACCATATGCATTATAAAAAAAGAACAACTCTCATACAATCAATTTAAAGGCATTTCACAGAGCAGTTCTATGGATCTGTGCTCAGAAGATGCCCAACTGTGCTCACTAGGGCTTACTTCCTTAGTATTTGTGTTCAGGATTGCAGGCCAGACACTGTGCCTACAGTGCACAGGGATGGGAAACGTGTGGCCTTTCAGAGGCTGTTGGTCTCCATCTCCCATCAGCCCCAACCAGCATAGGCAATGGTCAGGGATGATGGGGGTTGTAGTCAAATACTTTCTGGAGGGCGAGAGGTTCCTCATCCCTGCTTTTAGGGGAGTTGGTGGCCAGCAAAATACTGCACAAGGGTCATTAGACAAAGAATGGAGAAGAGTGCTGAAGTTGTGTGGGTTAAAATTGTGTGTGGCATGGTGGGAGCATGGAACTCTCCTGCACTGCCTTGTATTCTTGGGCTCTGCTTACAGATATTAAGAGTAGAAAGTTTTGGCTGTTCTGTCTTGTGCGTGCACAAAGGGCTTTTTAATCGGGGTGGGTGGGAAACTGTGTGTGTGTGTAGGAATGGGCACATTATGTCATATGAGAACTGAACATGCTTCTTGGGAGTATCTTGAATCCTTCAGGTGCTGCATAATTTTAGATTTTTTTTAAAGTTTCAATTCTTTCTTCTTCTTGGCAACAATTCATTTCAGTGTTAATTTGTAGTTTCCTTTTCCTTCCAAAAGGAAGCCTAAAGCAGCTAACAACATCACACACCAATGTTATACCATCAGACCATCAGCTGATCTAGCTTTGTATTGTCTATTGCAGTGCCCCTGTAGTCCTTCCTAGCCCTACCTAGAGATGCTGGGAATTGAACCCGGAGCCTTTTACAGTACATGCAATGTATGTGCTCTACCACTAAACTATATCCCTCTTCTTTCTTTTTTGCTCCATTTTGGAAATACCATGCAAGAAGGTTTGGCTTAATATATATTTTCCAGGCAGAGAAAGAGCTGTAATTTAAAGCCAGTGTTATTTCCAGAAAGTGGAATTAAATTTACTGCAATGTCATTATGATGGAATATTAAAGATCCAAAGACCCTTTGAGGAGACAGACGAAAAGCCTCTGGGTATGTAATATTTCTATCATCCTGGAACTGCTTTGGCAAAATAATTAATAACACAGGCCTAAGTGTATTTACATGGAAGTGAATCCCACTGAGCTCAATGGGGTTTACTTCTAAGAAGTAATCTTAGGATTGCCGCATCTTCACAAGTGTATGTTTTCTAGTGTACCTTTATGTTAGCTTTTTCCTTATTATAAAATGGATTATTTCCATCCAAAGCTCCTGCATGGTTTACACTGCTTTTGGTTCATCAGCTGTGTTTTGTGTGCTGAATTTAGGCTTGCCTGTCATAAGTAACAGTCAGAAGAATGGAGGACTATTAATTTGGCTACGGGTGGCCTTTGTAGGGGTAGGGTTGGAAAGTGAGAAATGGTGTAAGCTGTTGCTCCATGAAAGGAGTGATTTGTGAGTTGGACTGAGGGTGATAACAAAATCACAACCTGGAATAGTATTTGAATTATGGGGGGGGAAAGCCTAGGAGGGCCCTTAATAACAAAATTCGCAAGCCCCATCTTCTGCCTGACCCATACCCATTTTAGCTCCTCCCACTGGTCCTCATAAGCCCCACCCCTTACTCCTGTTTAACTGCACTGAAATGCGAGAACAAAGTCCAGTTTCTAACAAGTGTTATTTTTGCACATCTTTTTGAAAAATAACCAAATGAAAAACGTACAGCAAGAACTCTATTTTATTATTTATTTTTAAAAACTTACTGTGTTTTTCCTCAAAAAGAAAAAAACTCAAACTATAAAATATGCATGTAGTAAAGTGGAGTCCAGAAAGGGAAATCTCACATCACTGTGTGGGTCTTACCCAAAAGGTAGTCTCCTGGAGAAAAGGAGTGTCAGCTGAGAGGGTGGATGGCGTGACAGTGATGCAGAGCGGATTGCCCCTTTTCCTCATCCAGACTCCCTTGACCCCTGAAATCTCCACACCAGTCTGTCTCTACATTGTGACAAATAACATTTGATGGAACATCGGAAGCTGCCTTATTCCTGTTGCGCTGTGTGTAGTTGTGTTGCTTAATTTCGTTTAAAAGCAGCACCACAGCAGCAGAGAGTAACAGCAGATATTGAAATGCGAGTGTGCCAGCGTGTGCGTGCGTTTGCCTAAGAAAGCAGGCTTTTACCCTGCAACAGCATCATTGAGACTGGAGACTTAGTAAAATAAGAAAAGCTACTTTATTTAGAGAAATACATAGTAGATAGAAAAGGCATACCTAGTTCTAACTAACTAGCTAAGTTGGAGGCATAACTCCCAGGTGTAGGAGTCAGCCCCATGCTCGGAGAGAGAGCAGAGACAAAGGGAGTCTCCTCTCCTGGTCAGCCGGAGAAGAAAGGAATGGAAAGGGCGGAAGGAGGAGGGGCAGGTAAGCTTCCCTAAAGGCGTTGCAGTCTAGCGACAGAAGGAAGTCAATCAGAGCATCACAGGTAAAAGGTAAACAAAGCCTATCCATCTGGAGGACCCTAGCCCTATCTTCCCTCTGGAGCTTAAACAAAAGAACAAAACAGGAGTTGCTCTTGCCCCACTTCCAACAGTTCCAAGTCAGACCCTGGGTCCATCTCACTCAGTATTGTCTACACTGACTGACAGAGGCTCTCCAGGATTTCAGACAGGGAATCTTTCCCAGCCTTACCTGGAGATGCCCAAGACTGAGCCTGGGACCTTCTGCTGTGCTTGGCAGCCACTGAGCTATAGCCATCCCCCGAGACTGGGGTCCCATCTTCTTCTGGACTGGAACTTCTCTTCTTGACACCTTAATTCCAAAAAGAAGTTTTCAGGTATTTGATCGCTGTTTTCATGTCTCCATTCTGGACCTTCCCAAAGCAAAGAGGGGCAGTGATGCCAAAGCATTCTTCAGCAGAAGTGCTACTCTGGCCCTAGTAGAGTTTCCACTCCAAAGAGACAGAAACAAGCCCTCATCTCTGTGGTTTCTGATGACCATTTGAATTTGACCTCCCTGCAAAAAACAAGTTCTGTTCATTCCCCTCCTGGAGTTCAAGAATGTGTTTACCTTGGAGCCAGAGTTGTTTTGGATTCTGATATTGCCTCCAGTGTAAGGGAAGTTTGCACGTAGTGTTTTCCTTCAGCTAGTCTACATGGACTCTAAGGCAGCTGTGACCTTTGGGGTGTGGCAGAGACTCTAACTGACAGGGGGCAGTATCTGAGCAAGGGTAGGGAGGCCACATCATGCCCTCTATGGAGCCTTCTAAAACAGTAGCTGAGCAGGCTATCAAAAAAAGCTGTGGGGAGCCCCCCCAATGTAATTTGAGTACTGACCCTGGGTCTTTTGATGACTAGGTTTAATGCTTCATTCAGGAATGGCAGGGCACCAGGAAGTCTTAATTCTGTGTGTGCTTTGTGTTTCATCCTCTGGTTGTATACTCCCTGACCAGCTACCGCCCTGTCTCCAGCCTTCTGTTCTTGGTCCGAATGTCCCATTTTCTTTTTTGTTTCACCCCAAGGTTCAAGTGTCCAAAGGGCAAAACATTGCCTGTTGGAGTGACAGCATTGCCTAGTGGTTATTGCTGCTATTACAATGGGATTAATCCTGTTGTGCACAGAGGCTAATCTAATACCATCATACAGCTTTAAAAGAGGATTAGACAAATTCATGAAGGATAAGGCAATCAGTGGCTTTTAGCTATGATGGCTATGCCCTGCCTCCACAGTCAGAGGCAGCATGCTTCGAAATACCGGTTACTGGAAACGGCAGGAGGGGAGAATTCTCTTGCACTCAGGTCCTGACTGCAAGCTTCCTACAGGCATCTGGTTGGCCAGGATGCTGGACTAGATGGACTGTTGACCTGATACAACAGGCTGTTCTTATCTGCACAACTCCTCCTGTCCTTTTTTTAAGACTCTTGCAGACCCCCAGCCTTTGGGATTTTTGCATCCTGCCCCACTTTTTTCTTCCCTATTTTGTCTAATATCCACACTGATTAAGAGTTTCTGGAGAACTCTGATCATGACATTGTGTGATATTTTGGTTGGTCCTAATAAAGATACTGGGCTACTGTGGCTTTAGGAAAAAATCCATGTGGACTGATGGGGCTGCCTAGTTTTCCTCTGTGGGTTGTTCAGTTTTTAGTTTAGAGCGCTGGTGTCCAACATGGTTGCCACTCACCTTATGTGACGAAATGGCTACTGACCTGTGGCTACCTATTTTTTAAAACAATTTTTAAAAATAAAATTGTTTATTAAAAAAAGAAAAAGTCCACCCTCTGCTCTTAACAATCAGAGATTCGTCCTTGGGTCCTGTATGCTGTAAAATGCACTTTGACTTCTACCATTGTCAGCTGTCTTGAGCTTCTGAGGCTCCTTTGGAGAGCCACCTTTTTGAGATGGTTGTGATTTTACTTCAAAGCATTCAGCATTTGAAAGATGATTCAATTGTTACGACATCGATTCATTTTAAATCGAAATGAGTTTGTGGTTCTAAATACAGTTGTTCCAAAACCGTTTTCAATTTTTGGTTCAATGTTGCTCTGAGAATCAATTTTTTTCTGCAGTAAAAATGGTGAAATCAAAATATAGGCCACAGATATTGGGCAAACATTTGGAGATGTAGAGTTGAGATGTAGTCTAACTTATTTTATGTCTGATTTCCCCGCATTGTTTAATGAAAAGAAATGTCAGATTTCTCACTAATTCTGTCAATAAATAATTGAAAACATTATTGTGTATTTTTCTACCCTCAAAAACACAGTTTAATTTTTTTGTCATGTCGCGAAAGTGTTAGCACTTTTGCCACAATTTTGGCAAGTATGAAAAAACTGTTGGACGCTACTGGTTTAGAAGATATATCATGGGAAGCCAAGACAGGGATGCATAAACGTTTTTAAAAGTAGGAAATATTTTCTTCATAATGCATGAAGTGCTTTATTAGGGTTTTAAAGATAAAATACAGGAGAATGCACTTTAATCAGGGATCATGTTTTGTTCACTGTTAGCAGTTCCGAAAGATTTAAAACTTTCCTCAGATGCATGGTACAAAGTAAGCATTCAGAATTGTTGTTTCAATTTTCTGAATGAAAGGAAGAATCACTTCTGAATCTCCTGTGGGAAAAAATATGCTCTTCCTACGCTAAGCATCCAATCAACCTGCATGTGTGTGTTAGTATCAGTAATGGTGTGGCTAAGACTGTGAGCTGAGAGCCAGAAATCCTCACTTAAAATCTTGCTTTGACCATGAATTTGCAACATTGCTTTTAAGAAAACAACCATCTCTTAGCCTTGGTTCCCCATTTGTGAAATGGGAAAAGTCATACTGACCTACTTTACTGGGTTTTTATAAAGAGGATTGAATATTGTATGTGTATATGCTTTGAACATTCTATATAAAATTTAACATCAGCACAATACCTATGAGGACCAACTAAAAAGTCACAAAATATCAGGCCAGTACTGTGCTGAGTATGTTTTCTTGTTGTCCATTGAGCTGTGCACGTGAGAGAACTTACTAGGTTGATCAAACCATAGTCTGCTGCTATGTTTAAATTGGCAAACTATAGTTTCAGTGAGCCCTCCAAACCAGGATTGTAAACCATGGTTTGCTCCAAGTTGATCAAACCAGGACGTTACTCTTTAAGCTTCATGGAGAAGGGGAGGAGGGAGTGCATGAACACAAGACTTGTTCTCCATCCTCTAAAACAGTCTTTCCTAATGTTGGGTCCCCACATGTTATTGGACTCCAGCCACTGCCATCTGGCAGGGATGATGGGAGGTGCAGTGACATCTGGGGAACCTGCTCCAAACCATGGTTTGGAAGATCAGAAACATTAAATTAATGCCTTGTTTTAAAAGTGTTTAAATTGCAGCAAAATGCATGGTCCATGAATATCCATCCCCTTGCCCCACTTACTGGAATTAGTTTTTTGTGTTGTGTACCCTACCTCTGTTGCAGAGCACTACATCAGACTGTAAAATAATATCGGCAGCTGGAGAAAAAAACTTTGATAAAAGCCCCACGAAAACAAGGCAGCCTCGGAAAGTGGATCTGCGAGCACGATACTGGGCTTTCCTTTTTGACAACCTAAGACGCGCGGTTGACGAAATCTACGTTACTTGTGAATCTGATCAGAGTGTAGTAGAATGCAAGGTAAGAACCCTTTGGTAGTGCAATATATGCATGAATGATTATTGTTGCATATCATCTTCAAGGTGCTGCAGGACTCTTGAATCTTTTTGTTGCTCTGTTCATATAAGCAAAAGATTTACTGTGCTCTAAGCTTTTGTAGACTAGAGTCCACTTCATCATCTAACAATCTGGACTTTGGTGCAGTGAAAGCTTATTCCACAGGCATTCCTACTTCCCTCAGTGTGGGGGATTCTGTGGTGGAACCGTGCCACATCCAGACCCCTGCTGGTGTGCTGTGGCCAGGGCTGAAGGTATCAGTGGGGTGGCTTTTTTCATTTTTGTTCCCCCCCTCCCCAAAATTTCTTTCACATTGCTGGCATTGGGAGGGAAACTAAATAATTCTCTCCAGAGCTCATGTACTTCCAGGCCCTATTGGGTACATGTGTGTGTGTTCTGGGGGCTGGAGTAGCTTAGGATCCTGCAGATCCACAGCCTGCCCCCAAACACTCTTGGACCCGCTACACTCGGAGCAGCACCAGTGGTTTGGTGATGCCAGTGCAGATTTCCGCAGCCACACTGGAGGAGGCCGCTGACCACATGCCTTCATTTTTGCATGGAGAGGGAGATTGATGAGTGGCAATTCATTTTGATTTTTTTTATATACAGTTCGGTCAGTGAATGGTTTCATTGGTATTTTTTGCAGTAAGTGTTTAGTAGAGTGGATGGAGTGATTGGTGATAGTGGTTTGGTGATTGAGAGGGAGCCATTGGAGTGATTGGGGGAAAGTGTGTCTGTGTGTATTGCTGGAGGTGTGGAAGAGAACTTGGGTGTGATGTGTATGAGTTAGTGGAGGATGAATGCTGCGTTTTGTGAGTCAAGATGTGCTTTGGCAAGAGGGAGCATGAAAACAGGGATCTCTAATTCTGAGAAGTTTTCAAATGTGCTGATATGCTTTGGGGAAATTTTATTGTTTTACTTGGTTATATGCTTTTTCAGTTTCATTGGTTATATCTTTATGGTTATTTATATTGTTTTTGTAAACTGCTTTGGGGCTGTCTTGGTATTAAGTGGCATATAAGTATATGAAATAAAATAAATCTGCAGGATCCAAACTGGCCCTCAGCCACCCTTCCTGGGACCTTGGGATAACTCCCTTATTCTTTAAGGTGCCATTGGACTCTGGCTTATTTTGTGTGTTTGCTGTAACAGACTAAGGCTGCAATCCAGTGCATGTATACTCAGATGTAAGCTCCATTGAGTTCAATGGGATTTACTCCCAGGTAAGTGTGTACTGGATTGCAGCCTAATCTGACTAACCCTTTGGGAAATTAATATGGTTTATCCTGGGTGTTTAAATAGAGAGTTTTAAAATACAATAACGTCTCCTTGTTTGTAGAAAATTACTGGTTGCTTCTGATTAATATTATTTTACTTTTACCCTACATGCACAAAATGGCTTTAAAAACAAGAATATTATAGTAATGTAATCCACTAAAATTCTATTAAAGGAGCAACTCTCAAAACAATGGAAACAGTAAAATCAGAAATCTTAAAAGGCCCTAATTAAAGAATACCTTCTGAAATAACTTTTTCATCAAACAATATGCCATTTTTGTTGGATCCCTCCCCTTGCTCCTGTGAGCTTAATATATTGTTAATTCCCTCCTCCATATTTCAGTACTCAATTTGTCCTGTAGGTGGCACTGTTGTGATTCAGCCTGTGTTCACATTCTTTAGTTTCCTGTTTAATGTCTTAATTACACATTGTTCCCTTTCTCCAGAGATAGTTATCGCTCTTCTCATTCACTTGCTGGTGGTAAGCATGGGAGATTGATGGCCCAGTATAAACAGTGTCTGAGTGGGACGTAGTCATAAGTTGGCTTCCCCATCTAATTTTAGATGGAAAACAGACACGTCGCCCAGTGTATTTTTCTCCAGCTCAGCTGGAAGACTGTTTCCTTCTTTATAACAATAAATTTATTCTTTATCGTTTTATAATAAATAAAACATTTTGATTTTATATGTTTTTAAGAAAAACCCATGAAAAGCCAGAAGAGCTTAGCATTACAAAACTGTTGAGGGATCCAAATTGCTTTCCCGTTAAATGTGATTGAAAATTGTCACCACGTTCTGGAAACCATCATTACTGCAAGGCCATTGCTTATAAAGAGAACTTTCATCTGTTCATGAATATTTAGTTTTCTGCTGAAATGAAAAACGACCAAATTGGCTATAGGATTAGTGTACAAATAGAACTCATAGAAAGCAAATTCCAAAACCAAACAGTGGCTTGAGGTTTCCAAGCTGTCTGTCGGTCTAATGCAATTTAACTTTTCTTTCTTTCTTTCTTTCTTTCTTTCTTTCTTTCTTTCTTTCTTTCTTTCTTTCTTTCTTTCTTTCTTTCTTTCTTTCTTTCTTTCTTTCTTTCTTTCTTTCTTTTAATAAACTGAACTCTCTTCTTGCTCAGGAAATTTCCCCAATGATTCTCTGTCCCCCCGCCTTTTAAGAGACCTGATATGGCTTGCAATGTAATCAGATTATGATTTTCTAAACTTTTATGGCCGAAAGAACAGTAGTTTATTTGTATGACATCTCCACAGATCCAAACCTTCATCCAGAATTCCAGTCATACCACTCATGCTAAATTGGGAAGGAAATATTATATAACTAAAACAAAAAAACCCCAAACATTAATTTCAGAGAAGAATTAAGGTTGCTAAATTACACTAGTGTAGTTATGCAATGTATAATTTGTTTACAAACTCTAGACATAAAAAAATCTGTGTAGAATTCCTGTGTTGTAAATGTACTTTTCTTTAAAATGGTTTATTTAGCATGCCGTTTAAACCTTAATGCAGTACTATGGATTGGTAACAATCTGTGACCCACTTTAGTTCTGGTATTTATGGTTTAAATAGTACAAGTGGGACCTGCAATAGAATGTTGCTGTATATCCTTAAACCCTAACAGGAGTTCTGTACTTAAGTCTTTTTTTTTTTACAATAATTTTTATTCAAATTTTCATAAAACATACAAAACAAAATCATAAAACATTCAAAGACAAAAAACAAAACAAAACAAAAATGATTAAACAAAAAAATAAAATGTTGACTTCCCATTTGTCGCAGATCAAATCAGTTATAGGTCTACAATATATAACAATCCTGTCTCTTAAATTATATTATTACGTCACTTTCCTCCAGTAGTTATCTTAATTAATCATCAAATCTCATAAACATTACTTTATTCTTTCCACAAAAAGTCAAAGAGAGGTTTCAATTCTTTAAGAAATATATCTATCAATTTTTCTCCAAATAAACATGTCGATTAATCCATCTCGTTAATAATAATAATAATCTTATTGTCATAACCATAGTCCAAATAAACATATCGATTAATCCATCTCATCAAAATCTGTTAGGTCCAATAATTTCAATAGCCATTATTCCATTATCCCTATTAATTCCATCTTCCATCTTCAATAGTCCTGTTAAGTCCAGTAATTTCAGTGTCCAATCTTCCATTATCAGTATTCCGTAATAATCTTGCTGTCATAGCCATAGTCATATAATAAGAGTCTGATGGGAATTTCCTCTCTCCCAAATATTTTCTTGCCATCAATTCTGAATAAGTTGCTGAAATATTGTTGTAAAGTCATATCTCTGTTCTTCTTTTTTACAAAATGCACTGGTTCATCTCTTGAAAGTTTTTCCATTGTCACATGGCTGCTGTTAGTTCCATAGATTTTCTCTATATCAAGCTCCATCACGTCATTCCAGTCCAGAAGATTATCCAAGCCATTGATAACTTTGTCTCTAATATCTTCATTAATTTCTTCAGAGATAACGTTAAATTCCAAACAGTAGATTTTATTTCTAATATCCATAAACTCCAGATCTTTTTCCAATTCCACATTTGTTCCAATCTCCAGGGCTTGTATCTTCCCTTTATTTTTTCTTTTCTCATCTCTGATCTCATTCTCCTCTCTCACAGGATCCCCTATTTCTTTAAGCTCCTGCGTCATTTTGCTCAGTTCAATTTTCAGCTCCTTACTGCCCTGTCGCAGGGTTTGTTTCGTTATCTCAATCTCATCCATTATTTTCTGAAACATAATTACTTCCAGATTCTCAGCCACTTTCTTGATTGCCATTTTTAAAACCACGAAAACAAAACAAAAATAAAGAAGAACCACTTCTTATTTCAGCAACAATTGGGTTAATATTCCAGGCTTGATGACATCACAGTATAAACAGAGCAGCCTGCCTTATCTCTCTATGTTCAAGAACACAAAACAAATTTAGTTCCCAGCATCAAAACAGTTAGTGGCGTTGTGAAGAAGCAGATTCGTCAAAATAAAATAGACCAAAAAGAGAATAGTCCCAGACAATATAATGTTCCTCGGAATAGAAATCCCTCTTCTGTTTGTATCTTTAGAATGCACTTCCAGGACAGCTTTTTGCAATAGAAACAGAGATAAGCTGTTAATTTCGTGAATAACAGAGAAGAGTTATAGCTCACCCAGAAGTTCTTTAAAGCTGATTCATTTGACAAATCTCTTTTTGCTGCAACAATTTAAACCAAGTAAAAAAAAATAATAGAAAGAAGGGTGCTTGCCTGTTAGTCCGTTTTCTCTTTGAAGAAAAGATAAACGTATCGCATTAATCAGATAGAGCTTGTTCGGAAGTCCGTCCGGCATTGCTGGCTGGACCTTTTCTCATAAATTAATGAAATCCAGTCCTCCCAACAAAAACAGGCTTTTGAGGTTGATCTCTACGTTTCTCCCTGCCCGGGAGAAATTTCATCAGTCAAAAAAAAATGTTCTGACTGATTTATATCTGAATAAGCTTCTTTTGAGGCGGGAGCCCGTCTCAAAAGCAGGCACAAGCGAAGTCACCCTTCCCGGAAGTCCTGTACTTAAGTCTTCAAGCCAGCTGAGGTACTGCTGGTATGGGTTCAAACAAGCTAATTCACTCCATGGCTTCCCTCCCCTCCACCTTCCTGGTTTTCCATCTTGCTTTCTGATATTCAACATTCAGTGGTTTCTGGAGACTATTGAGCATGCTCATATTTGCACAGTGTACATGTTCTTGGTTTTGAGATATTTTTTGTGCTACCTCTTTCTTTTTTTGTACTTTTGCATATGCTGAGAGTCATCGAAGCATGCTGACCTCTCTTTTGTTTCTTAGTGGTCCCATAGCACAGGGACACTGAGTTCAATATTAGCAGGAATGATGATCTCTATTTGCTTTATTGTGATATGTGTGTTTGCTTATATATAAAATGTATTCCTCTATCTGTCTATCTATAATGTGTACATGTTTGCAGCCAATAAAACACATCCAGCTATTTGTTAGTTGAGAGAGAGAGATAAAGGTCCACTCCAAAAGAGATGAGAGCTCCTTTTTTTGAGTACTGTACAAAGCGTGCTGGTTGTGATGATACTGTGTTGTAGCAATGACTTCATCTGCATGGAGATGTATGTTCATCATATTTTTTTAAAAAAAGATACTGCTTTGCCTGTTTTTTAGTAACAGATCTCTCCATTTTACACCATACAATGATCTCAGATCTTGATGTGACTGAGGCTACAGTGGCATGCTTCAGCCTCCATATATGCAAGTTCCCATCTCTTTATGATATCTGCAAGTAAGGTTAAATATTTCTTCCCCATACATTTTGCAATAAATTGGGGCTTCATTTAAGAGTGGAGGAACAGAAACTTATGATAACAATGTGATGTGCATCCCTATCCTGCACTGTGTCTCACACACATAGGTGAGCCCTGGTAAGTTCAATGGAGCTTACTCCTGAGTAAGCATGCATAGGAACTGCAGCCTGACTTACACTCATTTCAGCATTGGCCTCAATAGATGGGGCAGGTGATGGAGCCATCTCACCTGCAATCCATCAGGGACTCCAGAATATGATATTTCTGAATGTCTCAATTGTCTGTGCTTGGAAAATTTTGCACATGTTGTTCTGTTTGTTGTTTTTTAATTTGTTTTGAGATGTCTTAACTGTTTTTGCTCCAGATTTGTCACTAGATGGATAAGGGCATAGGAAAGGAGAGCTGGGGTGCCAAATATTTGGAGGCAACAAACATGCTGAGATAGAGAAGGTGAAAAGACAGAAAAGTGTGTGTTGGGGGGAGATTTTACACATTACTTGTTTGTATATGTTTAAAAATGCCACTTGTGCGTGTGGCAATTCATGTTTATAGACAACTGTGTTAACAGGTAGGGGAGCAGAATTGGCTGCAGCTCTCTGCATCATGTCCCTACAATGCCCATGTTCACATGTCATAATAAGCCAGGTTTTGTAATCCAACCAGAAACCATGGTTTAAAGCTGGCTAGCATAAGAACATAAGAAGAGCCTGCTGGATCAGTCCAGCATCCTGTTCTCACAGTGGCCAACCAGGTGCCTGGGGGAAGCCCGCAAGCAGGACCCGAGTGCAAGAACACTCTCCCCTCCTTAGGCTTCCGGCAACTGGTTTTCAGAAGCATGCTGCCTCTGACTAGGGTGACAGAGCACAGCCATCATGGCTAGTAGCCATTGATAGCCCTGTCCTCCATGAATTTGTCTAATCTTCTTTTAAAGTCATCCAAGCTGGTGGCCATTACTGCATCTTGCGGGAGCAAATTCCATCGTTTAGCTATGCACTGAGTAAAGAAGTACTTCCTTTTGTCTGTCCTGAATCTTCCAACATTCAGCTTCTTTGAATGTCCAGGAGTTCTCGTATTGTGAGAGAGGGAGAAAAACTTTTCTCTATCTGCTTTCTCAATGCCATGCATAATTTTATACACTTCTATCATGTCTCCTCTGACCCGCCTTTAAACTAAAAAGCCCCAAATGCTGTAACCTTTCCTCATAAGGGAGTCGCTCCATCCCCTTGATCATTCTGGTTGCCATCTTCTGAACCTTTTCCAACTCTATAATATCCTTTTTGAGATGAGGCGACCAGAACTGTACACAGTATTCCAAATGCGGCCGCACCATAGATTTATACAACGGCATTATGATATCGGCTGTTTTATTTTCAATACCTTTCCTAATTGTCCCTAGCATGGAATTTGCCTTTTTCACAGCTGCCGCACACTGGATCGACATTTTCATCCTGCTGTCCACTACAACCCCTAGGTCTCTCTCCTGGTCGGTCACCGCCAGTTCAGACCCCATGAGCGTATATGTGAAATTCAGATTTTTTGCTCCAATATGCATAATTTTACACTTGTTTATATTGAATTGCATTTGTCATTTTTCTGCCCATTCACTCAGTTTGGTCTTTTTGGAGCTCTTCACAATCCCTTTTGTTTTAACAACCCTGAACAATTTAGTATCATCAGCAAACTTGGCCACTTCACTGCTCACTCCTTATTCTAGGTCATTAATGAACAAGTTGAAAAGTACAGGTCCCAATACTGATCCTTGATCTCTCCATTGGGAGAACTGTCCATTTATTCCTACTCTCTGCTTTCTGCTTCTCAACCAATTCCTTATCCACAAGAGGACCTCTCCTCTTATTCCATGACTGCTAAGCTTCTTCAGAAATCTTTGGTGAGGTACCTTGTCAAACGCTTTTTGAAAGTCTAAGTACACTATGTCCCCTGGATCACCTCTATCTATATGCTTGTTGGCACTCTCAAAGAATTCTAATAGGTTACAGAGACAGGACTTTCCCTTGCAGAAGCCATGCTGGCTCTGCTTCAGCAAGGCTTGTTCTTCTATGTGTTTAGTTAATCTAGCTTTAATAATACTTTCTACCAGTTTTCCAGGGACAGAAGTTAAGCTAACTGGCCTGTAATTTCCGGGATCCCCCCTGGATCCCTTTTTGAGATTGGTGTTACAATTGCCACTTTCCAGTCCTCAGGCACGGAGGAGGACCTGAGGGACAAGTTACATATTTTAGTTAGCAGATCAGCAATTTCACATTTGAGTTGTTTGAGAACTCTTGGGTGGATGCCATCCAGGCCTGGTGATTTGTCAGTTTTTATATTGTCCATTAAGCCTAGAACTTCCTCTCTCGTTACCACTATTTGTCTTAGTTCCTCAGAATCTCTTCCTGCAAATGTTAGTTCAGGTTCAGGGATCTGCCCTATATCTTCCACTGTGAAGACAGATGCAAAGGATTCATTTAGCTTCTCTGCAATTTCCTTATCGTTCTTTAGTACACCTTTGACTCCCTTATCATCCAAGGGTCCAATCGCCTCCCTAGGTGGTCTTCTGCTTTGAATGTTATAGAATTTTTTGTTGTTGGTTTTTATGTTCTTAGCAATGTGCTCCTCAAATTCTTTTTTAGCATCCCTTATTGTCTTCTTGCATTTCTTTTGCCAGAGTTTGTGTTCCTTTTTATTTTCTTCATTCATTCAATCCTGGCTAGTTAGGAGAGCAGTGAACCAGAATCCTGGGTTCAGGCACCATGGGCATGCCAAGCTTAATTGTGACTGACTTGGTTTGTTTCCCGCAATTGCTCTGCAAGAGGAGTGATTGGCATGCATATCCCGGCACATAGCTCATTCCCAATAAACAGCACCCCTGGCTGCTGATGTGTGAATGCAGCCAATGTCAAGTACACATTTGCTACCATGCGAAAATGTGAAAAGGGCCAAGTTTCATCTCACAAATAGCAAGAGGATCATGTACATCAACACTGAGTTTTTCTTGCCTGTGAGAAATGATGGAGAGCCAAGCATGTCAATTCATTGGAAGTCCCTTTGTGGATTCTCAGTGTACTATAAATAATTAATGACTGAAAATAATGATACAAAATCCCATTAAACTGTTTGCTGTTTTTAATTATGTCTGCTGCAGCTGAAGGATTTTATCATTTTTCTTAAAGTAGTATCAGATAAGATGTATGTATGGGCATGTGTTCACCTGTACAATGTGTGAGGTGATTTGTATTTTTGAATATTTGTTTGAACACAAGTCATGATATTTATAATCTTCCTAAAATAATTTATTGCCTTCCTAAAGCAATCCTTCCTGCATTCATTTTAAACCAAGACAAAGCAAACATTACATTTGGTTCTTTAAACAATAGGAATTGGAATGTATGTGTGCAACACAATCAGGGGATGGACCAGATTATTGATTTACAGTGTTGTTGAGGATAATGTATTTGAATGGGACAGGGCTCTGGTGACTGTTTGTGGTTGAAACTGCAGACGGAAGGATTGCGGTAGAGAGGCAAACAGGATTGCAAGAGAATCAGCTGTTAATAATCTCTTCAAGGTTTGAGTCTGCCTTAAGGGCAGCTATATTTTACAGCTTAAGCCTGTGTATGTTTACTTGGAAATAAGCACTGCTGTGTTCAGTGGGACTTGTTTTCTAGTAACTGTGCTTAGGGTTTAACATGCAATGTGCATATGCCATCTTTTCATGACTTGCAAATTCAGGAACAAATAGTTAAAGTTATTTCTTAGGTGTCCCCAGTAATTGGTGACTCTAAGACTATAAATGAAATGATGTGTCATTGAAATCCATTGGAGGTCCAAATACAATGGCTATGTGTTGTTATTTTTTCGATAGTCAGTTATCAATAGGCTGTCTATGGAAAGTTTATTTTCAAACAAATGGTTTGAAGGTCTCAAGTTTCCCCTGAGTATAGAAACTGGTGAGATCAGCAACAGCACTTTGTTCAAAGCTGCATTTTGGATTTTTTCAAGATGTTGAGGGACTCCATTCATTTTCATTTTTAGGAGCTTGGTCACTTTGCACTGTTGGCGTTAACTGTGCTAATTTATATGAAAAAAAATAAGGTGGTGAATGACTGGAGTCTCACCAGCACTGCATTTTATAGGGCATTGCAAGTAAACTTTTTTAATTAAGTTGGAAAAAAACATGGGCCATCCCCTGAACAATGTTTCTGATGACTCATGAGAAAGTCTCATTGAATTCAGTGGTGAGTAGATGTGCATTGGATTGTTTTCACTGGTACAGGGGTGGGGAACCCAAGGGCCAAATGCAGCTCTCCATGCCTCTCTGTTGGGACTCTCCCCACTCCTATTTTCCTCTTTCCTGGCCGGACTGTGTCCTTGGACTCCAATAATGCTTCTTGCTTGGAGGATAGAGGGGTGGGTGGCATGCAAGTGAGTGTAGAAAGTGAAGTAGGGATGAAAAGAACAGTCAGTTTCGGTTCTCTCAGTTTCTCATTTTTCCAATTTTAAATTCAGTTTTCCACATTTCTGAAGCAATTTGTGATTTTTTAAAATTAAATCCTCATGAAAATTCTCCAGCATTTTAATGAGAATTTCTTCTACTAAACACATTTTTGTATGCAGTTTTGGCTCATGTACACATTTCTGCATGGTATTTTCACGAATATATACATTTTACATACACTTTCCCCTAGTGTATGCATTTTTGTAAACATTGTTTGGTTGGCAAACTGCATTGCAACATTCGATTTTGTGTCATGGCATTGTGATATTGGGCTTTTTAGTTAAAATCCCTTTCCTAATGATCTGTAACAGGAAATTCACTATTTTCACAGCAGCTGCACATCTTCATCAAGCTATCTGCTATAACCCCCCAGTCTCAAACCCCATTAGCTTATGTGTGAAATGAATATTTTTTTGCCCCAGTGTGCATGACTTTACACTTGGTTACGTTGAATTGCATTTGCTATTTCACTTCCCATTCTTCCAGTTTGCAGAGATCCTTTTAGAGTTCCTTGCAATCCCTTTTTGTTTTATCCACCTTGGATAAAGTGATATCATCAGCAAACTTCACTCCTCACTGCTCACCTGATCATTAATGATCACTCTTGATCATTAATGAACAAGTTAAAAGAACAGGTCCTAATGTTGCAAAAACTCTTGCTAGTTCGTTTACCTGGTGGGATGCCCAAATTCCCAACAAGATGAGAGGCGAGTCGGTCAGAAGTTCAAAAGCTTTATTATGCTTTGCAAAGCAGAGGCACTGACCCACACGCAAAGGGCGCCGAGAGTGGGCTGCCTGACTACGTCAGGACAGACTTGCATTTTTATATCTTATCAGAACTAGAACACGTGGTCAGTGGAAAAGTACAGAACTCTTGCAATTTTACCCCAAACCAGCAGCCAATGCCTTTTGGAAACTAGCCAGCAACATCTGCCCCAACCAGAAAAACAGGACGTACCCGTTCCCCCTCCTTGGGCCTAAACCACCGGCTGGGCCAAGGAAGTGGTTAATGCCTCCTTGAGAGAGGGAGTAGTCCCTAGTAGCCTCAAGGAGGCAATAGTGAGACCTCTTTTAAAGAAACCTTCCCTGGACCCAGATAATTTGAACAACTACAGACCGGTGGCGAATGTCCCCTTTTTGGGCAAGGTTTTGGAGCGGGTGGTTGCTAACCAGCTCCAGGGGCTCTTGGATGAAACTGATTATCTGGATCCGTTTCAATCCGGTTTTAGGCCCGGTTTCGGCACTAAAACAGCCTTGGTCGCCCTGTATGATGACCTTTGTCGGGAGAGGGACAGGGGGAGTGTGACTTTGTTGATTCTCTTTGATCTCTCAGCGGCGTTTGATACCATCGACCATGGTATCCTTCTGGGGAGACTCGCAGAGTTGGGAGTTGGGGGTACTGCTTGGCAGTGGTTCCGCTCCTACTTCGCGGATCGTCGCCAGAAGGTAGTGCTTGGGGAACATTACTCGACACCCTGGACTCTCCATTGTGGAGTCCCTCAGGGGTCGGTTTTGTCCCCCATGCTTTTTAACATCTACATGAAGCCTCTGGGTGCGGTCATCAGGAGTTTTGGAGTGTGTTGTCATCAGTATGCTGATGAAACGCAACTCTGTTTCTCCTTTTCATCTTCTTCAGGTGAGTCTGTTGATGCGCTGAACCGTTGCCTGACCGCGATAATGGACTGGATGAGAACTAATAAACTGAGACTCAATCCAGACAAGACTGAGACACTGTTGGTGAACGCCTTCCCCGCTCAGATGGTGGATGTGCATCCTGTTCTGGATGGGGTTACACTCCCCCTGAAAGAACAGGTCTGTAGTTTGGGGGTCCTTTTTGACCCTTCCTTGTCTCTTGAGGCTCAAGTGGCCTCGGTGGCACGGAACGTGTTTTACCATCTCCGTTTGGTAGCCCAACTACGCCCCTATCTGGATGGCGACAACCTCGCCTCAGTTGTTTATGCTCTGGTAACTTCGAGATTGAATTACTGTAATGCGCTCTACATAGGGCTGCCCTTGAAGACAGTTCGGAAGCTTCAGCTAGTGCAGAATGCGGCAGCTAGACTATTGACGAGGACCAGTCGGTCTTCGCACATAACTCCTGTTCTGGCTCGCCTGCACTGGCTACCTATTTGCTTCCGGGCGAGATTCAAGGTGCTGGTTTTGACCTATAAAGCGTGGGACCGCAATACCTGGTGGAACGCCTCTCCCGCTATGAACCTACCTGCTCACTTCATTCAGCATCTAAGGCCCTCCTCCGGGTACCAACCCATCGTGAAGCCCGGAGGGTGGTTACTAGATCTGGGGCCTTTTCTGTGGTGGCCCCCGAGTTGTGGAATAGCCTCCCCAAAGAGGTACGCCTGGCGCCTACATTATTATCTTTCCGGCGCCAGGTAAAGACCTTCTTATGCTCCCAGGCATTTTAATCATTTTAATCATTTTAATCATTTTATCTTTTTAATCTTGTAATACTAATCCTTTTATCATCTTATATTTTGTTTAATTGTATTTTGTTTTCATTGTTTCTTATATGTTTTGTGATTTTATTATTATGATGTATGTATTTTATCCTATTCTGTTTACCGCCCTGAGAGCTACTTGCTATGGGCGGTATATAAATGCAACAAAATAAATAAATAAATAAATAAATAAATAAAACACGAGTCAAGGACGCGAGATTAAGCAACAGCAAGCAACTTTCAGTTCCCTTTCCTGTTATCACAACATTCTATAAGCATTTTAGAAATACCCCGAGGGGTCATCTTGAAGGGGATTTTCAATTTTCCTAACACTAATACTAATCCTTGAGGGGACGTTGCTTTCTACCATTGGGAAGAACTGTCCATTTATTCCTACTCTCTGCTTCGTATTTCTTAACCTGTTACGAATCCATAAGAAGACCTTTCCTCGTATCCCACGACTGCTGAACTTATTCAGGATTCTTTGGCAAGATATTCCTAGATGTCAGCATTGCTTTTTTGGTATTAGCCTGCACAGAACTGAATGAATAAATATTTCAGCATAGAGATGAGAATCAAACTACTAAATATTAAGGGGACTTGGGCTTTCTCTAGCTATCCAGGTTCCATGGACTTGAACAGGAATTGTGTGCAGACTTAAAGAACAGCCTTGTTCCCTTTCCTGAGTTTGTTGGGGCCTCTAAGCTAGGATGAGTGGAACATGGAGATAAAATATATGAGATTTGTTCAGGGCTCCTCCCAAACTTTTTTGCATTGGTAACATTTGTCCTTAATGCATCTATGCTTTTTAGTTGTAGACATTTTTGTTTTTTTCTTAAATATAGCTCAGGTCTCTAACAACTTTACAGTGCAATCTTATTTTTGACTCCTCAGAAGGAAGCTGCATTCAATTCCATGAGACTTACTCTGAGGAAAGCGTGTATAGAATTGCACCCTTAATTAGGCTATAGTAGAGAAACTTAGCAAATGGAGACATTCTACTCAATTAGATAGTTCTTTCTAATCAGCAGAATTGTTTTGAAAATACCAAATGAAACATAAACTTTCAAGAAATGTTCAAAAATTCAGGCCCACTGTAAACTGTTTGCAAGGCAGTTTGATGGTAAAGTTGCTCGCCTCCGTAACAATCTTGATGCCCCATCCACAACTGCTGTAGCCCCAGGGAGATGTCCAGTGCAATGTCCTCTGCAACTTCTTGGGATCAGTTTCAGTTGATGCGGACAAGGTGCTTGTGACAGTGTGGCCAGCAATGTGTCCTCTTGACCCTTGCCCTTCTTGGCTTATTAACGCTTTCCAAGGGCATATGACTCAGTGGACCCAGACTGTGGTCAACATGTCTTTGTGTGAGTGAGTGGTCCCAGCCACCCTGAAATAGGTGATGATTCGACTGCTCCAGAAAAAGCCCATCCTGGACCCATTAGTTTGTGACAACTACCGCCTGATTGCAAATACCCCCTTTTTAGGGAAGGTGATTGAGAGGGTTGTAGCGCAGCAATTGCAAGTACTCTTGGATGAAACAGATTATCTTCACCCATTCTAATCTGGGTTCAGACCTAGTTATGGGATTGAATCGGCCTTGGTCACCCTGATGGATAACCTTTATCGGGAGAAGGATGGGGGAGTGCAACCCTGTTATTGTTATTGTTACTTGATCTCTTGGTGGCTTTTGATACAATTAACTATGGTGTGCAAGCCCTGGACTGGTGCCTGGACTCGGTTGTGGTCTGGATGGGGGCCAGTTAACTGATTCTGAATCGTAGTAAGATGGAGGTGCTGTGAGTTGGTAGTTCCCCAGTTCGGATCACTGGTGAATTGCCTGCTTTGGATGGGGTTATACCCCTCTGAAAGAGCAGGTTCTAGGTCTGAGGGTGCTCCTGGGTCCATTTTTGTCGCTAGAGGACCAGGTGACCTCAGTGCTGGGAGTGCCTTTTACCAGTGTCAGATGGTAAGACAGCTGCGGCCGTTCCTGAACCAGGATAGCCTGACCACTGTTGCCCATGCACTGATAATCTCCAGGCTTGATTACTGTAATGCACTCTATGTGGGGCTGCCCTTGAGGTTGGTTCATAAGCTGCAGCTGGTGCAAAATGTGGCGGCATGACTGCTCACTGGGGCAGGGTATTGCCAGCATGTCACCCCGCTGCTGAAAGAATTGTACTGGCTGCCCGTTAGCTACTGGCCCAAGTTCAAGGTTTTGGTTTTGGTGTACAAAACCCTATACAGCTTGGGACCAGGATATCTGAAATATCGTCTTACCTTTTATATACCCAGTCAGTCACTGCACTCTGCAGGTGAGGGGTTCCTGCAGATACAATCTTATCAGGAGGGCTGTTCTGCACAACATAGGAAATAAACCTTTAGTGTAGTGGCACCTACCCTGTGGAATTCCCTCCCCTTAAATATTAAACAGGTACCATCTCTGTTATCTTTTTGGCGCCTACTGAAGACCTTCCTCTTTCAACAAGACTTTTCAGTAGAGACCTTATCCCAGTCTGCGTCTGTGGTGGAATTGCTTTTTAAGAGGTTTTTAAAGCTTTTCTTAAAAGATGTTTTTCAAGATGTTTTAGAGTGTTTTTAGTGTTTTTGTTTGCTGTCTTGGGCTCCTTCTGGGAGGAAGGGCAGGATATACATTTTAAAAATAAAAAATAAATAAAAATAAAATAAAATATCAATAAATGTGATTTTTTTAAAAATGAACATAATTTTTAAATAATTTTTTTAAATAAAACAACAAAATATACAAACATAAAATAAGGGAGGAGAAAACAACAACTGAGCACTAGAACCAAGCAAATAAGCAACCAAAGAAATGAAGAGAGCCAAAATCACTAGATAACAGGACATTTCACTACACCACTGACAAATCCAATCTCCCTAAAGTGGTATTTGGATTCCAATAACTAAGAAAGGATTGCATCTTTTGCATCAGTAGAGGTGATCCTCTAAGAGAAAAATAGGAAACTTGTGATCTTCCCGATGTTGTCACTCTAGTTCTGTCATCTTTGACCATTGACCTTGCTGGCTAGAGCTGATGTAGGGCACCAGGTTAGGGAAGTCTGTTCTAAGTAATTGAGGAATAATTACTTTAAGTGGAGGTAACCTGTGGCCTTTCAGAAGTTGTTGGTTGTTGGTCACCATCTCCCATCAGCCCCAGCCGTCATGGATAGAAATGATGAGAGTTGTTGTCCAACAACATCAGCAACAACATGTTGGCTACTCTGATAATAAAGCATCATGATTGAACATTACCCCAGATATTTGATGAATAATGGGCTGGACCCACATGAAGTTAGCTGAACTTACTTCCCATTGAAATTGCTGGAATATAAGTTCAGCTAGCTTAGTCTGGATCCAACCCCATGTCTGACATCTGAAGTCAATATGCTTGAGTCTTAAGACATAACTGCCAAATAAGGCATATAAGTCTACTTGTTGAGCATTGCATTTCCAATATTTGAACTTGTTCACATGATAGATTCTTCTCAATCTCTGAGGAGTAAGATGCCATCTATACAATAATTTATATTGTCTCCTTTGTAAATGTAAATGGACTGCCTTCAAGTCGGTTCCGACTTATGGCGACCCTATGAATAGGGTTTCATGGTAAGCAGTATTCAGAGGGGGTTTACCATTGCCTTCCTCTGAGGCTGAGAGGCAGTGACTGACCCAAGGTCACCCAGTGAGCTTCATGGCTGTGTGGGGATTCGAACCCTGGTCTCCCAGGTCGTAGTCTAGCACCTTAACCACTACACCACACTGGCTCTCGAGTCTCCTTTAGATTACTAGAAATTAAGAACCATTTAATTCCTCTATTGAATTTCCTCACATCTGATTTGAGGTATCACAGCCTATATCTCCAGAACACAAAAAACCCTTCCTTGTTTTCGATTTTAATGTAATCTGGTATACCAGATTTATCTGTAGATGTTTTGGTATCAAAGGTGAAATAGCTGTAAAGCTTTACACCAGCAGTTCTCAACCCCCCCCCCGACCACTTGAAAATTGTTGAGGGTCTTGGTGACGCTCCCAATAAATTTGTTTTTGTTCTACAAGTTGAAGGTCACAAACAACTCATATCTTAATAATTGCAGTCTTGCCTCTTTAATATAATGTCTATGCTTCTGGACTAAATATGAAGAAACACAACAGCAACAACATTTTTGTTTCTCTGCCAGCTGCATTGTCAAAACCAGGGCACTATTATGAAAATCATTGGCCCTAGCCTACGACATTCTTAACCTCTTTGATAATGTGGCCCTGGTCAAAATGGCTTTGACCTTCATCAGAAAAAAAAATCAAATGAAGTTTTGAAGTGCAGATATTCTCAACCATTCTGCCACCTTTCTGTGTGTCACCTGAATGGAGTGTTTTTTTGTGGAAATCCATTTGAGAACCTCCATTCTATATGCCTGCTCCTGCATCAACCAGCTTGTGCACTATGATCATCTACCAATGCCCTTCTCCACTGTTTGAGGTGAGGCCGGCACCAGTTAGGGAGAGGGCATCTTTGGTTGTGCCATCTCTGCTTTTGAGCTCTCTCCAGGAGAAACTCACCTGGTGTCCATACTGTTATGTTTTCGGCATTAGGCAAAAAACTTTTTTATTCTCTCAGTTTTTTAAAGGGGTCTTTAGGTGTGGTTTTTACGCTGCCGCTAAACTGCTGTTTTTGGTCGCATATTTGATCTTCCATTGTCATGTTTTATCATTCTGTTTGGAAACCTGGGAACTGATATTGAAGGGCATTTGTGACAGCAAGGGGTAGAGCCTGCACCATGAGAGGGAAAGGAGGCAAGCAAACCAGCCAAATGAACCCTTCTCCTTGTTACCTTCACTGCTGCCTCCTCCATGGAAGAGACATAGCTCAGTGATGGAGTACATGTTTTGCATGGAGAGGATGCCAGGTTCAATCACTGGCATGTCCAGATAGTGCTGAGAGAGACCTCTGAAGTACCACTGCACACCAGGCCTCCACATTTGGCCTGCAAGCCTGTTTTCAGGAAGCCACACTCAACCACCCTATACCTGATGTCATGCATGGGCAGGGCTTCAAAGGAACAATTGAGATCTTAAAGTGGGCTCTTGATTGCTCCTTTGCTGGAGGAAGGAATGCTCCCGACCACTGATGAGCAGTAGGAACATGCCTGGCTCCAGTGGAAATCGCTTCTTCCTCCCAATGTTGCTCTTTGAAGTGCTTTGCTAGGTTCCCGTCCTGCTGCCCAACAAATTCCCTAACTGAGCTGACAGAGGTAGTCTCGGAGGTACTGTTGCAGTCCCCTAGACTTTTGGTACTCGGGGACTTCAACGTCCATGCCAAGACTGCTTTATCTGGGGCGGCTCAGGACTTCATGGCCTCCATGACAACCATGGGGCTGTCTCAGGTTGTTACCGGCCCAACGCATGTGTCGGGACATACTCTTGATTTGATCTTCGCCACTGGGCATGGAGATGGTGATCTGGCGGTTGGGGATTTGTCATCTACCCCATTGTCATGGACAGATCACCGCTTGCTGAAGTTTAGGCTCACAGCAACCCTTTCCCTCTGCAAGGGTGGGGAACCTATTAAATTGGTCTGCCCCCGGAGACTAATGGATCCTGAGGGTTTCCAAAGGGCTCTGGGGGATTTTCCGACTGAGAAGACTGGCGCTCCTGTCGAAGCCCTGGTTGGATTGTGGAATACGGAGCTGACCCGGGCGGTTGACACGATCGCTCCCATGCGCCCCCTCCTATGTAGAGCTCATACAGCTCCATGGTATACCGTGGAGCTGAGAGTGATGAAGCAAGAGAGGAGGAGGCTTGAGTGCAGATGGAGGCGAACTTCTGACGAATGCAATTATGCTTTGGTAAGTGCCTCTTCTAAGCGGTATATAGTAGCAGTGAGGGCAGCAAAAAAGAGATATTTTGCTGCCACAATTAAGGCATCTCTCTCCCGCCTGGCGGAGCTCTTTAAAATTGTACGAGGGCTTTTACATTCTGGCCCTCGGGATATTATGGATTCATCTGTAGCCCGCTGTGATGAGTTCGCGAGGCACTTCCGGGATAAGATCGCATGCATTCGCCGGGACTTAGACTCCAATGTTATGACAGTGAGTTCCAACGAAGCATCCAGAACACGGTCTTATCCTTATTTATTGGATGAGTTTCAGTCTGTACAGCTTGAGGATGTTGACAAGATCCTTGGACTGGTGCGGGCGACCACATCTGTTCTGGACCCTTGCCCCTCTTGGCTGGTGAAAGCTGGCAGGACCGGAACCGCCGGCTGGGCCAAGGAGATAATAAACGCCTCTTTGAGAGAGGGAGTGGTCCCTGACTGCCTAAAAGAGGCGGTAGTGAGACCGCTCCTGAAGAAATCCTCTTTGGACCCAGATAACCTGAACTATAGACCTGTGGCGAATGTTCCGTTCTTGGGCAAGGTACTGGAACGGGTGCTTGCCGGCCAGCTCCAGGGGCTCTTGGATGACACTGATTATCTTGATCCATTTCAATCGGTGTTAGGCCTGGTTTTGGCACCGAAACAGCCTTGGTCGCCCTGTACGATGACCTTTGTTGGGAGAGGGACAGGGGGAGTGTGACTCTGTTGATTCTCCTTGATCTCTCAGCTGCTTTTGATACCATCGACTATGGTATCCTTCTGGGAAGACTCACGGAGTTGGGAGTTGGGGGTAGTGCTTGGCAGTGGCTCCGCTCCTACTTGGTGGGTCGTCACCAGAAGGTAGTGCTTGGGGAACATTGCTCGATACCCTGGACTCTCCATTGTGGAGTCCTGCAGGGATCGGTACTGTCCCCCATGCTTTTCAACATCTACATGAAGCCGCTGGGTGCGGTCATCAGGAGTTTTGGGGTGTGTTGTCATCAGTACGCTGATGACACGCAACTCTATTTCTCCTTTTCATCCTCCTCAGGTGAGGCTGTTAACGTGCTAAACCATTGCCTGACTGCGATAATGGACTGGATGGGAGCTAACAGACTGAAGCTCAATCCAGACAAGACTGAGACGCTGTTGGTGAGTGCCTTCTCTGCTCAGCTGGTGGATGTTCATCCTGTTCTTGATGGGGTTACACTCCCCTTGAAGGAACAGGTTCGTAGCTTGGGAGTTCTCTTCGATCCTTCCCTGTCTCTTGAGGCCCAGGTGGCCTCGGTGGCACGGAATGCTTTCTACCATCTTTGATTGATAGCCCAGCTACGTCCCTATCTGGACAGTGACGACCTCGCTTCAGTTGTTCATGCTCTGGTAACTTCTAGATTGGACTACTGCAACGCGCTCTACGTGGGGCTGCCCTTGAAGACTGTTCGGAAACTACAGCTAGTCCAGAATGCAGCGGCCAGATTGTTGACGCGGACCAGAAGGTCCGCTCATATAACACCTGTTCTGGCCCGTCTGCACTGGCTTCCTATTTGTTTCTGGGCTAGATTCAAAGTGCTGGTTTTGACCTATAAAGCCCTACACGGCATGGGACCACAATACCTGGTGGAACGCCTCTCCCAATATGAACCTACCCGTACACTACGCTCAACATCTAAGGCCCTCCTCCGAGTACCATCCCATCGAGAGGCTCGGAGGGTGATGACTAGAACCAGGGCCTTTTCAGTAGTGGCCCCCGAACTGTGGAACAGTCTCCCTGATGAGGTGCGCCTGGCACCGATGCTACTATCTTTTCGGCGCCAGGTGAAAACCTTTTTATACTCCCAGGCATTTTAAAGTGTATTTTAAACAGCATTTCCGTATTTTGGATGTTGTTTGGTTCGTTATTGTTTGTTTGTTTTGTTTTTTTGATTTATTGTATTTATTGTATTTATATATTGTGCTTGTTTTTATCTTTTTGTACACCGCCCAGAGAGCCTTCGGGCTTAGGGCAGTATATAAATTAAACTAACTAACTAAATAAATAAATGTTGCTTCTTTGCACCTCTAACACAGGGGGTGGAAAGGAGAGGCGGGGGGGCGGCTCACAAAGCATAGGACTGGCAACACCCCATGCACTGTGGTTCCCAAGCTTGGGAACCCCACCCAAAGGATTTTGACGGGTGGGCGGGGCAACCCATCTGTCAGTAAAGTGACATAATGCTGTCGTGGTTGACAGATGAGTTGCCTCATCTAGCTGTCAAAGTTGGCCTGCAGGGTCGAGCAAATAAAGATCCAGCCCTTGGACCCAAAAAGGTTCCGCGCCTCTGGTGTAGGCAGTCCTGAGCTGGATGGGCCAGTGACTTGACTCGGTATAAGGCAGCTTTCTAGGTGTCTCTAAAAGAGCCCTTTCACCTTTTGGTCTTTAACTTGTTTTCTGTGTTATACTCAATGGGTTTCCGCTTTACGGCGGGGGTCTGGAACGGAACCTGCCGTATAAGCGGGGCCCACCTGTAGTTTGGCACACACTGAATTGTATGTAACCTTGTGCACATGGAGTTCCACTTGTGCAATGGGACTTCCCCTTTCTCTCTTCTCCCCACCCCCCCAACTGCTCCTGAGGGTCCCCCAACCCTCCAGAACAGATTTTGAGAATGGGCGGGGGGGGAACTGCAGGAGATTGGAGAGGAGTGGAACGTTCCATTGTGCAAGTGGAACAGCAACATTAGATACACCCCACTGACTGCATCTACATGTAAGACTAAAACACAGTTTAGTGATATAAGGGTGCGCCTGTTCAGGCTGTAGGCTGATGTACTTCCTTCTCTCACCTGGTGTGGTCATGAGGAGGAGTTCAAAAGTTGTCCTTCAATTTTAGACTAACTGCAGCTTGTCGTGATGTACAAATCCAGAGAAACTGCAGTTAGTCTTAAACTGTGATTTATTTCAAAGCCGACTTCAAACGGTGGTTTATGAAGTTGGTTTGTGTTTTTTTTAATGAAAATCAAAGTTAAATTAACCCCACCTTAGGCCCTAACTTGAGGAGTTGGATGTTACACTGAACAGTGGTTAATCAGCCATGGCTAATCCAAAATGAAAGCAGAAGCTTCCAAGCTTCTTCTTGCAGCCACGTTGAAGGAACGGAAGGGATGGGGGGGGGGCACAAAAGTTCACACAGGCTCGTCTTTGTAAAATAAAGCCACAGGTTAGTGTTACATATGAACATAGCCACTTACTTGGGAGTAAGCCCCATTGAACTCTGTGGGACTTGTTGTATACTCAGAAGTGAGTATACATGCACAGGACTGCACTGTTAATAGCTAGCTTTCTAATTAAGTGTCTCACTCGCACCTCATAAATCACGCTTTCTTTCCTTCAGAATCACTATAGGGATGTACTTGACCTTGAAAAAGCATGGAAGTTTCAAATGGTTGTGACTTATAGTACAGAAACAGGCTGCCCCATAAAGGTTCCTTTTTTGTCAGCACCTTCTCAAGTGGTACATGTTTCCACTGCTTCTGCACCATAGGGTATATCTGCTACACTCAGGGCCGTGGGTGAACTGGAGAGCTGTATTGATGGTTGAGACCCTAGGGCCCTGTGCACAAGGATTGTGTGTCAGTAGGACAAAGGGATGGCGCCAACCATCCTGCCGTGTGTGCCAGTAACTAGAATTAATTACAAACCAATCGAATCCGTTGCAGCCAATTGGTAAACTAATTGGTAATTTTAGCTGTACATCTATATGTAGTTATCTGGATGCCTGTAACGACGCTTTCAGAGCCACTTTTGTTCAGCTGCCTCCTGCTTGACAAAATGGCCTTCATAGCTTTAGGGAGAAAGATGTGCATCAGTGGATATGGGGCCGCTCCATCTGCTTGTCTTGTTTGTATTCCCTTGTTCGTAAAACAGGACTCGGATTACAGCTGCATGGTACTTGCTCTGATAATTTTGGATAACAGTGGAGCTACGCATTCCTTGAAGTAGGCTCCTTATAGCCATTAACTGTAATTTTTGTCTTCCAGCCATCTCTAGAAATATAATTTCATGTTTTCAGGCTGACCAAATGTTTAGGAAGAAGCAAATCATCAGGTTGAGAGTTCATTTCTTAGCTGTGCTTTCTGTGCAATTTGTTCCTTGTTGTCTGCACTCCTGTGTATGGCCATCTGAAGAGAAATAGGCTTGGTCTGCTGTTGGCAGAATTGTGACTGGATGCTGGCTCTAATATTTCATTTTGTGGAACAAGTTTTGCTGCTTGCTGGCTTGGCATGGCAAACAACTATCTTTTGTGTCTCCCTTTCTCTTTAAAAAAAAAGAAAAAGAAAGAAAAATGTTCTTATTTGAACAAGTTCTTGCAGCCAATTTAAAGACTGTGTAGTAGACTAGTCATCTGCTTTTTAACCAAATAATTGATACAGAATTACTTTTATTTAATATTAAACCCTACCTAAGAAGCGCCCTTCTGGGTCAGACTGAAGGTCCCATCTAGTCCAGCCTCCTGTTTCCCACAATGACCAATCAGATGTTTCCAAGAAGCTCTCAAGCAATGGCCCTCCCCAGCTTGATTGTCACCTCCCAGCAGCTGGTGTTCAGTGACATACTGCCTGTGAACATGAGTATTCTATTATGCCATTGTAGATATCAGCCATTGGAAAGGTCGTCCATGAATTTATCTAGTTTCCTTGTAAATCCACGTAGGACTGCAGTCCTATATGCTATTGCCCAGGACTAAGCACCATTAAATGCATAGAGACCTGGAAATAGGATTGTGCTACAAGCGAGCGGCAATTGCCACACTTGTAGCATTGAATTCCATACCTTTAGTTATGGGAATTGGTTTTAGACATGGAAGGGAGGCTTGAGACATCTTGTGATTTAATAAACAAAACTGCCACTCACTTATTGACAGGAAAGGCTATCTTAAACATTTTCTGTTTTATTCCACATTACACCAACTTGCCGGAACGAATGCACTTACTTCAGAATAATAAAGTGTGACCTGAACTCTCAGTGCCTCTTTTTATAATTGAATTGTAACAATTAATCAACTAAAGATAGGGTGGCCACTTACACATTGCCAAAAAAGATTTGCATGACCAAAACAGCGCATAAAAGAGGGCACCATTTTGCATAAAATTTGCATGTGGTGATGTGTATAAATATATAGATACAGATTTAAAAATAATTACTATAATTTAAATAGAAATACATTTCACCACAGTGGAGAAGATAGCAGGTGACTTGCATGGCTGCTCAATGGGCTTACCAGGTAATGTTGATGGGCAACTTCAAGGCCTAACTACACTCCCTCCTTTATGTTTCTTTGTCTTTTCAACTGGACTTGAACTGGACAGCCGGTTGCAGCATTTAGGGAGTTTTAGTTTAGAGAAAAGGCAATTAAGAGGGGACATGATAGGAGTGTATAGAATTATGTGTGACACGGAGAAAGTGAACATAGAGGTTTTTCTCTCTCTCTGATAAGACAAACTCGTGGACTTCCAATGAAGCTGAATGTTGGAAGATTCAGGACAGAAAAAAAGAAACTACTTCTTCACACAGCACATAATTAAATTATGGAATTTGCTCCCACAAGAGGCAGTGATTGCAACCAATGTGGATGGCTTTAAAAGAGAATTAGATAAATTAATGGAGGATATGGCTATCAGTGGCTACTAGCCATGATGGCAATGCTCTGCCTTCACAGTCAGAGGCAGTATGCTTCTGAAAACCAGTTGCTGGAAGCCTCAGGAGGAGAGAGTGTTCTTGCACTCAGGTTCTGCTTCTGGCTTCCCATAGGCATCTGGTTGGCCACTGTGAAAACAGGAAGCTGGACTAGTTGGGCCATTGGCCTGATCCAGCAGACTCTTCTTATGTTCTTAGATGAGTGTCCTCTGTAACCTAGGGCACATGATCACTCTATCTAAAGATGGCAGAGGAATCCAGAGGGGGGGCAAGTGGAGTCAGAGGAACTGCCAAATTCAAGATGGAGGAACTGTCAAATTCCAGCTCTCTCCAGGTTCATGCTAGCAAAACAGAAAGGGAAGGGAGTTTCTCCACATGTTTTTTTGTTTTCTATTGGCCCATGCTTTTGTTTCTATTGTGCAGAACACTTTTGACTTGTAGATAATAGTTTTTTTAAAAAATTTGATTGGACAACCTCTGCTTATTTGAAATAATTGTCTTATGTAAAAGAGGAGTGAACTGAATCACATCCTGCTATTATAATGAGAAACCAGGCTTGTGGGAGTAAGTTCTATGGCTTATAGGTAGACAATGGAACAGTTGTCTAATATGAAACTTGGTAGTACTGGAGAGATAACTCTGAGGATAACCCATGCCAATTGGGGTAAAAATGATAAATAAAATGGCTTATTTTCAACAGGTTAAACAATCTATGAGAGACTCTGGTTTGTTTACAGGTGCTGTGCATTTTTCTTTCATAGACTTTCCCCACCGCTCCCTTAAAACAACTTGTTAAAACAAAATATTTTTTGTTAATTGAATTTTTACCTTATTGTTGTTTTCAGTGTTTGAATGTTTTTTTGTGTCTGATGTTTTACATTGTTGATGTATGGTTTGCTTCTGCTGTTGCCTGCCTTGAGCTTTTTGTGCAGAAGGGAGTCTACAAGTGTGTTAAATAAATAGCTAACATTTCTCTTATTCAAATTCTGGTGGGGTTGTTATAGCTGTTGGGTATGGTTTTTTCCTTTCAAAAACAACCTTGGAAGTGGCACATCTAAAAGGTGAAATAAAATATTATTCAGACCATAAAGGCAAGGATGACAAGGTTAGGTGGGGGAAATGCCAGATTTATTTGGCTTGCTGTCTATGTAATCTTAATTATGGTGTTTCGGGTCTGAGTGTGACCGTACCACTTGTAAGCCCATTGTTTCTGCGCAAGATGAAAAAAACACACACAGTCATATGAAGTGGCACTATTCAGATCATATAAATTAGTATCAATCTAGTAGATCTTTATTCCCCTCTCCTTAATAATGTAAATTACAGTCTTTACAGGGAACTTATAATAAATGATAAATAATAAACTTGCTATGCTTGTGCACTACATGAATTGCCTATAGCGGACCTAGTAGCTAAAGTAGGGCTTTCAGCTGGATATTTTTGCTGCATTTGGATATAGTGGTATAATATGCTTAGTCTGGCTTGCTTGGAGTCTGCTGCTAAGGGAAGTCTATATTTAAAAAAAATATTTTCCTCTTTTGCTGCTAAGTTGACTTGGGAAAGTTGGCTCTCTTAATACAAAACTAATAGATTGCTTAATCTGGGTATTATGTTGACGACGTCAGTGTCGTACTTTTAATTGACCTATTAGGTATATTTTGTGCTCATTTAAACTTCGTTTTTTAAAAAAATTAACTCTCAATGGTTGAACTGTTGTCACTGTAGTGTATTATAATGTTTATATAATGTATTATGGCTATTGTGCTAATATTGTACCTTAATTATCTATTTTCTGTGAACCCCTTTGAGCACAACATATTTGTGGAAAATCCAGTGTATAAATTCACTTAGTTTCCCCCCCCCTCATTATGCAGTGTCTGCTGGGCAAAGTGGGCCCCACTGTTCATTTTTAAAAAGCCTTTGGTAGTAACAGGTGGAGGAATTCACAGTTCTTTTAACTTTGAAAGTAATTGTTTGATATCTTTGTTTCAAAGTCCTTTTTTCTCTGAAATTCTCAGAGTTGCAGATACTCTGTCTGTAATCCTATGCATAGTTACCTGGGAATGATCACCATTGAAAACGGTATGACTTGCTTACAAGGAAATGTGGATAGGATTGCGTTGCAAGATAAGTATCTCACCCTTAAGTGGTAGCAACCTGGAAATGCTGGGATGGATGAGTTGATTCACTTCCCCTTCCCAAAATAAAGTATTATTTGTTAATGTATTATAAAACATACTACGTAATAAAAATCTCTATGTGGTTTACATAAAAACAATACAAATACAACATTAACTAAAATTTCCTAATAGCTAGATGAAGCAAAACATATGTCATAAATAAAACTTAGCAGTTATATGGGCAGATCATCCGATTTTATGAGTCATGAAATGCAACAGGTATGTGAAGAATTGTCATTGTGTGATTTGCTGTAGCTGGTGGCCCCTGAGGCTTTGATGTATATAATGTTTTAAACGAGGTATTGCAAGCCAGCAGTCTGTCCATGTCTCAGTACATAAGGAACACTGTTTAAGTTTGTTATGTCCCATCATGACTTTGCATGAACACTAACCTTGACATATCAAAAGATCAGTAGTGGGCAATCTGTCTTTCAGAGAAGCTTGTCTAACATTATTCATCTTCTTACTAACAAGCTTCTGAGAAACAACTAGGTTGCCTGGGACACAGTTTCAAAACCTCTGATGTAAGCAATAAGGGCAGCATCTTGGAGAAGTAAGAGAATGTTCTGTCACCTATTTAAAGAGTTTTTATTGTTAATTTACTAATAGGCAAAACATCTTGAACCTACCTACAGCCAGCAGATATTTCTATCAAACTTTAAAAAGCAGGGAAATTGGGTGGCTATAGTGAATGCACCAAGGGAGCAGGAGACTTGACCTACTCTCTGAGATATTGTACTGCCCTACAAATTTGTCAAAATGCAAACACAATTTGGGTTGGTGTTTCACAGTCCAATCCACTTCATACGGAGCTTGGAAGAATTTGGTAACATAACAAATCCATGTGGCTATAGTATACAGCCATTCTCGTGGCTGTATAATAAACTGACTATAAATGAGTATTGTTGTTGTTGGTTTATTTTCCATAGGAGGAATGCCATCATGCGGGTAGTAGCTCCACCTATCGTCCGAAGGCAAGAATGTTTTTGAAGTCAAGACTAGGGGCGTCAGGCCCCTCCCACACTCCAGTTCATTCTTGCCTTCGTACCGAACTAGTTTGAAATCATTGATAGCGTAGCTCATAGGATAAGTTTTTTGCCTTTTCTGCATTTTGTGTGACAGGGTGGGAGATTTGTGTGTTAGTCCTGTATGTTCCCTTCTCTGTCTTGTCTTGTTTAACTCATTGTTATCCCTGGGGAATCTCTTTGGAGGGGTCTACCATCTACAAAAGCCATCTACAACCAACCCAACGCCTACTACATCTAGGGGCGATGTTAGACACCAAGCAGGCGATGGTGTTCCTGTCCTCAGACCGCATAACTGCTGTCACAGACATCGCAAGATCTCTGATGCGCCAAGCGACCGCAGATGTCATGCTTCTTGCCAGAGCTCTCGGAATGTTGGTGTCCACCATCCATATTGTGCCATGGGCTCGCGCACATACTCGCCAGCTTCAGTGGGCTTTGCTGCCTTTTCAACAGGACATCGTCAACTCAAATCATCAAGTGATCTCCCTGAGCTCAGCACTGCGCCTGTCATTTCGCTGGTGGACGAGGGTTCAACACCTCACCCAGGGCACTCCGTTCAAAGAACCCCACAGGACTGTCATCACCACAGATGCCAGTCTCCTCGGCTGGGGGGCCCACTGCAACTCCCAGTTCGTTCAGGGGGTTTGGACCGCAGCAGAGCAGACTCAGAGCATCAATTGGCTGGAGTTAAAGGCTGTCCACTTTGCACTGCTCCATTTTCAGTCTCTGTTCCCCTTGGACCATGTTCTTATTCGAACGGACAACACGTGTGCCAAATCTCATTTAAACAGACAAGGGGGGACCAGGTCCTGTCCTCTGCAGAACCTAGCTCACCTCATCTTCGACTGGGCAGAACAAAATCTACAGTCTTTGAAAGCAGAACATCTCGGGAATTTGGAACATGACAGCAGACTGGCTCAGCAGACAACAAGTCTTCCCAGGAGAATGGAAACTTCATCCAACTGTTTTCCATCTTCTCCAGCGTCACTTCGGCGTCTTCTCAGTCGACCTGTTCGCCTCCAGTCGCAATTGCCAGCTACCCAGGTACTTCGCTCGATACCTGGACACGACAGCGGAAGCGGTGGATGCTCTGTCACTGCCGTGGCCAGATGGCCTCTTGTACGCCTTCCCTCCAGTACCACTGTTAGCCAGAACCTTGAGGAAGGCGTGACGCGAGAGGGCACAGCTGGTTCTGATAGCACCATATTGGCCCCGTCGACCGTGGTTCTCGGATCTCCTTGCAGCGTTGGTGACGGATCCTTGGCCACTTCCAGTCAGGCCAGACCTCCTATCCCAGGGCCCAGTATGCCATCAGGATCCCAAGTGGCTCAACCTAACAGCATGGCTTTTGAATGGGGACATTTGAGGTCGGCTGGATTGTCTGACGCTGTTATTGACATTATTTTGGCCTCAAGAAGACCATCCACCACCCGTATCTATCAACATACTTGGGTGGCATTCTCCAGGTGGTGTCAGTCCCAGCACCCCGATCCTTCCCAGGCCACAATACAACAGGTGTTGCAATACCTTCTTAGGGGCCTCATGATGGGACTTAGACCCAACACCTTACGTCGGCATGCATCCACTCTGTCATCAATTCTCTCAGTGTCCTCCACTGGTGCACCTATTGCATCGCACCCCTTCATCAAACGTTTTCTAAGGGGAACCGCTCTACGCTCACCGGCTGTAGTCCACCGTTTCCCCTCATGGAGTCTGTCAAAGGTTCTGCAGGCTTTACAACGCCCTCTGTTCGAACCTCTTAGAACTGTGCCCTTACGTCTGCTGTCCTTCAAGGTCCTGTTCCTGATTGCGATCACTTCTGCAAGACGAGTGTCGGAACTGGGCGCATTGTCATCTGCCCGCCATCTCTGTATCTTCCACAAGGGTTCTGTTGTATTGAAGACTGATCCTTCCTTCCACCCCAAGGTCGACTCAGTTTTCCATTGCAACCAGGACATTGTTTTGTCTTCCTTTTGTCCGAATCCTAACCATCCCCTCGAGAAGGTTTGGCATTCGTTGGATGTTCGGAGGGCTCTCAAGATCTACCTGTCTAGGACCCAGGATATACGACGGACTGAGTCTCTGTTTGTATCCTTTCATCCAAGGTCTATGGGGCATAAAGTAGTTAATTCCACCTTATCCCGCTGGTTGCGTGCATGTATTGCTTTAGCTTATGAGTCCCTTCAGCTACCTGTCCCAGCTAGCATAACAGCTCATTCAACTAGGTCAGCGGCCACTACGGCTGCTTTTGCTACCAACGATCCTGTTGCTGATATTTGCAGAGCTGCAGTTTGGTCTACTCCACACTCGTTTATAAGGCATTATAAAATAGACCATTATGCTTCTGCTGATGCCTCTTTTGGCAGACGAGTGTTGCAACAGGTTCTTAATGATGATTAGCATGTGGGTGGTCCCTCCCTGTTATGGGTTGCTTTGGTACATCCCGCATGATGGCATTCCTCCTATGGAAAATGGACCATTGGTCTCACCTGAAGGGTGATTTTCATAGGAGGAATGCCATCACGACCCTCCCAGTTGGAGGATGACTGGTTATTTTTGGGGGGTTCTTTCATATATCCCTGTTACGATATTACATTTTGTTTGTGTGCTGCAAATAAAGTTCTTCCTAACAGAAGTTGCCGAAGGCGTCTGCTATTACTTTCTTTACTGGTTCTGACTGGTTCTCCGCTATCAACACACGCCACACACACACCTCTCTCCATTCTTCAAGCAGGCAAGCAAAAGGTGTTATCATTGTTCAGTGACACATCCCAGCCAGGTAAAAGCATTTGAGAAAGGTACAGAGCCAGCCTAGTGAGGGGTGTGGCCTGGGAAGAGGACGTAGCCTAAGGAGATTCCTGAGGGCAGATAGAGATTTGTCCTGTGTGTCTGAGGTCCCCCCACCCTGCGTCATAGGGTTTTTTGGTCCTGGATTCTTCTCTCTGTGTATGGCTATCTCTTTACTGTTAGTTTCAGCGGGAATTATTTGATTAGTCTTACTAACTCCAAAATGGCTTCCTAGTCCTCTTTCTTCAGTAAATGCATTGTCCCCAAAGGCTGCAAAAGCAAATGAGTTGTTAAATAATGAAAAGCAGGTATATTTTGCCAGTCTAGCTATAACAAAATTAAATATTATGTAGAATAATATTGTTAAAAAGTGGTTTTTAAACAAAAAAATGCTCCTTTGTTTTATTTCATTTCTCTTTTTTGGTTTGTATATGAGATTATCTTTTTTATACACTTCTGTTGTAGGAGGTGTTAATGATGCTCGATAACTATGTACGAGATTTCAAGGCTTTGATTGATTGGATACAGCTGCAGGAAAAGCTAGAGAAGGCAGATGCCCAAAGCAGGTAATAGGAAAATATTTCCATGTAACTCTTGTTTCTTTTCTATATATTATGCACCTTGTTTCATTCTACCTGCATGACTCCCAGATAGCGGCCCAAATACTGGCACATTGCAGCCACAATCAAGTTGTGCAGTTCTCCCCTGTGTGTGTGCTTCTATTCTCTCCCTAGTTTGCAATAACTGTGGCTTGCTGCAACATTCCAATCAGGCAAACTATGATTACAGTATGTTGATTCATAGTTTACATCTAAGCCACAGTGGGAAAGCATGCTTTGAATTGGAGGCAAGCTGCTCTTTGCATTCACTGTAGTTTATCTGATTTGGATGTTGCAGCAAACCTGTGGCTAAATTGAACCAGAAGTGCAGGAGAGGGAAGCTCTGTGCAAACAGGGAAGATGGAGCACAGACATCTGAGGCACTACCCTGAAACCCAGACCATGGTTAAGCTGTGATATCTGCACTGACCCTTACAGCTGAGTCCTTTAAAAGGTAGAATTTAGTGCTACACTGTTGCATGTCCCTGTACTCTATGTGCTGAGTGAATTTCACTAGGTAAGAGAATTATTAGGATTATTGTTTTATTAATTTGTAGGCGCTTGCTTACACAAGCTCACACAGCAATGAAGTTGTTAGTCTTCTAGGTATTACAACCTGTTAACTCAGATGATCACCTAGAAGTTTCTTTTGTTAATGATTCATTTGTATTTCCAGAAAAGGTTAGTAAGGGCTGTGGCTCTTTCTGCTGGATTAAAAGGAACAAAAGAAGCGTTATTCAAATGCAGAGATCTCTTCACTCCCTCCTTCACGTGAAAAGGGAAACAAGCCAGGAAGCCACAGATAACCATCACTTCCCATTATGTGTGAATTGGGAGCTGTGGTTAATAGCTACCAAGGAAGCTGGGATTTGGAAACCAGCCTTTATTAACGATGGTTAAAAGCTGGCTTCTGAATCTGGATTGCATGGAAGTGATTAACCATCATGGATCCTGATTCACATGCAGGACTGGCCCAATATGTTTTGTTGCCTGAGAACAAAATGGCACACCCTCGGCCCGTGTGCAGAATCCAGCTGGACTGGTGGTTGAATTTTACTTCAATGCTGGTGCTAGGGCAATATCTCTCACTGAACCTGAGGGCAGCAGGATAGCTTAGACGGCACAGAGCAGGCTATCTTAAAGGTGGTAGGGAATGATGGGGGGCACTGCTGCTGCCCCTGGCATCTGCCACTTGAGGCAGGTGTCTCACTGTGTCTAATGATTGGGCTGCCCTGTTCACATATAATGAGAACCTATGGTTACCTGCAGCTTCCTGGCTTGTTTCCCTGTTTGTGTGAAGTGAGAAGTGTGGGAGCCATATGCAGATCCACATACCTTGTTTGTATTGTGGCTTGTAAAGCTAGGATTAGATCATGCAAACCAACTTCTTTTTGACTAGTTTTCATGCTAAAGTTGTGATGGTTTTGTATAAGAGAGCACCATCATTTCAGCCTGGGGCCCTTTCTACATTCCACTTTGGGGATGGGTCTTGCTTGCACATCTTCATCTTCTGTTCCATGTAGACTTCTAGATCAAAGTTATTATCGGTCAGAAAGAAGCATCAAACACATGCATGTTTGAATATGAGAAATAATTTAAAACAAATTGTTTCTCTAAAGATGATTTACAGCTATTTCATTCCAGCGGGCTCAATTTTAAAGGAGTTTTCCACAGGTATGGTTGCTGGTTGTACTGCCTTCAAGTCGATTCCGACTTATGGCGACCCTATGGAGAGGGCTTTCATGGTAAGCGATATTCAGAGGGGGCTTACCATTGCCTCCCTCTGAGGCTAAGAGGCAGTGACTGGCCCAAGGTCACCCAATGAGCTTCATGGCTGTGTGGGGATTCGAACCCTGGTCTCCCAGGTCATAGTCCAACACCTTAACCACTACACCACACTGGCTCTCTTCCACAGGTATATATATTTCTAAAACTGAGGCAATATCTTATATGTATTTGATTTATATACTATTAAAGTTTTGATTAACTATTTGTCTCCTGATAAATTAGAATGGCTAGATTCTGTAGTAGTAAACTTCTGAATGCTAGTTGCTGGGGAATGAACAATGGGAGGGCTGTTGCCTTTATGCTCTGCTGATGAGCTGCCCACAAGTATATGGCTGGCACTGCTGTAAACAGGATCTTAGACTACACAGACCTTTGGTCTGATCCAGCAGGCCTCATGTTGGCGACATGATGTAGCCAGAGCTTTTCCTCCAAAGTGTTTTGCAAGGCTGCTGAGTTATGGCATTCTGACAGTGAAGGACAGTTTAGCCAGGTGAAAAGCTTGGGATGCCAACTATATACTAGGGATCCCCAACCTTTTGGGGCCAAGGGCATATTTTGTAATCTGTTGTGGGCACCACAGAATAGTTATTTCACAGAAGAAAAACTGGTGATGCTCAGAACACTGCAAAATAGCCAAAGCATCTGACCCCCAAAACAAATAAAACACAGACAAAAAAGCAGACAGCACCCACTAAAAAAAAAGCAACTCGCCCCATCATTTTTTTTAAAGCCCCAAAATCTAATTTTAAAAAATAAAATGAAGCACTAAGAGGGGCAGGAGGCCTTGGCAAGTTTCAAGTACAGTGTCTGAGGACACTGTGAAACTTATAGACACCATGTTGGGTACTGCACTATATACAGTGGATACTTACTTGCATTTCATACTTCTGCTTTACAGCAGCCAACAGTGTGATTTCAATTGCATACACATAGGGATATCAGTGCATAGTTTTTATTTAATATTCCATACTGAACTTGCAGGCCAACTTCACTAGCATGGGAAGTAAAGAAGATGTCTCCGGGACGCCATGTAATTCCAAGCCCATCAACTGACAGAATCAGTGTAACGTCAAATGCTCGAAGAAGTCTGAACTTCGGGTATGGAAACTGAAAAGCCTTTATGATTTCCAGAGCAAAAAAGGAGATGTTTTTAAAATATCTGTTCATTGTCATGGATTTCTCACTGTAGTTTTTATTGCTAAGCTTAATTTGCAGCAGTTTTCTATTTTTCTCTTATAACTAACTCAGCATGGCTACTGAGCATGCTCAAATCATCGTTGGGCTGTTTGGGTTGGGTTCTCTCTCCCCCCCCTTAGTTTTTTTAATTGTTCTGCAAACCTTGGGGTTCCCCTGAGCATTCTCATACCTCCCTCTTGTTTTCCTGTTTTGGCTCAATTTCTGTCAGCACTCACCATTTGTGTTTTCTATGAGAGGGAATGATACTTATTTTTAATTCTATAAATATCACTGTCTTGACACATACAGTCAAGAGCATTCTAAGCCTTTGGGGATGCAAGATCTGAATGTGGAATTTGCTCCAGGATGAGAAGTGGAAGAGGTCTGTCTTGTTTTGCTGTCATTTTGCAATGGAGAACCAAGTGGAAAAGTAGTTCATAGGAATAGGTAATACATGCTGCGATTAAAAACAAACATATGTTTGGCAAACCTCAACAATTTTTTTCCTCGTGGTTCTGGGCCTTTCCCCATAAACTCACTCTGTATGGATCTCTGAAGATCCCAGTTTCTGGGCACCTGGATTAAAATCAGCTTGTTGTGATGAAACAGTTGTGTGAATGCATCTTTATTTAGATTGATGGTATTAAGTTGTGCATTAATAGTTAATTTTGGTGCTTTGGTTGAGCCAGTGGAAACCAAGAGGAACCAGAAAAAGATAATGTAAGAATGCACAGAAGGCTGTTCTTAATGAAAATGTTATATGTATGACTTCTTCCTTTTCTTAGGACACCATCTGCAGCAGTGACTTCTAATCGTCTGGTTCCGTCAGGTGTAAGTTGGGCAGACAAAGTGAAGGCAAACCATACAGCAACAGTTACCAGTTCAGAGATGGCAACAACACAAAAGTGTATGCCAACACCAGTGCAGAAAACTTCACAGAAAAATGGCAAGTCTCTATAAGTGACCTGATAACTTACAATAATGTACCTGTTTTGATAATGCACCTGCTTAAAAATGGAATACATGAGGAGATAATGACCCTGTTCAGACATAATGCTAAATCATAGTTTAGCATTATGAGAACTAAGCCTAGACACAGCCTTGGAATCCTCCACTTCCCATTCCCTCTCCAGTGCAGCTGCTAGGAGAAGTTTGGAAGCATTTGCTTCCATTTTAGATTAACTGCATTTGTGGTTAATCTAAACTATGGTTACTGAAAACAAGACAACCTCATGAACAATGGTTTGACTCTCCCTTGTTTCCATTAACCATAGTTAGGATTGACCAAAGTTTATCCAGTTTTGGATAACACTGCAAGCTGCAGTGAATCTTAAATGGAATGTAAAGCTCCTGAACTCTTCCTGACAGCTGTGCCAGAGGAGGCGGGGCGGGGGAGAATGCGAGCTTGCCAAGGATTGTTCTTACAACATCAAGCTATGGTTTAGCATTATGTCCAAAGAAGCAAACCTTAGCTACAGTAGATTGTCTTTGATTGACTGTTCCGATTAAGCCATCAATTTTTTCTAGATTAAAAACAGAGGCATACTTAAAATACCCCCATTTTCATGTCAAGCTGTATTGCCAGAACCCCCTTCCCCCTCCACTATTACACCCTGCAGCAGCCTCCAGCTGTAATGTGTATGTTTACTCTGCAGTGATCTTGCCCTCCATTAATCTGAAAGCCAAGAGATTGGGGTGGTGGTAGTGAAAGATAAATTAGAAAAATATAATTTATCCTACAATGTGCTATTGAGATCAAATTATATCTCAGCAGCTGCAGCGTGTGAAACTGCATGATGCCTTGGTGTTCATGTGCGTACATTTATGCACATATGCACCTGAGGCAAAGCTGCATCCATTGCAAGATGAAACTGCTCAGATATATCACCTGTGGAAGTTGCCAAACTTGGAAAAATAGCACCTTTCAAAACTTGGGCTAATAAATGCTGTTTAGTGCTATTTTCATATTGATTTAATGCTGGTCCATGATGGCTTTAGGCTGATTTTGTGTTGCTTAAGTTCAACCTTCCGCAACCTGGTGCCCTCCAGACTTTTTGCAGTACATCTCCCAACAGCACAGGTTGGTGAACACTGGCTTAGTTACTGTATCGAATGGTTTTAGATTTGTTTGTGTACATTGATCTTGTTTTATATATAAATACAGAAATGGAAATAGTGTCTTATCCCTAGTAAGTGGGGACAATTAGAGCGATGTTCCTCAGTATTTCTGCCAAGATTTATTGTATATGTTTACCCATTAAAAGCTAAACATTAGGTTTGTTAGAACAAGGTAAAAAGACCTAGCATATTAATGCCATCTGACTATGTCAGAGGGGTAGCTTGTTACTCTGTTTTTGCTGTAAAGGTATTTCAGAGTAATTTATTTTATTTATTTTTATTTATTTGATTTGATTTTTATACCGCCCAAAGCCTGAGGCTCTCAGGGCGGTGTACAGCATAAAGTGAATACAAGGCAAAAAATACAATAAAATGACAATAAAACACTAAAAACATACATTTAAGTATTTAACAGCCTGGTATATATTAACAACAATAAAATATGTTAAAATGCCTGGGAAAATAAAAAGGTTTTAACCTGGCACTGAAAGGATAGAAGTGTAGGCGCCAGGCGCACCTCGTCAGGGAGACTATTCCGTAGTTCGGGGGCCACCACTGAAAAGGCCCTTGATCTCGTTACAACCCTCCGAGCCTCTTTGTGAGTTGGAGCTCGGAGGAGGGCCTTTGATGTTGAACGTAGTGATTGGGTAGGTTCATATCGAGAGAGGCGTTCCGCCAGGTATTGTGGTCCCGCACCGTGTAAGGCTTTATAAGTCAAAACTAGCACTTTGAATTTAGCCCGGAAACAAATAGGTAGCCAGTGCAAACGCGCCAGAACAGGTGTTATATGTGCAGACCGTCTGGTCCTCGTCAACAGTCTGGCTGCTGCGTTTTGCACTAGCTGTAGTTTCCGGACTGTTTTCAAAGGCAGCCCCACGTAGAGTGCATCGCAGTAGCCCAATCTAGAGGTTACCAGAGCATGCACAACTGAGGCGAGGTCGTCGCTGTCCAGATAGAGACGTAGCTGGGCTACCAACCAAAGGTGGTAGAACGCATTCCGTGCCACCGAGGCTACCTGAGCCTCAAGAGACAGGAATGGATCGAAAAAAAACCCCAAGCTACGAACCTGTTCCTTCAAGGGGAGTGTAACCCCATCCAGAACAGGTTGGACATCCACCGTCTGGGCCGAGAAGGCACCCACCAACAGCGTCTCAGTCTTGTCAGGATTGAGCTTCAGTTTATTAGCTCTCATCCAGTCCATTATCGCGGCCAGGCAACGGTTCAGCACATTAACAGCCTCACCTGAAGAAGATGAGAAGGAGAAATAGAGTTGCGTGTCATCAGCATACTGGTGACAACGCACTCCAAAACTCCTAATGACCGCACCCAGCGGCTTCATGTAGATGTTAAAAAGCATGGGGGACAGAACCGATCCCTGCGGGACTCCACAATGGAGAGTCCAGGGTATCGAGCAGTGCTCCCCAAGCCCTACCTTCTGGAGACGATCCACCAAGTAGGAGCAGAGCCACTTCCAAGCGGTACCTCCAACTCCCAACTCCGCGAGTCTCTCCAGAAGGATACCATGGTCGATGGTATCAAAAGCCGCTGAGAGATCCAGGAGAATCAACAGAGTTACACTCCCCCTGTCTCTCTCCCGACATAGGTCATCATACAGGGCGACCAAGGCCGTTTCAGTGCCGAAACTGGGCCTAAAACCGGATTGAGATGGATCAAGTTAATCGGTTTCATCCAAGAGCACCTGGAGCTGGCTGGCAACCACCTGTTCCAAGACCTTGCCCAAAAATTGAATGTTCGCTACCAGTCTGTAGTTGTTCAAATTATCTGGGTCCAAGGAAGGTTTCTTCAGGAGTGGTCTTACTACCGCCTCTTTTAGACGACTAGGGACCACTCCCTCTCTCAAGGAGGCATTTATCACTTCCCTGGCCCATCCGGCTGTTTCAACCCTGGCAGCTTTCACTAACCAAGAAGGGCAAGGATCTAGTGCAGAAGTGGTTGCACGCACCAGTCCGAGTACCTTGTCCACTTCCTCAAGCTGTACCAACTGAAACTCATCCAATAAATGAGGACAAGACTGTGCTCCGGATACCTCATTAGGTTCAACTGCCATAATATTGGAGTCTAAGTCCCGACGGATGCATAAGATTTTATCTTGGAAGTGCCCAGCGAACTCATTACAGCGGGTTATCGATGGTTCTCTTGATATCCTGAGGGCTAGAATGTAAAAGCCCTTGGACATTTCTAAAGAGCTCCGCTGGACGGTTGAGAGATGATTTAATGGTGGCAGCGAAATATCGCTTTTTCGCTGCTCTCACCGCTCCTGTATACAATTTCGTAGAGGCACTTACCAAGGCGTGATTGCATCCGTCAGGAGTACGCCTCCTGCACTCAAGCCTCCTCCTCTCTTGTTTCATCACTCTCAGCTCCGGGGTATACCACGGAGCTGCATGAGCTCAACATGGGAGAGGGCGTGCAGGAGCGATCGTGTCCACGGCCCGGGTCATTTCCGTATTCCACAGTTCGACCAGGGCTTCGACAGGAGCGCCAGTCTTATCAGCCGGAAAATCCCCCAGAGCTCTTTGGAAACCCTGAGGATCCATTAGTCTCCGAGGTCGGACCATCTTAATAGGTCCCCCACCCTTGCAGAGGGAGAGGGTTGCTGTAAGCCTAAACTTCAACAAGCAGTGATCTGTCCATGACAATGGGGTCGATGAAAAACTCCCCACCTCCAGGTCACCATCTCCATGTCCAGTGGCAAAGATCAGATCAAGAGTATGCCCCGACACATGCGTTGGGCCAGTAGCAAATTGAGACAGCCCCATGGTTGCCATGGAGGCCATGAAGTCCTGAGTCGCCCCAGATAAAGCAGCCTCGGCATGGATGTTGAAGTCTCCCAGAACCAATAGTCTGGGGGACTTCAGCAGTACCTCCGAGACTACCTCTGTCAGCTCAGTTAGGGAAGCCGTTGGGCAGCAGGGTGGGCGGTACACCAACAGTATTCCCAGTCTGTCTCCTTGACCCAGCACAAGGTGGAGGCACTCCAAGTCAGTCATCACCTGGACAGGGTGCTTGATGAGCGGGAGAGAACTCCTATAGGGCACAGCTACCCCACCTCCCCGACCCTCAGATCTACCACAGTGTTGAACCATATACCCAGGTGGGCAAAGCTGGGAGAGAGTAACTCCTCCCTGATCACCCACCCAGGTCTCGGTTACACATGCCAGGTCGGCACCCTCATCAACAATTAAGTCGTGGACTAGGGAGATTTTATTATGTACCGACCTGGCGTTCAGAAGCAACACTTGGAGATCCGAGGGCTGGCTGATAGGATAACCAACAATCCTGTGGATGTGAGGAGGACCGGAACAAGGCACAGGCACAACTTGTCTGGGACGAGTTCCCCTTAACTGGCATGTTCTCCTCACAACACCATACCTCCCATTACCCGTCACTACATTAATTGGGGCCCCCAAAAGTCCCCCCGCTCGGCACAAGGTCCTCTCTCCCAGGCACATAATAGAATACACAAAGACTCACACTCACGTACTCATATACTCAGAAAAATTCATTCACACACAACACCGTTCACAACAACACATAAATTCAAACTCACACATTCAAATAAAACTCATTTAAACGCATTCACACAAACCACAATTAAAACAATAGCAACAGGCGTTAAAACACTCAACATTCAAACAGACGGTCTGGTATGGCCAGTCTCTCAGTATAGCAGCAACAGCAACAGCAGCGCCCACGTTCACAAACGTCGACAGTAGCAACCTGCATCAGAATGCTTGACTGTTAGTAAGTGTAGTCTTTTTATAGATACTCCTGCAGTGCTACAGTTCCCAACAGTTGCTGCCGAGTAGAACAGTTCACCATAAAGTGCAGTGCTAGTATCGACCAAGGGGAACAGCAGTAGATGGAAGTAATATCTCTCATTCACTAGATAGCTAGAGTAGAAATTGCGTGTACGAGCTGGGGTATAAAAGCCTCACAGATTTATTGTGGCATGAACTCTACTACATGCAAGTTCATGCCACAATAAATCTGTTAGTTTTTAAGGTTCCACAATACTCTTTGCTGTTTTCATGGCTGACTACTAGAGTTTTTTTATAATTAAAAAAATACTGGCTTTTTACTTTGTCTTTTAAAAAAACCCTTATAGACTTTATACATCATCATGGGCATCAGGGACCACTATTTAAAAAAAAAAGCCCAAAAGGTGTTAAGTTTCACAGGTTTAGGAGTGTGCAAGTGGCCCCACAAGGGCAGTATTTGGCTAATATCTTCAAGAAAAAACTGATAGGTAAACTGTGTCTGTAGAGACCAGGGTAAAAGAACTATGTTAAAAGTGATAATGGATGGCATGTTCTTTGAGTACAGGTGGAATCCTCACTGGTTGTAGTTTATTTTGCTTGAAAGGTCTCTTTGGATGAGAGATTTTGTACTAAAAGCCTGGAGTTTCTTGAGAGATTCATTCCCTATTAATCTTCTATTAGTGACCTAAGGATTCCACTCCTGTTGATATTAATATGAATGCTTCAGAATAAGGATCTTTTGGATTGCAACCCTAGGGCTGTTTACCCTTGATTATTGTCCTAAATGCTTAAATTGGTTGAGAGCTATTGTTCAGACTCCAACTCCTATTAGAGTGGGCTAAAGTGGGGAAAACAAGGTAATCCCCCTTTTACAATTTCCAGTGAAATCTGCCCACTGATGGATAAGTATGTGATTCTTTGCAGACCCTCTAGAATAGGAGTAGTCAACATGGTGCCCTCCAGATGTTATTGGACTCCACCTCCCCTCAGCCCTAGCCAGCATAGCCAATAGTCAGGGATGATGGGAGTCCAGCAACGTATGGAGAGCACCATGTTGACTATCCCTGTTTTCGTAAAATATTTTCAATAAATGCAAGGAGATTGTTTCAGTGAGAAGCGAGAGTTAACTAACAGTAGAAAGCTGTATCCAGTGGGATAGATCTCTTTGAAGTAAATGTTTTAATATAAAGAATTGACAACTTACCACCACTGCAGTGGGTGTCTTTGTCTCTTAATAAGGTTGAAGGGCAGTTTTTCCAGATGGAATAATGCCTAAGTGGCTTTGGGTTGGGGGAGGTAGCTTACAGTAGCAGATGGTTTGTCACTTCGATGTAATACAAGAGGAAGCAGAGAGTGGGAAACTCAGATGTGACTAGAGAATTGTCAGAATAGCCCAATGAATTATTCATTGACAAAACTGGACAAGTAATCTAATCCAGCTGGTGAGACTCAGTGTGGGATTGTCAATGAAGTGTGTGAGTCTTTAAAAACAAAAACAAATAACTCCCCTCTGTCCTAGTTGCAATTTGTGGCCTTACTATGGACACCTCCATGCCACCCACACCCTGTGTGTCTGGGATTAATGGCACTGTTGAGACATGAAATGTAGAACTCAATTATTAAAAAAATTATTTGTTAGCTAGATCTGCTTATACCAGGAGTAGCTAATGTGGTGCCTTTCATATTTTGTGGATTTCAATTCCTTTCAGCCATGACCATTGGTCGAACTAACTAGGGCTGATGGGAGTTGTAGTCCAAAACATCTGGAGGGCACCATGTTGGCTATTCCTGCTTATACAATGGGCTCATCAAGATTTCTGACTGCCTCCACAACTTAGTTTCAGTGATGCTGCAATGTATCTCGTTCCCTGATAGTTCATAAGGCACTGCTGTGCCGGCTAGGGCTGATGGGAGCTGTAGTCCAACAACATTTGAAGGGCATCAGGTTGCGAAGGCTGCTTTAAGGGTTGTCTGTTTTTCGTTGTAGTTGACAAAAATGAGAAGTTCACAGAAAATTAGTAACAACATTTTTATGCTTCCCAAAACCATTCCTTACCATTTTGTCTATTTTTTTTTTTAAAAAAATGCTGTACTATGCCCTGCATTGCAGTACGTATCCTTGGGCATCACTGAATATATTTATAAGCTTCCTGTCTAGTGTGCCTCAGCCATAAGAGTTCAAATGCCACAAGTAAAAAGAGAAAAACTAGTTATTCCAGAATCAGCATCGTCATTATGCCAGCACCATGCAAGGCTCTTTACAGAGCACAAGAGAGATCCCTAATGTTATAAAAGTTAGTGGGGTGTCCAGATTTATTAGTACTCTTTAAATAAATTATAAGGATTTTTAAAGCATTTTGTTCTGTTTCTGTATGATAAGGTAAAGATCAATATATCGTTCAGGATTCAAAGAGTTATGCTAGGTATGCCCAACTGCGTAGTGGGATTTTCCTTTGAATAGGAAGCCCACCCCACCCCTCTGCCATATCACACATTGCTTTAAAAATCCCCTTGTTTTTCAAAGAGGCTTGCCATGAAGTGGCAGAGGGGAGTTCAGAAACATGAACCCCCACCTTCCTTGGCCTTGTGGCACTAGCATGGTTCACTGGATCCAGTTGACTCTTCCCTAAGAACAGATAATAAAACTTACCTTTTGCTTATCACAGTGTTGATGGTTTCCATTTTCAACTTTTATTCCAGTTGTCCCAACTGGGGGAGGTGGGACGACTTAGATGTACTTAGAAAAATATGGACTACATGCAACTTAGCCTCTTTTAAATGGGGAGATGGTTGGGTCATACAGACCAAACTTAATAAAAAGGTTATATTCAACCAGCACTAAGTACTATATGTTGTTATACTGTCCTGACATGTGTAAGTTTAGTGCAGGCTTCCCCAATTGGATGATGTTGGGCTCCAGCTCCTATCAGCCCCAGCCAGCATGACGGGAGTTGTAGTCCAACATCTGGAAGGCCACAGGCCCTCTATGCCTGCATTACCACAACATGGCTGGAAGCATTGGGGAAAGTGCAGTGTTTAGAGATTCTCACGCGTGGATGAGTTGGAGAGAGAGACCTGGGAACCGAAGGGAGCAAAGAGATGCAGAAAATAATTAGGAGATATCAATAGCAGATTGTAAAGATGAAGAAGGTGACCCAGATAAGGACTTGTGGCAGGACTTTGATTTGGAGTTTGGGGCAGGAGATGAGATGGACTGGCTTAAAGGCTTTTCCCAGAGAAGAGAGTGGGAGGAAAATGGCTACAGTCTGTTGTATGCTGATGAGAACACAAATGTGTCCCTGGAGATGCATCCCAAGAGTCTGCAGGCAGCAGCAGGGATCAGCTGGGACTGGGAACTCCATGAAGCCCCAAGACAAAGGGCCATGTGGGAAACTGCATGGTTTGGAGGTGGGAGTGTTGCATCTGGGACTCAGCAAAGCAATCCTGGGGTCTGTGTGGAAGAGCTGCTTCAGCTACAAAGGGAAGTGGGGTAAGATCAGCCCCTCCTTAATGGGCAGGCTGGGATTATGCCTCTGTTAGGGATTGCAGCTCAGCCAGACTGGAGTACCACCATCAACAATTGGGAAAGGAAACAGAGCTCTGAAAATAATCTTGACCCAGGAGCAAGAGGGCTGAGAGCAGAGGTTTGAGTGTGCGCTCTGGTGGACCACTTCCTATGGTGGTGGGCTCTGCTAAGCTTTCTTGGCAGCAGTAGAAATGCTCCTGCAGTGCCCCCAGTGTGTCACTCAAGGGCATTGTGGGAAATTAAAACTGAAGCTCCCATACCTTGTTACCCATCACTAATCAGAGCACTGCAAAAACATTGTTTTAAATGGGGTCTGGAAGAGGTGTCAGTGGTGTACACTGGAGTTCCAGCAGCTGCTTATTCATGTACTGCCAGTTCTGGCTGAGAGAAGTTATAAGTCTGTTGTGACCCAGGTTGGGAGGGGACGCATTGACAAAGGTGATACCGGCTTTGAGGACTGGGGCGATGAGCTGAGGGAGGGGTCGAGCAGTGAGGTGAGTTCACAGCGCGCCCAGTCTCCTGGCCTCCCTGCTGGAGCGCAACCTGAACTGTCAGAGACTGTCCTGTCAGAGACTGCTCCATTAGACACACACCCCTCACCCATGCCCGAGGTGCCGCATTCTCAACTTGACATTCCCCAGTTAAGCACCCCACAGCTTCCCACGTTCGAGCAGAGAGTTAGCCCCCACCTCGCTGGATCGTCGCCTTGTAGTGGTGAGTGGGCTTGTGTGTTCCAATGAAGCCTATGAGAGATGCCGTCAGGAGTCATGTACTCCCAGCAGGGTCACCCATGGCGGTAAGGTCAAGGGAGAGGAACCAGGCAAAGAACTATCCAATAATGTCCTCAACTGCAGAACAGGCAGAGGATAGCAATGTGTATGTTACAATGGCTGTGAAGGTGAATAAAGACTGCAGCAGATAAAAGACTTCCAATCGTCGTGGTATCCATGCCATTGGATCAAAGCCTTTTTCTGTCAAGATTATGTGTTGATCGTTGTGCACCGATCTTCCCCCATAAAATAAATTCATGCACAGGTGTCTTCCAACCAAACCAAACCAAACCAAAAGTCCCATGGCGATTGGCGAATGGCAACGGGGGCAGGACTGTGAAATCCGGAAGCCCCTACTCATGGACCGGCACATGGGCAGTGGATACAGACTCAGTCATCCTGGCTCAAGGATCCAGAATTAGCCTCCACAGTCACTTATGGACCCACTGTTAAAGACCTTATCTTGGAAGACAATCTTACTCGCCCACGAGTGATCGCCAATGAATGAATGAGCCCCCACCAGTTGGAGGGGGAGGCTGGGATCCAGTCCCCATCACTTCACACTCAGAGGCTTCAGAGATGTGAAGTCCAGTGGATGAAGTTAAGGAGGAGCCATCGTTTATGCATGAAAGCCAAGCCTACTTAAGTGGACTCAGGGGAGGGGTTCATTGCTGAGTCAATGTCTGAGAGCTGCAAACGCATGCTTAGTCAGTGTTAGCTAGGGCAAAAGTTCCTAGAAAGAGTAGTTAGATTGATGAATTGTAAACCTTTTGATATATCTATTACTGTAATAAAAAGAGAAAAACTTGGAGAACCGCATGAGACTGTGTTCCTCGGCTTTGGACAGGACAGTTTGACTCGGCCATAATCTTCTCCATCCCACGCACCCATGACAGAAAGAATGGAAGTGAGCGGCAGAACATGGGAGGACATTCACAGAGCCATTGAAACCTTGATAACTGAAGTCCTGAGCCTTGGAACTGAAACCCAGTTTCTTCCAGCCAAGAATCAAGTCTTGCACCTCCAGATGACTCAGCTAGTGACCCAGGGGATCCCCACACAGCAAGCGCAGGGGACCGTCCAGCCCATTCCAGCATGCTGAATCAAGTCTTCCGTGGGAATGCCAGGGAATGTGAGTGCAACACGAAGTGGAAGTTCACACTGACCACTGAAACCTGGAGAGCCTTCAGACGGCCTGGAAGTTGATTCAGCTGCAAGTGCGTTGCGCACAGTTCTTCGCCAGATTCCACTCCCACATTAAGTACATTCCCCAGGCACAGAACCACTGGGCTGATGCCTTGCCTGCAAGCCAAAGAAAAAACAACCTACAACACAACTATGTCACATAATTCCCTTAGAAAAGATGGTTGCTGCCGGTTGCCCTGATTCTTGGTATGAGGACCTGCACAGAGCCCAAGAGCAAGATCCGTATGCTCAGGAGCGGATGCGGGAGCTGGAACAAGCAGCGCAAGACTGTGCGCCAGGATTCCCTTGAAGAGGAGGGATGCTGTATCATGATAAAATCCTGTACATGCCTCCAGGAGAGTTGTGAGCCAAAGTCCTCTGCCAGTGTCATGATACCCCCACCGCAGGACATTTTGGAGTTTTTTAAACTTTGCAGGCAGTCACATGGGACTTCTGGTGGCCAAGGGTTAAACAAGATGTAGAGAGGTATGTCCAATCTTGCCCAATGTGCATGAGGGCAAAACACGCCTGGGGCGACTTGTGGGTTTGCTGAAGCCTTTTCCCACGCCCAAGGGACCCTGGCAAATGGTGATTCTGGATTTCATCACAGACCTACTCGCTTCCCAAGGGAAGACAACTGTTTTGGTAGTCGTAGACACTTTCAGTAAAATGACTCACTTTATCCGCTGTGCTGGGCTGCAAACTGCCCAAGAGATTGCCCAACTATTTGTAGAGCATATTTTTTGGCTACATGGACTCCCCACCAGTTTGATTTTGGACCGGAGAACCCAGTTCACAGCTCAGTTCTGGCATGCGTTATGGCAGTTGCTGCAGAGTAAGCTAAGACTGTCGTCTGCAAACCACCCCCAGACAGATGGACAGACAGAGAGAGTGGCCACTACCTTGGAACAGTATCTACGCTGCTATGCAAGACAACTTGATATGCTTAGTGTTAGCCAGGACAAAAGTTCCTAAAAAGGGTAGTTAGATTGATGAGTTGTAAAGTGTTTGATATATCTATTACTTTAATAAAAAGAGAAAAACTCACACAACTGTGTGAGACTGTGTTCCTTGTCTTCGGGTAGGACAAAGACAGAGCTTAAGCATGAGTCTCTGTATAGAAGGATTGAGATAAGTCCTCAAGGAGGTTGAGCATCAGGAAAGATAATGTGCCTAATCTACAGTCTGTTGACTAAACAGAACTAAAGGTAAGGATGTCCCCGCACTTATAGTGCGAGTCGTTTCCGACTCTTAGGGTGACATTTTGCGACGTTTACAAGGCAGACCGTATATATGGGGTGGGTTTGCCAGTTCCTTCCCCGGCCTTTCTTTACCCCCCAGCATATGCCGGGTACTCATTTTACCGACCACGGATGGATGGAAGGCTGAGTGGACCTCGACCCCTTTTACTGGAGATTTGACTTCCTCCTTCCGTTGGAATTGAACTCTGGCCGTGAGCAGAGCTTCGGCTGCGTTACCGCCGCTTACCACTCTGCGCCATGGAGGATCTAAACAGAACTAGCCAACCTGAAAAAGAATTTCGGTACTACAAGACTGTATGGCTGTCTCCAAGGTCCATTTTCCCTCCATCCTTGGCAAAGGTACACATTGCTTAGCAAATGGTCAGGACCATGGATAGCTCACCACAGAGTTGAATTAAATCAGTGACTCCCAAACTTTTTCCCCACAGACCACTTGAAAATTGCTGAGGGTCCAGGTCGACCACTTCATTCGTTTTTCTTCCTGTTATAGCAATTGTAATGTGCCGTGCTAGATGCTTTATTGCATCATTTATTTCTTATATGGTATTTTATCGCATTACACAGAAGATTTATGTAACTTTAAAGTTGACAATGAGGACATTGAACTTGTCAAGGATTATCAATACCTCGGTACAGTCATTAACCAAAATGGAGACAACAGTCAAGAAATCAGAAGAAGGCTAGGACTGGGGAGGGCAGCTGTGAGAGAACTAGAAAAGGTCCTCAAATGCAAAGATGTATCACTGAACACCAAAGTCAGGATCATTCAGACCATGGTGTTCCCCATCTCTATATGGATGTGAAAGTTGGACAGTGAAAAAAGCGGAGAAGAGAAAAATCAACTCATTTGAGATGTGGTGTTGGAGGAGAGCTTTGAGCATACCATGGACTGTGAAAAAGACCAATAATTGGGTGTTAGAACAAATTAAACCACAACTATCACTAGAAGCTAAAATGATGAAACTGAGGTTATCATACTTTGGACACATCATGAGAAGACGTGATTCACTAGAAAAGACAATAATGCTGGGAAAAACAGCAGGGAGTAGAAAAAGAGGAAGGCCAAACAAGAGATGGATTGATTCCCTAAAGGAAACCACAGACCTGAACTTACAAGATCTGAACATGGTGGTTCATGACAGATGTTCTTGGAGGTTATTGATTCATAGGGTCACCATAAGTCGTAATCGACTTGAAGGTACATAACAACAATTGCATTACAATTTGCATTCCATGGAATTCAAATTGTAATAGGATACAATATAAGAAATAAAAGAAGCAATAAAAATACAATTGACAATCGATATGAATATTTAATATAAATATGTTATGGACCTATTGAATGAAGTTCATGGACCAGTAGTGGTCCATGGACCAAGTTTGGGAATCCCTGGCTTAAAGCTCAGGCCAGATACCAGGCTTGCTTGGAGTATTTCTCCAGCACTGGTGTGGTGTCAGCTGAGAGTATAGGTAGTCCTGGACAAAGAGGGATCTGGGAGGCTCTGCCTCCCTGGAGGAAGCCTGCTTGAGAGTCAAAGGGGTGGCACTTTATTAAGTGGATGTTTGTTCCTGTGACACCTGTGCTTGACATGGCAGTGGAGGGAAGTTTTCTGGGGCCACATTTGGGTCTTGGGTGTCAGGGCCCAGCCAGGGGAGTCCTCATCAGAGGAAGACCAGGAGCTTTCAGTCTTGGACCCAGCCCCAGCTCAGGCTTCATCTCAGGGTGAGGAGCCAGGGTCCTGTGACAAGGCTGAGGAAGGGCCGTCTACACCCAGGGCATGTTTGGCCTCTGGCATCAAGGCTGAACATGTCCTGAGCCCAAGGGAGAGGCATTGCTTTGAATGACAGCTGAAGACCCGGCCCACCCAGAAGAGTGCTCGATTGCAAGCCTGGACTCCTCAGGAGCAAAGGACAGCCTGCAGGTGATTCTTAGGATTCAGCTGAAGTTTGGGGTGTGGTTCCAGCAGTTCCAGCCTAAAAAGCCCAGTGCTAGACCGGAAGAGCTGCTGGAGCAGTGTCTATACACCAGCTCCGTACCTGTCTGTGGGTTGATTATTGATGCCAGATCTGACCTTGGACTACTCAGGACCTGCCTCTTGCCTTGCCCCTGGCCTGCATTGGTTAAAGACTGTTTGGCTCCTGATCTCGGACTCCTCTGACCCTGCTTTGTGCCTGACCCCTTTGTTGTGATGGTGGACTTTGGACTGATCCAGGATACTGCTCCTGTGTTGCCCTCAATGGTAGTAGTGCTGGGAATTTTCTTGCCTTCTGAGGAGCCTGGTGAGAACAGAACATGGGGGTGTAGTAATCAGAGAATGGAAGCAGAGCTCCATTCTCAGAAGCAGAAGCCTCGCTGTACCTTGGAACTCAGTTGTCTCTGCTGTGGAAGAATCTACGTGGGTTTGATACTTCCCGACTGTGTCTTGTGGTGGTTCAGCAACCCACTCCTTCCCACCCTCTGGGCTTCCAGTCCTGGACAATGGTACACCTCTATCTTTATCAGGGTTCACAGGAGTCCAGAGAAGCCCTGACCCCATATTTTCTGATAGCCTCTGTTTTTAGAAGGCTACCAGGGGCATGATTTAGCTGAAACTGGGGGGAGGGGAGTCAAGAGTATGAATTTGGGCACTGCTCTTTACTGTTTCTCCTTACTGTGCCTTCAAATGAATCTCTTCTACTTTGCGCCTTCCCATCTGCCTCCACATTTGAGCAGTTTGCATTTTGACTTGACTTTGCATCTTTTTGTTGTGAAGAGCCTTGAGAAAGCTTAGTGTATGGGAATGATTATGTAACTCAAACTCTGTATGCTATACTGGCCTTTACTTGCAAATCGGGACAACAGGATTTTTATCTGTTTCCTGTATGTGATTTGTTATTCTGTCTGAATAGCTATTCTTTGTAGATCTTTCTCATTGGTTGTTCAAATGCTTCTTCAGAACATTTTAGATATAAAAATTGCATTAACAAATATTCATAATTAACATCTTGCCTTCTTTGGGTGCTAAATTTTGATTTGGATACTCCTCTTGTGACCATTTTCCTTTTTTTGTTTCTATATTTTATAACTTGCTAATGCTTGTGTTGGCAGTATTTTTGCCTAATGGACGAGTTCCAATTTTTAAAGTGTTTCTTTTCAAATAGTCTTTAAAAACCCCTTCTCCCGGTCCCACAAAACAGGCTCTTCCTAAAGAGTAAAACTCCTGGAGATAAAGTGTTTGTTTATAATTTGAGCAGAATAAAACCCTTGTTATTTTACTCTCCTGTATTGTGTTATTTTAAATGTAATTTAAGACAGCTCCTGTTGTGCACTTAGAACTGCTAAAAACATTCTTTTTTTTCTTTCATGTGCAGTGCTCACAGTCGCATATATACTGCCTTCTGCTAAGTCAGACTTTGGGTCAAATCCAGTACAATATTGTCTACTTCGGGGGCAGCCAACATGGTGTCCTCCAGATGCTGTTGGACTACAACTCCCATCAGCTCCAGCCAGTATGGCCAGTCTTAGGAATGATGAAAGGAGTAGTCCAGCAGCATCTGGAGGGCAGAACTCTGGTAGCGAATCATCACTGTCTCCAGCATAGAAAGGTCTTTCTCAGCTCTGCTGCCTGTTGCTGCTCAGGATCAAACCTGAGGCCTTCTGCATGCAAAGCTCTGCCACCGAGCTGTGCCTGACAAAGTTGTCTCTAGTCTCTGCCAATTTATCCTGTAAAAGTTCTGCTAGTCTTTAAGGTGCCACAGTCCTCTGTATTGGTTTTTAAAATTCATAGCACCTGTGCTGATTCAAATGATGCCTCATTTGCAGAATAAGAGCAGGGATAGCTGAAGTAAACTAGTTAGGGTATTTGATACACACATCCCTTTGACAGAAAACATGTACTCCTGATACAGATGCTTAGAAAATTTGTTCTTTGCAAATTCCAATATGAATGGATGACCCACACCTTCCAGAGTGTTGTGTGGATTGGAAAGTCACCATTCTTTGGATTCTGCAATGCAGTTCTCAGCTTTAAAAAATATCTAAATGTATTATAAAATATATTCAGAAATGGGTACTTTTTGAGAAAATATGTTTAGAAATCTGTATTTTTTTAGATTGCTTTAATAAATATTTAAATGAAGTTTCTCTGCAGATGTTCTTTTAAAAATCTCAATGAGAACTGGACAGAACTGATTTAGGTATGAACACATGGAAGCAGATTGATCTGTCCACCTCTTGCTCTTGTTTTCTGTGTGTAAATAAATCTTACAATTTTTTGGGTTGCTTTTTAATGGTGCAATGTAGAGCGAAGGGATGCTGAAGGATGGGAAATGGTCCAACGTGGAAGACCTGTGAGATCCAAGTCATCAGCTTTGGCCACCAAAACAACTTTATCTGTAGAGTTATCACGGTTCAAGGATGACAGTGACAAAGAAAATGTAGCTCTTCATCCATCAGAGAATAAACAAAAGAGTTCATTAAGTGAAGACAGTATATCTAAAACTATAGAACCTATTTTGAAAGATTCTTGCTATCTCTCTGAGCACCCCCTTGCTGAAAGGACTCAGGTAAGTGTAATTTAGGGACACTGTTTCTTGCATGTACTCTTTTCCAGAAGAATATCTTGAATTAAACTGTTGCAGTTGCCTTTTGCAAGCCATCTTGACAGATCTTGGGCTGTTTCAGGTTGAAGGATCTTTGGCAAAGGACCCTCACATTGAACAAGCGAAGGGGCAAGTGGGAACATATGGGATGATCCCTTGACCCCTCTGTGTTGCTTCCTGTGCTGAGCATGCTCACCAGCTGATGGATGTTAGGAGTGATGTTAAAAATGAATCTTTAGGAGAAGAATATGTAGCATGTGGGACAAAAAGAAGATTAATTAAATATAAATAGCAGCTTGAGGACGTTGACGAGGTACTTCAACAGGTTCGTGTAACCACTTCTGTGCTGGATCCTTGCCCTTCTTGGCTAATAAAAGCTAGCAGGGATGGAACAGCTGACTGGGCCAGGGAGGTGATTAATGCCTCTCTGCAAGAGGGGGTGGTCCCTGGCTGCCTGAAAGAGGCAGTAGTGAGACCATTCCTGAAGAGACCCTCCCTGGACCCAAAAAATCTTAATAACTATAGGCCAGTAGCAAATGTTCCATTCCTGGGCAAGGTCCTTGAACGAGTGGTTGTGGGCCAGCTCCAGACACTCTTCGATGAGACTGATTATCTGGATCCATTTCAGTCGGGTTTCAGGCCTGGTTTTGACACAGAAACAGCCTTGGTTGCCCTGTATGATGACCTTTGTTGAGAGAGAGACGGGGAGTGTGACTCTGTTGATTCTCCTTGATCTCTCAGCGGCTTTCGATACCATCGACCATGGTATCCTTCTGGGGAGACTGGCTGAGTTGGGAGTGGGAGGTACTGCATTGCAGTGGTTCCGCTCCTACTTGGCAGGTCACCTCCAGAAGGTGGTGGTTGAGGAACATTGCTTGGCACCCTGGACTCTCCAGTATGGGGTTCCTCAGGGGTCAGTTCTGTCCCCCATGCTGTTCAACCTCTACATGAAACCGTTGGGTGCGGTCATCTGGAGCTTTGGAGTGCGTTGCCATCAGTATGCTGATGACATGCAGCTCTATTTCACCTTTTCATTCTCTTCAGGTGAGGCTGTCAATGTGCTGAACCAGTGCCTGGCTGCGACAATGGAATGGATGAGGGCTAATAAACTGAGGCTCAGTCCAGACTGAGATGCTGCTAGTGGGTGGTTCTTCTGACTGGATGGTGGATGTCCAACCTGTCCTGGATGGGGTTGCACTCCCCCTGAAAGAGCAGGTTCATAGCTTGGGGGTTCTCCTAGAATCATCTCTGTCACTTGAGGCTCAGGTAGCCTCAGTGGCACGGAGTGCCTTCTACCAACTTCGGTTGGTGGCCCAACTACGTCCCTATCTGGACAGGGATAACCTTGCTTCAGTTGTCCATGCTCTGGTAACCTCCAAATTAGATTACTGCAATGCACTCTGTGTGGTGCTGCCTTTGAAGACGGTTCAGAAACTGCAGCTTGTGCAAAATGCAGCGGCCAGATTGGTAACAGGGACCAGACAGTCCGAACATATACAACCGATTCTGGCTCGCTTGCACTGGCTGCCTGTATGTTTCCGAGCTCAATTCAAGGTGCTGGTTTTGACCTATAAAGCCTTACACGGCTTGGACCACAATACCTGATGAAACGCCTCTCCCGATACAAACCCACCTGTACACTACATTCAAGATCAAAGGCCCTCCTCCGGGTGCCTACTCCGAGGGAAGCTTGAAGGATGGCAACAAGGGAGAGGGCTTTCTCAATGGTGGCCCGCAAATTATGGAATGATGTTCCTGATGAGGTGTGCCTGGCGCCAACACTGTTATCTTTTCGGCGCCAGGTCAAGACTTTCCTCTTCTCCCAGGCATTTTAGCATGTGTATTATACTGTTTTAAATGTTTAAATTATGTTTTAAATTGTTTTTAGAAGATCTGTTTTAAATTGTATTTGTTTTAATGTTTTTAGTTACTGTAAACCGCCCAGAGAGCTTCGGCTATGGGGCAGTATACAAGCATAATGAGATCGATCGATCGATCGATCGATCCATAGGAAAATCTATAACAGGAAATGCATATGCTCCCAAAGATGGTCCACCCGGATTTTATGAGAATAATAAAAAAAATCAAATGAACTTTGCAGAAGGAGAAATCATTATAGCTGGTGAGATGAACTTAGTATTGAACCCAGCAAAGGATAAAGGAGGGGAGGAAATAAATGTTCTGGTACATTACCTAAAATAGTGAAAGGGAATATGAAAGCTTTAATGTTAACTGATATTTGATGATAGCAAATATGAACGTAAGAGATAATAAATATAATTTGATACCACACAATACTTAAGAATAGATAAGATTTGGCTTACATCTGTTTTAATACAAATCATGAAACAAGCAGTAATTGAAATGACAATGACTGATTGAAGCATCAATATATGTAAGCCACAACCCCATGTTAAATGGAACTATTTACAAATAAGTTAAGGATTCCTCAGTGGGGATTGAACAAGATTTTATTGAAAAGCTCAGATGCAACAAGAAAGCACAAGAAGAGCTGAGCCACTTTTTTCTAACTGATAGAAACATCAACAGGTATAGTGTGGGACACGAGCAAAGCATTTCTGAGAGGAATATTACTAAGTGTTAGGTGCTCCCCCCCATAAAAGAATTAGTTCTGAAGACTAATAAATTAATGTTCCTTTAAAGGTCAATGTGATGCCCTTCCCTGGCTCTCCCTGTCAGGTTCCTACCTGCGCGTGGCTACTGCCTGTCACTAGGCACCACCAGGGACTCCACCAGTCCAGACTGTCCTTTTTTATTGTTTCTCTCCCCGCTCTAGCACAGATCTCAACAGATCCCCCTGCTAGGCAACTACCAGTCACGTCCTAATACTAGTATTCCCAGAGACTCTGAATACTGGTATTGTTATTCTCTTCACCGCTGCCACCATTTGTTACAGTTTCCCTTCAGCCTTGGTCATTACCTTACCCTCCCTTCTGGTCTGTGAAACCCCAGCCAAGGATCAGGCCTTTGGTAAACCAAATTAAGTATTTATTAAAGATAACAAAGCTAACAAGATTAACAAGATTTCTTCTTAAGGCACATAAGCATATGGTTTTGCTCAATACTAATCCGAACTCCACCCCCCTCCTTCTCCACTCTCTCCTGGCAAACCACTCTCTCAAACCCACCAAACAACCCACTCTTTCTCTTCTCCCCCCAGATTCCACTCTCACTCTTCCTTTTATACATTCAGCCATTTTAAACACTCAGCCAATCATCTAGCATTCTACTGCCCATTCACTCCCCCTCCTCTTTCACTCCACTTACCATGTATCTTCGAAACAACCAACACTTACCATATATACATTAATATAGGAACATCATATTTCCACCCCCCTTAAACAACGGCAGAGTATTATTCCTGTTCCAGGATTTATACGTCGCGTTAACAATATAAACAAGTCTCTATGGGGAAAATGTCTTTCTTTGTCTCTCCGTCTGGTCACGTCACTGCAGTCCCAGCCACTTGCCTGGAAAGTCCATCGGCCAGTACATTGTCCTTGCCTTTTATGAACTGGAAGTCCACTTGATAGTCCTGTAGGGCCCAGGACCACCTCTGCAGCATAGTGTTATGGTTTTTCATAGTCTGCAACCATAAGAAGGCCCGATGATCCGTAGTCACTGTGAATCTTCGTCCCCACACGTATGGGCGCAACTTGTTCAGTCCCCACACGACCGCTAGGCACTCCTTCTGGACCAACGAATAGTTTTTCTCCCTCGGCGTCAGCTTGCGACTCAGGTACGCCACTGGATGTCTGGTGCCTTCTCTCTCCTGTAGCAAGACGACTCCCGGCGCCAGGTCCGACGCATCTGTAGCCACGATGAATGGTTTTTCATAGTCTGGTGCTATTAATATGGGTCCTTGGCACAAGGCTTGCTTCAGTAGATCAAAAGCCTTCTGACATTCATCCGTCCATACCACACGCTCAGAACACTTCTTCATTGTTAATTCATGTAAGGGGGTAGGCCACGATTGCACTGCCTCTACCTTGCTCCATAAGGGGGTGATTTTCCCACTCCCCACCTTATGTCCTACATAGATTACTTCACTCACAACTTTCCCATTCACACGGTATGGCATAGATCTGATTGGGGCATGATCTCCAGTATTAATGGAATGTATAACTATACTGGTTCGGCCAGGTTTGTTGCTAAAGAGATTCCTATAGGTTTTCAAAACTCTCAGAATCTCTTCTTTTACTTCCTCCTTCACCTCCTCTGACCATTCCACTTGATCTACCCCTCCTTTGTCTTTACTTTCCTGTACCAAATCTGGAAGTTCAGGCCCACTTCCCTCAGGGAATAAGGTAACTTGCAACACCTGTACATCCCTGGTATGGTAAGGCTTCAACATATTTACATGAACCACTTTGTTTTTGTTTAATTGTTCTGTGGTGATTACATACGTCACTGTGTCAAGCCTTTCTCTGATGGTATATGGTCCTTCCCAGTTAGCCTGTAATTTGTCATGTTTCCTGAGTATGAACGCCATAACCATATCTCCCACATCATACACACGTTCCCTGGCTGTTCTGTCATACCAGTAACGTTGCTTCTCCTGTGCTTGACTCAAATTCTTTTTCACCACCTCCATCATTGATGTTAATTTATTGCGGAATTCCAATACAAAATCTACTACAGATGTTTTGTACTCTCCCAGGGTTCCTTCCCATGAATTTTTTAATAGTTCCAAAGGTCCCCTCACTTTTCTAGTAAACATTAGTTCAAAGGGTGAGAAGCCTGTTGACTCTTGAGGGACTTCCCTGTATGCAAATAAGAAGCATCCCAAACGTTCATCCCAGTCTTGTGGGTGATCTTGAACATAGCTTCTTATCATGCCCTTCAAAACGCCATTGAATCTCTCTGTTAACCCATTAGTGGCGGGATGGTAAGTAGTGGTCTAGATGTTTTAGACCACAACATTTCCACATACATTGCATCACTTCTCCCATGAATACACTGCCTTGATCCGTCAGCACTTCATGAGGGAAACCCAGCCTCATAAAGATTTTTAATAAAGCCTCTGCCACTACAGGGGCTTCTACAGATCTTAGTGCTTCTGCATCTGGGTACCTGGTGGCAAAATCCACCACCACCACTAGATATTTCTTGCCATGCCTTGTGGGTTTGGAAAAAGGGCCCACCAAATCTATTCCCACTCTATAAAAGGGTTGTCCAATTATAGGAAGGGGCTTTAAGGGTGCCTTAGTCTTTACTCCACTTTTTCCCACCTTTTGGCATATTCCACAAGATACACAATGTTGTTTTACATCTTTGGAGATGTTTGGCCAATAATAGTGTGTCACCAATCTCCTCTTGGTCTTTTTTATTCCCAGATGTCCTGCACATGGGACATCGTGGGCTACCTCTAGCAATCTGGTTCTGTATTTGCTAGGTACTATCGATTGCTTCACTGGTTCACATTCATCCTTTCTCTCAGCGGGCATCCACAGTCTATATAAAATCCCATTTTCACACACAACTTGATTCCTCAGTTTGTCAGTGAAAGGAATCTGTTGGGTCAGGGCTTGTTCCTTTATCTGCTTCAAACATATCTTTATGCAGCTCTTCCCTGAATTGCTCTGCTTCTTTCTTATCAGAGACCACTTGATACAGTTTGTCTCCTTCAGCAGGCCTGCTAGTGGTTGCTATGGTGACCTGAGGCTGGTTAACAGATTCCACCCTGTTTGTTTCAGCCCCCCTTAATATGGTTTCTTTTTCTCTGCCAATTTGCTGTCTGGTCACTACATATATCTTTCCTTGGGCTCCCATTACATCTGTTCCCAGTATTACTGGTTCTTGTTGCTGGGCATTAATGCCTACTTTATATCGGCCCTCTCGGCCACTCCAAGTCATTTCCACCAGGGCCACAGGCAAACTTTCTGGTTGACCCCTCACTCCTTGGATAGTCACAGTTTCCTGAGGTAATATTACCTCAGATTTTATTAAATCTGGCCTCAGTAATGTCTGAGCGGCACCAGTATCAAGCAATGCCCAATAATTTGCCCCTTGTACACTCACTTCCTCTCTCAGACTTGAATCAAGGTCTGTCACTTCTGTCCAGTTTATCTGGCAGAACTGAACCTTTTTTGCTGTTTCTAAAGCCTTGGGCTCTGTTTTCACTGCCCTTGTCTGAGCAGGATTACTAATGGGGTTGGCAACCTCACATTGAAAACGTAGGTGCCCCGGTCTACCACATTTGTAGCATAATTTCTCCTCACCTTTAGGGTACACAGATCCACTCTGGGGTGTCCTGTGCCCTTCAGATTTTACTGGAGGACTCACTCTCTGTGGTACCACATCCCTTCTGCCAGCATTATATGGTCTGGGTTTAAAATCTCTTGATGTTTTCCCCACCCAGCCAGTTCTGTTGGAGGCGAAGTGATCCGCCATCTCTGCGGCCTCCTGCACCGATATAGGGGAACGGTCTTTGACCAGGAGCCTTATTTCTGGTGGTTACTGATGGTATAATTGATCCAATATCATGAGGTTTTTCACCTCCTCCACAGACTGAGCTTTTGCACTTGTCAGCCATTTCCCAAATATGTCCATCAGTTTTGCCCCCAGCTCCACGAAAGACCTCCCTGTCTGTATCTGGCAGTTTCTGAAAAGCTTTCTAAAATAATCAGGCCCCAGTCTGAATCTTTTAAACACTGCTTCTTTGAATTCAGCATAGGTGACGGGCCTGTCTGAGGGGAAATATTGGTATACCTCAGCCAATTCCCCTTTAATCAGGTTTGATAAATACTGCATGTATTTATCTTCAGGTAGCCCCCACAACTGAGCTGCCTTTTCAAAGGTTGTGAGATAAATTTGAGGATCTTGACCAGGCTCATAGACAGCAAAGTCCTTTGGAGTAATTTTTATTTTTGCTCCATCTCTGTCTTTCCTTGTCTCCTCAGAGTGAAATTTCTCTCTATCAGATTTTAACTTTTCTACTTGTAATTCAGCATCCAATGCTTGTTGCTTCTCCCTCTCCTCAAACCCCAATCTCATTCTCTCAATTTCCAACTCCCTCTGTTTTTCCTTCTCTGCACCTTCCATCCTCAATCTCTCAGCTTCCAACTCCCTCTGCTTGTCTTTTTCCTCAGCCTCCCATCTTAACTTCTCTCTCAAGTACTCTATATAAGCGGGATTGCTTGAATATCCTTCTGGGGTCTCTTCCCTGACAAGTTGTTTTTGCTGGGCAGTTGCAAATCCTATAAGTGCTACCCTCAATTCATCTACCCCTTTACCCTCGTGAGGTAAATTGAATGTTATGCACTTCTCCACCAGCTCCTCTCTTTTCATTTTTATGTATTCAGCCATGGTGTTTGAGTTCACTCACTCTTTGCCACACACTCTTTGCCAGTCACTCTCACAAGAAATCTTGTTTTGTTATTTCTGTTTGCCACACCACTGTTCTGGATTCTCTAGTATTCGTATCTCCGCTACAGCCAACACCTGTGACGTAGTCTCCTTTGTCACCACATGTCTTTGGGACTCTCTTTGGTTCGTATCCCACCGCTACTGCCACCACATGTGACGCCCTTCCCTGGCTCTCCCTGTCAGGTTCCTACCTGCGCGTGGCTACTGCTTGTCACTAGGCACCACCAGGGACTCCACCAGTCCGGACTGTCCTTTTTTATTGTTTCTCTTCCCGCTCTAGCACAGATCTCAACAGATCCCCCTGCTAGGCAACTACCAGTCACGTCCTAATACTAGTATTCCCAGAGACTCTGAATACTGGTATTGTTATTCTCTTCACCGCTGCCACCATTTGTTACAGTTTCCCTTCAGCCTTGGTCATTACCTTACCCTCCCTTCTGGTCTGTGAAACCCCAGCCAAGGATCAGGCCTTTGGTAAACCAAATTAAGTATTTATTAAAGATAACAAAGCTAACAAGATTAACAAGATTTCTTCTTAAGGCACATAAGCATATGGTTTTACTCAATACTAATCCGAACTCCACCCCCCTCCTTCTCCACTCTCTCCTGGCAAACCACTCTCTCAAACCCACCAAACAACCCACTCTTTCTCTTCTCCCCCCAGATTCCACTCTCACTCTTCCTTTTATACGTTCAGCCATTTTAAACACTCAGCCAATCATCTAGCATTCTACTGCCCATTCACTCCCCCTCCTCTTTCACTCCACTTACCATGTATCTTCGAAACAACCAACACTTACCATATATGCATTAATATAGGAACATCACAGTCAACTTCTCCAACAGCTTATAATAAATTCTGTACTTGAAAACAACAATTTAAATTATTAGAAATGTACAAAGTATATCAAGCTGTGCTAAGCAAAGAATGAATGAATGAAACTTTGTTTTTACCCCGCTCTTTTTCCAAACTGGAACTCAGGGTGGCTTACAAATAAAACTATATGTAGTTAAAAACATACAAAAATATACAATTAAGATACAATTAAACTATATGCAACCTTAAAACCGTGAACCAAAGAACTCTTATGTGTGTGGGGGGAAGGACTTGATGTCCTTTAGCTAAAATCTTCCCTCGGCAAAAATTTGCTCTTGGTCCGATGTAGGGGTATGGTTGTGTTTGGGACCTCAGTATTTCAACTAGAAATCTTTATAACAGTATCTGTCATGGATTTGAAGTGATTTTATGTATGTGCTGTTGTTTTAACTGTTTGTGTGTACCTAATGGTTTTATGTATGTTATCATATTGTAAATTGGCTCAGGGTGTTTCATAGGAAGCAATTCATAAATGAAATAAACAATAAATAATGGTGTCTGTCTCTATTTGTCTTGTATGTTAGTTCACAGCCCATATCCTTGAGGACATCAACATCTCTGAGAACAGTTGTTTACCAGAGAGTTCTTTGCAGCCATTTTCCAAAGTGCCTGTTCTCGTAGACGCCGAGCATACTTCGAAAAGTCCACAGATGGAAGAAACAATATCTGCTGTCTCCAGGAGTGACAGAGAAGGTCAAACAGAAAAAAATAAGATTGAAAGTGAAATGGACCCTGCAGACATTTCAAATGTGAGTGCTAGCAGATGGGCAAGAAGATTTATTCTAAAAACAAGTCCACCAAACGTAGTGGCATGCGGTAAATTGTTACCATGTTCATCTATTTACACATAGCTATATTAATGGACATAACTCAGTGGTAAAGCAGATGCCTGGTAGACAGCCCCAGGTTCAGTCCCCTGGCATTTCTAGTATTGTAGCAGAGCAGACTTCAGGCTCTGGAAGTCAAAATTTCTGGCATCTATGACAGGGCCTGGGGGTGGAACCAGAGGAAAAGGCCAGTGGTTGGTTGGCTGGTTTTTAGCTGGTCTAATGGTGGAGAAATGTGGAGAGCTTTGTGCATACCATGGGCTGCAAAAAAGACAAATAATTGGGTGTTAGAACAAATTAAACCAGAACTATTACTAGAAGCTAAAATGATGAAACTGAGGTTATCATACTTTGGACACATCATGAGAAGACATGATTCACTTTGTTGTTGTTATGTGCTTCCAATGTTGATTACGACTTATGGCGACCTTATGAATCAGTGACTTCCAAGAGCATCTGTCATGAACCACCCTGTTCAGATGTTGTAAGTTCAGGTCTGTGGCTTCCTTTAGGGAATCCATCCATCTCTTGACATGATTCACTAGAAAAGATAGTAATGGTGGGGAAAAAGGAGTAGAAAAAGAGGAAGGCCAAACAAGAGATGGATTGATTCCATAAAGGAAGCCACAGAATGGAACTTACAAGATCTGAACAGGGTGGCTCATGACAGATGCTATTGGAGGCCGCTGATTCATAGGCTCGCCATAAGTTGTAATCGATCTGAACAGGGTGGCTCACGACAGATGCTGTTGGAGGTCACTGATTCATAGGGTCACCATAAGTTGTAATCGACTTGAAGGCACATAACAACAACAATGGTGGAGCACATGTGTTTTTAAGGTCCAGAAGAGGTGCCCCATTACCTCTAATTGCCTTGAGTATAAACAAAACAACCAACAAGCTTGCCCAGCATATAAATGCAGTAAGCCAGTTACTACTCCATTTACCTCCTATAACATAGGTTGTAGCTTAGTGGCAGAGCATCCGCTTTGCATGCAGAAGGTTCCAAGCTCTTGTCTCCCAGCCTTTCTCCAACAGCAGTCTCTGTTGATTGGGGGCCTGATCCTGCATCCATGCCAGTGGGGAAGCCAAGGGGGCCGTGGGGCGGTCCCAGGTGGTTCTTCTCAGGAGGTTCTTCTCAGGAGGTTATATATACCTTCAGTGAAACAGAATATTACTGGAAATAGTGGTCTGCAATCCCAAAGCAATGAAATATTGTTTTTTAATTTTAATAACAGAAAGCAATAAAAAACAAACCCTCCTTCTCCAGACAAATGAAAAAAATAATTATAATTACAGCTACCCTCCTCAGATGTTCATTTATACTTTGGATCACTTCCTAGCATAAAACCAGAAAGCAGTATCTTCTGAGGCAACAAATACCAACACATAGTTTGATGCTTATTTGGTTTGTCCCCAATTCACAGCCTCAATTTTCACCTCTTTGGGTACTGGCCACAGTCAAATTTCTGTCTCCTTTCTTGAGCCCTAATTTCCTGCACTAAGATCCATTGTTAATAAATCCCTTAAAAGGGGGGGGGGATTTCAAAACCAGTAGATGCTTCAATAGGTTTTTGTGCTGTCTCTAATCATGCAGCTGTTATAACTCATTATTAATTAATTTCTTATAGAAGCATTTTATAGGAAATGTTATCATTAATGCAACCCAGCCATATATATATATGCACAAATATATATATGCGCAGGGGGGTGCAGTCTGTGTGCTGGCAGAGGACAGAAGAAAAAACGCCGTCCAACCTGCAACACCCCACTGCATTTCTATGCTGGGTGTGGAAGCAGGAGGATCTTTCCTCTTGCAGCCTGCTTGGTTTCTATGCTAGGAGTAGAGGAAGGATGGAACACTCCATCCCACTTCCCCCAGCCCACTCATTTACATGCATGAAAGTCCTCATCATCTGTGGCCACTAAGCAAGTGCTCAAGTACAGACCTAATAGTACCCAGTAGAGTTGTTAAGAGATCAGAACTCATATTTTGTATTTTTTGTAACACCAGTTCTCACTAGTTTCCAACATTTGTCTTAATACATATGCATATGACCCTTAATGAACATATGCATAATACATGTGCTTGTACCCCTTGGTCTTCATACACACACACACACACAATCTTAATTGAGGTCAAATACCATAAGGTTAACGCACTTGGGAGGTGGAGGGGGAATAATTTGCATAGTAGAAAACTTTTTCAAGTTGCCTGTCCAGTTCTGGTTTTGGTGTTGCATCTCTAGTCTATGGCTGAGGTTCTTGCTAAAAAAGAGGAGCTAGCGGATCGCCTGGAGAAGGCCAATGAAGAGGCCATTGCAAGTGCCATTGCGGAAGAAGAACAGCTAACCAGAGAGATCGAAGCAGAGGAGAACAACGACATAAACATTGAAACAGACAACGACAGTGACTTTTCTGTGAGTTTTCTGTTCTGAAATGATCATTGATCAAATTAATATTTCCAAGACAAGGTTAGGATTTGACTATAATTTTTGTATAGTTCTTGGTTTTACAAAGTAACTGTCTGATATGCCAGTCATGCCAGAAAAAGTAACATGGGTTCTGGCACAACGGGTATTAGTTTTCAGGCTCATTTCAAAGCACTGGATTTTTTTACGTTTAAATCCCTATATGACTCAGGACCCCAATACTAAACAACTGCCTCTTCCCAGATGAACTTGCCCAGACACTGAAGCTTCAGATGACAGATTTAAATTGTAAACTGCCTTGGCGCCTTAAATGCTTAAGTGCTGTTCATAAATGCAGTGAATAAATGAATGAAGTCCTTCAGATATTGCTGGACTCCCACTCCTGAACATTGCCTATGCTAGCTGAGGCTGATAAGTGTTGGAGTCCAGCAACACCTGGAGGACCATAGGTTAGCTACCCCTAATTTCAACATTTGTAGTTCTTCAAGTTTGGGCATCACATAAAACTGTGGTTAGCTTAAAATTGAAAACTACTCCCTCACAGGTATGAAAGAGGGAGGGGAAAAATCTGAGGCCAATCACTGCTTGTTCTCATAGCAGGAAACCATGGTTTTCCATTATGTCTGAATTGGGCCATAACAGTGTTAACAGCTGCCTTTCTTGTTGGTGTGCTATCTTAAAAGAGAAAAAGAGACTAACTTGCATTTGTAACATATTTGAATTCCTCTAGCCATTGTTATAATTTGCACAAAATGGTAGCTTTAAAGCTGAAAAGGGTTTCCCTTCTCCAAATAAAAAGTTGTGTTTCTGTTTTCTGTTTTGTATTCTAGGCTAGCATGGGCAGTGGAAGTATATCTTTCTGTGGGCTTTCCATGGACTGGAATGATGTCCTCGCAGATTATGAAGGTAAACATTCTTGTGTAGAAATGTAGATAAACATCATCAGAGTGCATGTTGTAGGGTTAGGCGTACTGTCTCTTGCTTTTTATTCTCAGTGAATTTGTCAAAGTGGTCATCAACCAAATTTTCCGTATTATGCAAATATTACCAGGCATATGATTTTGATACTGGCTTTTACTTTTAAAAAAATCTAGGAATACATAGAAGGGAACAGTTCCACTCTATTATTATTCCAGAATTCTGTATTTGGTCAATTCCATTCTGATTATGTTCCTGTTTGTCAGAATAGAATAAATTATGTACATGTGCTATTTCTGTTTGTCTTGCTTTCTTAAAATTTATTGTGTTTTCATAACAAAGGCCCAGGTTGCACACCACAAACCATGGTTTACTGTGAACACATCAATCTCAGTTGCTTTATTCCTTCCTGCTAGCATGCAAGAGAAACAGACCACAATTCCTGGATTAGCTTTATGTCCAGCCCAAGAATTTTGGGTTGTTTCACTCTAAATAAACCAAAATCTGTAGCCAAGGTTTGTTCTTCACTTACTGACCATAGTTTGTCTGAGTAAAACAAACCACAATTCCCAGGTTGAGCTTAACTCTCTCAGCCAGGGATCATGATTTGTTTCTCCTACACACCAGAGGGGAGGACCGAAGCAGCCAAGGTTGCCCCATTACTGGTAAACCATTAACTATGATTTAGCGTGATGAGTGAACAAGGTGGAAATAACAATCATTACAGCAGAAACATTCCAGTGGTAAAAAAACTTTAGAATACCTAGCTCGAGGGTGGCATGGACAACTGGGAGTAAAATAAAGTAGAGTAGATATGAGAGAGTATTAAGGGTATTTCACTTCACTGATACTAGCTTTCATTTTTAAAAAAAATGATCATTTTTCTATGCAGCTCGTGAATCATGGCGTCAAAATAACACTTGGGGTGACATAGTGGAAGAAGAGCCTGCACGTCCACCGGGTCATGGAATACACATGCATGAGAAACTATCTTCACCATCTCGCAAAAGGTCTTAAATGTTTAAACACTTGATTTAGAGTTAACTCAAGAGAATCAGATTCCATAATTGAATTATATATTGGTAAAGAGAACACAGGAAGTGGCTCTTTACCAAGTTAAACTACTTGCCCGTCTAACCCCAGGATGGAGAACCTCAGGCCCAAGGGCTGAATGCGGCCCTCCAAGCCTCTGTACCTGGCCCTTGAGCTCTCACCGGGCCACACCCCCTCTGGCCCTGCTTTGATTGTTTTTGCCTGGCTGCAGTGTTTCTTTGAACTCAGATAATGTCTCTTGCTTCTCTGAATGCAGTTTAGAGAGGGATGTGTGAGTGTGTGTAGAAAGTAGCTTAGTATACAAAGATAAAATTTACATTCATTGCTCTGCCCACCTTTGCCTCTGGCCCCCCACACCACTGGCATGTGGCCCTGAAAAGCTGCCCAGAATGGAATGCGGCCCTCAGACTGAAAAAGGTTCCCCACCTCTGGCCCTAACCCATTGTTGCCTATTCTGACTGGCAATGATTCTCCAGGGTCTCAGGCAGAGGATCTTTCCTGTCACCTCTACCTGGGTCTCTTAGCTGAACGTACCAAATCAGCTACTTTACTCCCAACTTAAGGATGGAAAATGGAACATCGGTGGACAGCAAAAGAGGTTTTAAAGATGTTCTTAAAGTGAATCTAAAAAAATGTAACCTGAACATTGACAACTGGGAAGTCTTGGCCTATGAACGTCCCAAATGGAGGTCGGCTATTATCGAAGGTGCTGTGGACTTTGAAGAAGCACGAGTGCAGGGCGAACGGGACAAACGAGCTAAGCGGAAGGCACGTCAAACAAATCCTCATCACGACCATCTTCCATCTGGAAACCTATGTCCTCACTGTGGGAGGCTTTGTGGATCCAGAATTGGCCTCCATACACTTACGGACCCACTGTTAAAGACCTTATCTTGGAAGACAAAATTACTCAGCCATGAGAGATCGCCAATGAATAAGACTCCTGGGAATTGAACCTGGGACCTTTCTGCATGCAAAATGCATGCTCTTGCACTGAGCTGTAGTTGCTGACCAGTTATGGTCCTATTTTTAAATAAGGAGCAATGGAATGAAATTGAAACATTGTTCCTCCAGCCCAGAAAAAAGGGGCTATTTATTTATTTCAAGGAATTTCAGAAGGAAATCACCCTGTACTTTATAGATTACAGCAAAGCCTTTGATTGTGTAGATCATGAAAAACTATGGAATGCTTTAAAAGAAATGGAGGTGCTCTGGACAAGAGGCTACTGTAAGGACAGAATATGGAGAAACCGGTTGGTTCCCCATTGGAAAGGGTGTGAGACGGGTGTATTTTATCACCCTATTTATTTAATCTATACGCAGAACATATATGGAAAGCAGGATTGGACCAAGGGGAAGGAGGTGTGAAAATTGGAGGGAGAAATATCAATAATTTTAATGTTTTTGATTGCTGTAAACCACCCAGAGAGCTTCTGCTATGGGGCGGTATACAAGTGCAATAAATAAATAAATAAATAAAGATATGCAGACAACACCATACTACTAGCAGAAACCAGTAATGATTTGAAACGAATGCTAATGAAAGTTAAAGAGGAAAGCACAAAAGCAGAACTACAGCTGAATGTCAAGAAGACTAAAGTAATGGCAGCAGAAGATTTATGTAACTTTAAAGTTGACAGTGAGGACACTGAACTTGTCAAGGATTATCAATACCAATATCAATACAGTCATTAACCAAAATGGAAACAATAGTAAAGAAATCAGAAGAAGGCTAGGACTGGGGAGGGCAGCTATGAGAGAACTAGGAAAGGTCCTCAAATGCAAAGATGTATCACTGAACACTAAAATCAGGATCATTCAGACCATGGTATTTCCAATCTCTATGTATGGATGTGAAAGCTGGACCGTGAAAAAAGCGGGTAAGAGAAAAATCAACTCATTTGCAATGTGTTGGAGGAGAGTTTTGCAGATACCATGGACTGTGAAAAAGACAAATAATTGGGTGTTAGAACAAATTAAACCACAACTATCACTAGAAGCTAAAATGATGAAACTGAGGTTATCATACTTTGGACACATAATGAGAAGACATGATTCACTAGAAAAGACAGAAGGGAGTAGAAAAAGTGGAAAGCCAGACAAGAGATGGATTGATTCTATAAAGGAAGCCACAGGCCTGAACGTACAAGATCTGAACAGGGTGGTTCACGACAGATGCTGTTGGAGGTCACTGATTCATAGGGTCACCATAAGTTGTAATCGACTTGAAGGCACATAACAGCAGCAATTTATTGTCTATAGAACACTGCTTTGGTACACCAAACTAAGAACATACTGAGTTAGGTTCTTCTCTCTGCAACCCCTTCCCCCATGTTTTGGTTCATGTGAACCATTTTCAAGGTTAATTAGCAAATCTAACCAATTGCAGCCATGTTAAACAGGACATTTTTGTACATTGATGTATGGCATCTTCTCTGCATCAGAAGGGCCATAAACCAGTATTGCCAGGGCTGGTGGAACCACCCTGCATCCTTGAGCTGGGGTCCCAGTGCCTCAGGAAGGGTCATCTTTGATGTCTACCCTGTAGTCCCAGTTGCATTTTTGCCAGCCCAGCACTCTGAGGAGCACCAGGCTGCTCAGTCTAGCTACCGTTTAAATTTCTCACAGTGGCTGTGTTCTAATGTCACTCTGGGTCATTGTGGGAAATTTACATTTCATTAGACCCAGCTTTCCAGTGCTGCTTAGAATGGTGCTGCCACCAGAGAATCCCACCAGAAGTCAAATTCATGTTGTCTTTGTGTTTTCCCTTTATACCCGACATAAAGAGTTGAGTCATTGAGGCAAACGCCCACATTTTCTCTCTCCATTCGTTACTGCCGACACCATATATATAATGCCAATTCCTCGTGTTCTTGTCCGACTAAACCATCTAGGGTCCACTTCACCACTGCTTTGATTTGGATTCCTGCACTGAGCAGGGGGTTGGACTCGATGGCCTTGTAGGCCCTTTCCAACTCTACTATTCTATGATTCACCTATACCCTAACCCATCTTACATTTGAGTCTTGATTAATTTTGAGATTTGTTTTTGTCACTGCACATTCCCACTCTGAGCATCACCCCTATTGTGCTTGATCATATGATAAATCGCTTTGGTTGTGATCCAGAGGGGCTATGCATGATGGTATTCCACTCATGCAACAGAGGTTTCCTGTGGTTCCCCTCTCTTTTTACAGAAGTAAATACTCCTGAGGTTGGAGGGGAGCCCTGTATAATCATGTGCAATTCTTCAGTGATAGGCAGACCGCTGATTGTATTCAGTGTTAGTTCTGCTCAAACCCACTGAAATTTATGGACACAACTTAGATTCATTAATTTCAGTAGGTCTACTCTGAGAAGGACTTAGTTGGAAATAATGCACTGCCTAACATATTCCAAAATAATATTAAAATGCCTGAACTGGATATTTTTTAAACGAGAGGTTCCTTTGGTAGTTGTCCTGTGACTTAAAAGTGATGCTACTTTAATAGACTACTGTAAATTATAGATGTATCCACATACCTTTGTTTTGATTCTTTGTCCCATTGGGCTTTTAAATATTTATTTCAAAAGGACGATAGCGGAATCTAAAAAGAAGCATGAAGAAAAGCAGATGAAAGCTCAACAGCTGAGAGAGAAGTTACGTGAGGAGAAAACACTTAAACTTCAGAAATTAATGGAACGGGTAAGCTTGCTATAGTTTTAATTTTTTATGCTCCAATGTGAATCGTATTTGCACGTTATGTTAAACATGAATGCACCCCAATTATCTATGTGTAACAGTCAATGACTATTCAGAAGAGCATGCTCCAAAAACATGCTGGTTGGAGTCCAAAGGGCCATGCATGATGTTCCACATGAGAACCTCTTTCTCGCTTTAACCCCTCGTATACCTTGAAAAGTTACTCCTCAGGTGCAGGGGAACCTCAGGAAATATATTGTGGTATGGAGATGGGAATCAGTAGCTTCCTTTCTATGTGGTCATGCTTTCTGCTCATGTACAACTTGTAAATAATTTTAAAACTTTGATTCATTATCGTACATCATATTTCGGCTGAAGGTGTTCTGAATACAGTGGTCAAAATCCAGTGGGTTCTCCTACGGCTGTTGTGTTGCTGGACCAAACCAAAGGCTTAAATGGTCCAGCATTGTGTTCTCACAGTGGGCCACCCAGGTACCTATGGGAAGCTGATAAGCAGGACCTGAGTGCAACAGCACTCTCCCTACTTGTGATTCCCAGCAACTGGTGTTCAGAGACATCATGTATCTTTCAGTATTACAGAATACTGTGTGAGTATTTTGTAGAACAGATGCTTGTCTGTTCTGACTGTCTTCTATACATGGCATGGAAGGTGAGAAGGGAGATGTCAAACCTGCATGCTCTATTCTGCCCCTCAGGAGCTCTGATTTGCGCCATCCTTTCTTGGATTTGCTGTGATGTCCAAATCAGGCAAACTGGTGTGTGCAAACCAGGAGAGGAAAATTGAAGTGCACAACAGGAAGGAGGGAGACCATGTGCAAACCTGAGGCTCATTTCCAACCCCCTAAAATATGGTTTAGAGCAGTGTTCTTCAACCTTGAGTCCCCAGATGTTGCTGAACTACAACTCCTATAATTCCTGATTATTATCTCAACTGGCTGGGAATTATGGGAGCTGGAGTCCAAAAACATCTGAGGACTCAAAGTTGAAGAACACTGGTTTAGAAGACCATCTGAACGGACCCTATTGTGGGATTTGTACTTTAGAAATAGTCCCATCCTTAAGATGTCTCTTTTGGCTCTCCCAACCCTCTTTAAACCATCTAGACTATAAATTAACTACACTGTAGTAATGGCGTTCTGTAAAATTATATTTTGCTGATCTTTGTCTCTCTTATGTAAATGCTTCTCCAAGCATAGGAATGATGATGGTAAATATTACCTGAGGTTCCAAGGGTCATTTGATTCTCTTATATTAAGTGAAGTGAGAGCTTTTGTCATGTTGTGTATTGCATTACATTAGACCTTTTAAAATGTTGACATGCATTAAACTTGGAATGATTGCCAACTCATGAAATATGATGAGATTTATGACATCTCTCCCTGACTCCATTTTCCTCATGGCAGGTGCCATAAATGCTAATCTTGATTGAAAGGTTTCACAAGATCTTCACTATTCAGTTTTGAGTTAGACTGACATTGCTCCAAGATTACTCTAAGCAGCATTTTTAATGGTACTTAAATGGTTATATTTATTGGATTTTTTGGCAGAAAAGTGGGATAGAAACATCCCCAAGAATTAAACACTATATAGACCATGTTTGCATGTTATAGTAAGCCATAAACAATGACTTAGTGTGTATGATCAAATTATGTCTGCTTCATTCCTGCTGGATTATGTCTGGAGGAAATAAACCATGATCTTGGCTTAGCATTATGTCCACACCAAGGATTGTGGTTTGTTTCATTTGCAGTAAACCACAATCTATAGCCTAGGTTTGTTTTTGGCTTAGTGGTCATGGTTGCTGGAGCAAAAGAAGCCACAATCCCCAGCTTGGATGTAATGCTAAGCTGGGAATCTTGATTTGTTTCACCACTAGCACATGTGGGAAACAAACAGTCCAGAATGGTGCATTGACAGTAAACCATGGTTCAATGTGATGTGTGAACTGGGCTTTTGTATACATATTGCTATTAATGTTGTCAAAAGTTGTAGGATAAAAGATAACGAAATCTGTTATTTTACTTATTATTCACTTAGGAAAAAGATGTACGAAAGTGGAAGGAAGAATTGCTTGATCAGAGGCGAAGGATGATGGAGGAAAAATTACTCCATGCGGAATTTAAGCGTGAAGTGCAATTGCAAGCAATTGTGAAAAAAGCACAAGAGGAAGAAGCCAAGGTGGGTCATATTAGAAGCAAATATTACACTTTGTGGATAGAATCCACTCTGGGGTGCTTTCGAGTTGCTCCTGTTCATTTTAGTGGTTCTTGCAGAGGAGAGAACTTCCTTCTGGATTCTGCCCAATGTTTATATTTGATTGAAGATGGTTATGAGGCAGAGATAATAGCACAGCTTTGGTTAATGAGTGGGTTCTGTCCCCCAGTTCCAGAACAATCACTGTCCATATCTGAGCCTTTAGCACAGGGCTAGGGAACCTGTAACCCTCATCATGTTCTTGTACTCCAGTTCCCATTATCCCAGGCCATTGGCTATGCTGGCTGGAACTGCTGGGAGCTGGAGTCAAACAGCATTGGAAGGACCGCAGGTTCCCCAGCCGTGCCGATGAACAGTAAATGTTTGCCAGTTCATAAGAAAAACTAAATAATATATGTCAGCCTTCCCCGACCTGGTGCCCTTCAGATGTTTTGGATTACAACTCCCACCAGCATGCAGTCCAAAACATCTGGAGGGCACCTGGTTGGGGAAGGCTGCTGTGTGTGATCTCTGGAGAGAACGTGTTTCCGTTGTGTTGAAGCCCCTAAGAACAGCACAATTGTCTTAGTCCATTAACGTAACAGCTGTTTCCATCCCGTAGTTTAGAAGGGTTCTCTAATTTGGTTTACCTCTGTCTTTGTTTCGTTAAGCCCATGCGACTTCTGTAATTGAATTAACATAACGTAATTCCCAACTAAACAGATGTGTTGAAAGTGTGGTGTATGTTCAGCCGTGCAAGATCTGTTGTCCCTTTGCTCTTGAAGGTCAAGATTAATTGGGTCAGAAGTACTGGTTGATGTGATGTGAAGTGGAGGAAGAAGGCCATGACTTCTGGTGCCACCCTTTCTGTCTCTTAAATTCTCATTGCTGGCTGCTCACTGAGCTGCAAAATCCATTCTGTAAATGTGTTCCACTCATTAAACAAAGCAAAAAATTTGTCTGGCTATTTAGTATCCCCTTGGGGGGGGGGTTGGGGCAAGGTGGGGGGGTTGATACAAATACAGTAAAAGAGATGTAATGGTACTGTAATAACATTTTCCGTTCCAATAATTTACATGCTGCCTTTTAAAAAAATAATTCACATTTCCTATTACATACAAAGGGCTTCTTCTCTACTTGATATATGAAATAGGGACACAAGGAGCTGCCTTATACAGAGTCAGATCCTTGGTTCATCTAGCTCAGTACTGTCCACACTGACTGGCAGTGGCTCCCCAGGGTTTTAGGCAGGGGTGTCTCCCAGCCTTACCTGGAAATGCTGGGATTGCAAGGCAGATGCTCTACCACTGAGCTGTGGCCCTTCCAAATGGTTTGCTCGGTTTCTTTTGAATGATCATAATCCACAGCATTACTAAGGGGCAGGCTTCACTGGGCTCCTGCTGAGGGCCTTATTAATGCTGGATCCCACTGCCAACCCCCAACCCTCTGGACCTTGCTGTGACTTATTCACCTGCCCTCTCTGCTAGCAGTGACAAGAGTGAAGAGATGAAGCAGTATTCTCGAAAGTGCCTCTCATGCTCCTTGAGATGTATCCATTGTTAATCGTACCCGCAGCAGACCTATTGAAATGAAAGGATGTGACTTATTTAGGCCCACTAGTTTTGACGTGGTTACTCTGGGCAGAATGTAGTTGGATACACCCCCTTCTACGCAGTGGTTGAGATTGGGTCTAGGGAGAGGGTACATGAATGGGCAACGGTGGCAAGGAAGAGGAAGCCCCACTAAGGGTATATCATCCAATTAAAAATAGCTGCCCCTACACTGAGGACCACCCCACCCATGTTGCCACAACAGAATATAGGAGATGATGGAGCTCAACACTTAAACACAGCCTATGTGAACCCCAAGTAGGGGGACCAAAACACAGATGCTAGGGCTCACGACATGGGGCTATGTCCCTCTGGCTTCAGATCAAACATGCGTATAGCCCACAAGAAGGAACTTTGGTGATGGGAAACTTTGAGGAAAAGGCATTTTGCACAACATAGCCTGGCCTCACATGGGGACATCTAGACATAAACATTTTACACATCAGATCCATCCACCACCCAACTTGGATAACGCCATTAAGGAAATATTGGCTTTCCTTATACTTGTAGAGCTAATCAGAAGTCCTCGTAAGCAATTTAATTAGGCTTTTGTTGTGGCTTGCCAAATTAGAGTCACGTAGCTCCATTATTCTTTTTTACTGTTCTAAGAGTTGGAGGCATTCCCAGTGTATGCACCAAGTCTGTTCCCAAAGTTAAAAATGTTCCTGGTGGCTGCTGACTCAACCGTTGGGGCTTCTGGAATTCTGAGTTAGAGAAATTAGTCAACAGTGTGGAAAATACTTACATTAAAACATCTACCTTTGCACCACTGATATTAAAGTCAGTTCTGAAAAGAGTGCATTTTTGTAGCGCTTACTGTAGTGGTTAAACCCGAAACATTTTCTTGTATAGGATAGCTTTGATGTGGCTCTTCCAAAGTGGTACCAGAAAGTGAACTGTTGTGTGAGCCAGTTCAAGTTGATGGGATACAAATCATTGAAGTGCTGATGGAATTTCTGCAACATATCCAAGTGATAATAATTTGGAATTTTTAGAGAGTGCAGTGGGCACCAATCAAAAAAATGCCTTCTGTGGGGGCATGGCACAAAGCAAAATGGCTGCCACACCTAAAAGAGCAGAAGAAGAGACAGCACCACACAATGGTGTGGCCATGCCCTCCCCCCCTCCACACACATTAGTGGGAAAAAGCACTCACATCAGCTATCCACTCACTCACTCACTCACAGAGAAAATCTCTATATACTTCCTTCTTCAGAGTGGAAGAGAAGGTGGGTGTCCAGTCGTGGCATCCAATGAAATGTGGGCACATTTAAGAGTGTGGATTCAATGTAGGAAATACTGAGCCAGTGCAAACAAGCCGAGCAGGAAGAGCAAACAAGCCGAGCAGGAACAGCAAACAGTCTCAGGCATTGTGGATTGTTGAGGGGGATATTTACCTTTTGTGGGTGCCATGGCAGGTACTGGTGGGCATATTGGTGCCTGTGGGTGCTACGTTGGCACCCTGATCTATACTGTATTGCACTTGTGGTGGTGAATCTGCCAGCCAATTAGCATGAGCTAATTGGCTGGCAGAATGTGATGGGCACAGAATTTTCATGAATGTTCTAACTGCTTAAGGACAATGTGTGCAGTCCAGTTTTAAACCTCAAAGAGGTAAGATATGAATAATTCAAGTGGGCAAACTGCTGATTAGCAAGATTAGTCTTAAGAAATAGGGAAGCAGAAAGCCCTGTATGGGAAGGACTGTAGGTCACTGGCAGCGCACATGCTTTACATGCAGAAGGTCCCAGGTCCAATCGTGGGCATCTCCAGGTAAAGTTGGGACAGATTGCTCTCTGAAACCTTGGAGAACCACTGCTAGTCAATGTAGAATATCTGATACTGAGCTAGATGGGCCAATGGTCAAACTCTGTATAAGACAGCTTCCTAAATTTCTAAGATTGCAAAGTTGTCAGTTGACTGAAAAATATTTTATACTCCTGAAACCCATTTTGTTTCAGCAAGCCTACTCAGACATATAATTTAGTGACCTATATTTATTTTAAATGCTTTACTGATTATAACTGTGTTTTTTCATTGTTTTATGGATTTTTGCTGTGCTTTACAATTTATTTGCATACCGCTTAGAGAGCTCTTTCATTATGCGGTTTTCAAATCTTCTAAATAAAACAAATGACAATAAATAAAACTATGTACATGAGGGAAAGGTAATTGAACGACCCATTAGCTTAGATTTACCAGCCAATTATTTTTGGTTTCAGACTTCTAGTTGATATGAATGGTCCAAAATGTTTCTGATGTGTTATATACAGTTCTAATCCAGTTTTTAGAGGTCTCATTATCATCACTCATATTCAAACTTTGTTTTCTTGGCAGGTAAATGAGATAGCATTTATAAACACTTTAGAAGCCCAGAATAAACGTCACGATGTTTTGTCCAAACTAAAAGAGTATGAGCAGAGGCTGAACGAACTGCAGGAAGAGCGGCAGCGACGGCAAGAGGAGAAGCAAGCTCGCGATGAAGCTGTGCAGGTATGATTTGACTTTACAAATGCAACCAGCATTAATATAAAATTGCTTTTAATCGCTTCATTTATTTTCCTGCTATGATACATGTGATACAATAGTTAGTTCATAAAAATAATGGAGCAGTGGTCAACGACTTCAGAAGAACTGTTTCAGACTAATGAAATGGCTATAGCTGTCAGCAACTTCCAGAGCTTATTTAAAATACCCCCCTCCATAATGGAGACTATGAGAGAAAGCACTCGCCCCTCCCCTTTGGGTATACACTCTAGGTTAGATTACCTCTAGGTTAGATTACTGCAATGCGTTATATGTCTTTGGAGACAGTTCAGAAACTACAGTTAGCTCAGAATTCAGCAGATGGATTACTGATTGGCACCAGAAGGTCTGAACATACTGCACTGATTCTGTTGTTGTTGCTGATTCTGACCTAATTGCACTGGCCACCTGTTAGTTTCTGGGCTCAATTCAAGTTGCTGGTTTTGATCTTTAAAGCCCTTATTAATAGTGAATGTGAAAACTCCCCTTGAGGACCAGTTCTCTGGCTAGAGCTCTGGTTCTACGCAGGTGCAAAATGTATATGTCTTACATTCTTCTTTGTAGGTCTGTGCAGTATTTGCCCTGCTCATATTAGCAACCAGAGAAAGTGTTCTCAGTTTATATATTGTTCCATCCTGATGGTCTGTTTCTCAAATTTGTATATATCTGTTTTCTGGCCTTGCTTCTCCATGTTATAGGGTCTTGCTTTTCCATGTTTTAGTTCTGGAGTCACTAACACGGCATCCTCAGGCTTCAGTGGGCCCATCAGTTCCTCCTGTGGCACCCACAAAAGGTCTCAGTAAATATCACCTGAAAAATCCACAATGCATGAGAGTGCTGTCTGTTTTTGCTCTTTTAGATGTGGCAGCCATTTTGTGTTGTGCCACATACAAACAGCATCCATTTTGTGACTGGCACCCATGGCACCTTCTCAAAACTTCAAAAGAGACCACTGGGCCAAAAGGTTCGTGATTCCTGGTCCATGACTCATTTTCCTCCTCTTGGCTTACACTTTCCGCATTGCTACAGCTGTCTTTTTCCTGAAATTTTAAGCAAGTTTCCTTCAGTGCATTTGAAATTTCTAATGGATGTTGACCAGAGGTGGAGTATGTGCCCCTGAGTTCTTCTGTATTCCCTCTCAGAGGATGTCTCCACAACACTCGCAGATCTCTCTGTGTTCAAAGTGTAGTCTCAGGATTTGGGGCTGGAGCTATTTAAAATAGGACATGGCACTGGTGCATGCAAGGTGTGCACCTTGTTTCTTTATGGAGCAGAGCGGGCAGCCCTGCTATCGTTCTCTCACTCTCGCACTCATGATTGGAGTGAGCCACAGGCATCTGGAAACAGTATCACTGGATCATGTCAGCTGACTGTGGAGCAAGTCAGACATGGAAGGAGGAGAAATGCAGGTGGACGTGATTGGGAAAGTGGAAAATTAGGTAGCCAAAGAAGGGGCCAGAATAATATATGGAAGGGAAAACTAAAGAGGAGGCAGAACAGGTCTGGACATCAAGAGGCTCAGACAAGAAGTTTTTTCGCAGCAGTGTGCAACTGCCTTTGGAGACAAAAGGGCTAGAGGTAAGAATAATCAAGGAGAGAATTTCCTGGCTCAACTGGGCCTCTAAGAAGGGGTCAAGACAGGATAGCTGAAGGGTGATTGTAATCCATCTTGAAAGTAAATGCTCTGTTTTGCCTGTACAACATACCATCTGTCTTCCAGGACATGTTCCGTCTGGCCACGAAGCCTGAATGTGACACAGAGCTGCATCCAGTCCCTGCTGAGGTCCTATTCCCCTTTGTAGAAAAAAGCTCTTGTCCCAAATTCCCAAAGGGAACTCTGAGACATTTAACAAGCTGCTCAAGTGCTTTGTGGAAGAATCTTCTGTGTGTGCTTATTTGGGAGTAAAGCCCTATTGGGCACAGTGAGGCTTACTTCCAAGTACATATGTATAGGACTGGGCTGGGCATCTGTCTGTCTCAATGTGGTCATATTGCAGTGCATATTCAGAAGCCTGTGCCCACTGAAAATTCGACCTGATAAAAGCGACTTGCTTCTCATGCTAATGTTTGACAGTTGTTGTTTCTTAACCTAAAATGTTTGCTTGCTAGGAACGTAAAAGGGCTTTGGAAGCAGAACGCCAAGCCCGGGTAGAAGAGTTGCTAATGAAAAGAAAAGAGCAAGAAGCTCGGATTGAACAGCAGCGGCAGGAGAAGGAGAGAGCCCGGGAAGATGCAGCACGTGAAAGAGCCAGGTAGCAATCTTGATTCTCTTCTTTGCTGTTTTCAGTGCTTCTGTATAGGTCATGGTGAAGGACAGATGCTCTTGGCTATAGATTGGGGTGGGCAACCTTTTTTCTGTCAAGGGGTCGCATCTCATCAGAGGTATGTCAAGGCCATGTGCTAGCAGTGGGTGGGGGCAAAGCCAGTGGTGGTAGGAGCCAGGTCCCAAAGTGGCCGAGGCTATCTCCTTTCTCTTTCTGCCATCCTTTCCTCTCTTCCTCCCTTTGCTTTGATGCCCCCCCTCCTTATCCAGTGGACAGCTATGGGAGGGACAGCTTATTCGTGCCAGAGGTCTGAACTGGTTTCTTGCAGAGGGCTTTTGAAATCAGGTTGTGGGCCATATGATATTAAGCTGAGGGCTGAACAAGGACCATGGGTCACCCAACCCTGCTGTAGGTTTTTTGGTGAATACTAAATTCCCTTTTAATTCTTCCTGATTTAAAAAAAACAACACTTTTTGCTGTTCCTTTTTCTCCATGCAATTTTAGTTTGAAAGAAAATTAAAAATACAGGCAACAAAAAAGTAAAAATGAAAACACATGTAACTGTACAACAAGATCACTAAATGAAAGAAAGAAACTCACTGATTGCAATCCTTACTATATCATGCTTCTGGGACAAGTAATGTAAAACAGCTTAAGGAGAAACTCACTCACTGTAGCATATATAGGTTTTGTATGTTGTATACATCATGGTAAATATATAAGCCATCTGTACTTGATTGGATGAGCAGAAGTTTGAAGGGCTTCCACAGAGCTTTATGAGTACTGTGCAGCCTGTGGCAGAACAACAGATATGACAGTGTCTTTGAACAGTAGGCTGTATTCCAGCCACACACAAACTAGAGCTTTTTAGATCCATGCTTTTCTCCATCCAAGCAAACAAGAGGCATCACCATGGTTCAAAGACATGTTCTAGGCAGGCAAAAACACTCCAAGAGGGCACAGAGCTGGACCAGTGAGGAGGCTGGCCTGTGGAGAGTCCCAAGGGCTGTATAGTGATGGCAGAGGAGTCACATTTGGCCTTCAGACCCAAGGTTTCCCGCTCTGTGATAACACCCAAGAAATAGTGGGTGGTATTCCATGCTAGTCCTACTCAGAGTAGACCCATTGAAGTTAATAGACACGACTAACTTGTGACTTAATTCCATTGGGTCTATTCTGAGTAGGAGTTATTTGAATACAACCCAGTTGTGTTACTAGTATATGGCTGTGATCAAGTCTTTGTGTAGCTCTGAGTCACACTCACAAATAATTGATGCTAGAATCCTTGATCTGTAGTGCTCAGATATGGATTTATACTTATGTAGACAGGTTAGCATTGTCATTGCATGGCTCATGAGTTGCAATGGATAACAGTGACTTTCTCCACACCATTTTATGACTGGCCACACCCCATGAGTTGCCATTTTGTGACAGGCTCTGGCAGATGGATCCTGGGTTTATGGTAAACAGACAAGTATACCCCCTAAACATGGTCTGCTCACTGTTGCCTTAAGATGAGGTTATCTTCTTAAGAGTTTTCTCTTTATGGATTTACTCCTCTGCTATTTCTGGAAGCTGAAATGTTACCTCATTAAAAAACAAATTGTTCCCAAGAACTTAAGTTTCTGAAATGCTTTAGTTTTTATATGCTCCTCTCACATCCAGACCCAACAGAAACTAATCTGATTTTCATTTACTATGAAATTAACTTTCAAAGCTTTGAAAGAGAGAGAGACCTCTGCCTGAAACCCTGGAGATCCGCTACCAGGCAGTGCAGACAGTATTGAGCTAGATGGACCAATGGTCTGACTCAGTATAAGGCAGCTTTCTCTGTTTATATCAAGTTGCTCAGCCCTTAGATGGGGTACAGTGATAAGTAAAGCCAAGATTTATGTGCAGTTGGGAGCCACACTGGGTGTCAAACTTGGAGCAATGCATTCTTGTGCTACAGTAAGAAGAAATCAACCCTTGCAGGAAAATGTTCCAAACTCTCTCCCTCTTCAGTGGCGTAGAAATAACAGGGAAGATTTCACACATCCATAGTGGCAATTAAGGCCCTGTTGTGAAAGAATGCATGTCTGTCAACCTGACAACTTGGATTCCCTCTGCCTACATGGTACATTGATTTGATTATCAGAAAGGTTTCTGAACATTATAGATGTCAAAGAATTATAATCCAAAGAATTGATCATGTCAATACAATTTTGCAAAAGTTATGAGATCAGTGTATATTCTCTATAGTTATCAGCTTGTTTTCTCCAAAGTTGTTGTTTATATACTGCTGTTTATTAAAATTAGAAATGGTGTGTGTGGGTGTCTGTTTTGATAATAGCAAATATGTTCAACCTCAGAAGGCATCAGTTTCAGGTGTTTAGTAGGTTTTGACTTTGAATTCCCAAACAATAAAAGAAACAGTCTTCCTCAGCCACTGAATCCATTTCTAAGCCCTGGAGGTTTGACCTGGTTATCTGCTGCCGGGAATATTCATTGTCACAGCTGTTGGGTTTTTTTTACAATGGACAGGAACTCAGCATAGAAAGGGTAAGCAGTTTAGGCATCTTTTTAAATCTCAAGGGAGGCATTTCTTAAGAAGCCTTGGGTACTTTAGCCCCCCCAAACCAATCCTGAAACCCGAGGATGAAGGCAAACGGTGGCAGTTGTTGATCTGTGTCAGCCTTTGCCTGATGCCATCTGCTACCCCATTGCTGATGTGACTGGGCACTGCTTTCTATTGGCCTAACTATTTAGAAGTTTGTCAATAAAAACTGCGGCCTACATTTAACCCAGTATGTGTTCCCCCACTTTCATCCCCACCTTCTCCCATAGAGGATCCAGGTCATTTTGCAAGTGGTTGGTATAGATGGATTCTTTGTATCTTTTCAGTTTTCATAATGTGCACATTCTTATTTGCATAGAGATCGAGAAGAGAGGCTAGCTGCTTTGACGGCAGCTCAACAGGAGGCTATGGAAGAACTGCAGAAAAAGATCCAGTTGAAGGTATAGCCTGAAAATATATTGCTATTTAAGGAATTCCTATCATTTTCTCTCTGTGTGTGTGTGTGTGGCAAAGCAGTATTGGGGCAGACTAGCGGAAGGGCTAGCAGAAGGCAGAAGAAAGGTGCCCTGCAGAATAAACAAAACACATTACCCACCTCTCCAGTTTTTGTTTTTGGTGAAACTTCTCTGGCTTCTCCCTCTTGTTAAAAGTTAGTTCTTCCTTTTCCATCAAATCTAGAAGGTCTCGGTCCACTCTTCAGTGAATCGTGAGAAAGCTGCTTTTCCTTAGGTAGTCCGACATCGCGTGGATATAGCACCATCTAGCATCCGAAGGCAAGAATGGATCGAAGTCAAGACCTGGGGCATCGAGCCCCTCCCACTCCAGTTCATTCTTGCCTTCCTTTGTTCGAGACGTTTGGATCTTCTACTGTAGCTAAGTTTGAGTGTGTGGGACTGTCAAAATTCTTCTTGCTTCTTCTCTCCCTCACTCTTTTTCTATTGTCTGGGACCTTATTTTGGGGGGGGATTTTTATTTTTACCTCACTTTGTTTCCCCCTTTTGGTCCTTTTGCTGAGGAATCCGGCGGCTGCTGTTTTCCCTTTTGGCTCCCATCTCCCAGAGACGAGCCTTCCTTGAGAGCTGCGGCTGCGGCTCTCTTTTCAGCCAGTGTTTTAGTATTTTTTCCTCTTTGACGGAATCCGGCGGCTGCTGTTTTCCCTTTTGGCTCCCGTCTCCAAGAGACGAGCCTTCCCTGAGAGCCGTGGCTGCGGCTCTCTTTTCGGCCAATGTTTTAGTATTTTTTCCTCTTTGACAGAATCCGGCGGCTGCTGTTTTCCCTTTTGGCTCCCGTCTCCAATAGACGAGCCTTCCCTCTTTTCGGCCAATGTTTTAGTATTTTTTCCTTTTCGACATCTCCCCACCGTAGGTGACGTCTAATTTTATTGGGCTCCCCTCTCTTTTGGGATGAGCCCTGAGAGCTGCGGCTGCAGCTCTCTCGTCAGCCCTTCCCCTGCCTTGCCACCGCCTCCTCCAGGCGGCGGCCGTCTTTTCTCGCTTTTTACCTCGCCGGGAGCCGCAGCTGCGGCTCCTTTCATATCTGCTCTTTCGGCGGCGGCTGCTTGGGGCTGTGCCGAAAGGCTGCTGCCTTTTTTGCCTGATTTTTGCCTAGAGCTTTCACTCGTTTCGTCGGGAGCCGCAGCTGCGGCTCCTTTAACTTCTGCTTTTTTGGCGGGGGCTGCTATTGGGCTGAAGTGATAGGCGGCGGCCTCCTTCGGCAAGGGGCGGTTGGAGCTCTCCTTTGTGGCTCCTCTGCTAGCCTCTTTCTGCCTTGAGGCTCTTCAGGTGGCCGTGGGAGAACCCCCCCCCAGCCTTTTTCACATTTAAAGAGAGTCATCGTTTATATGCTGCGCTTGGAGTTCACCCTTGCTCCTCCTCCCCTATCTGTCTGCCTGACTACTGCCGTGGCCGTTACAGGCCTTCTAAAGCGCCAGGAACCCTTGCCTGCCCGCCATTATGCCTTCTTCCCGGCCGCCATTTTGATTGAAATTCCCACCCTTTTTCGCGGGCGCCATTTTGATCTGCCCATTTTTCCCGCCCTTTCTGTTCTCCTTCACTTGTTTGTACAGTTATTTAGTCAGGCTATCCAAGTGCCTGTAGGACTTATTTTTACAACAAGTGCCTCTGCACAGCAACTGCATATTCGGACTGCACCTTGAAATTATTGGAACTGTACGCCACACCGCACCTCCCACCTCTGTGCATGTGTTGGTGATAGTACTCCGCCACACCGCACCCACCACCTCTGTGCGTGTGTTGGTGTTATATATACTGTGTGGTGGTGAAAGTCCCTTGCCACACCGCACCTCCCACCTCTGTGCGTGTGTTGGTATAGCATTGCTGGGCGCTCAGAATGGCGGATCAACACTCAGATGCACATTCAGCAGCGGCTAAGAGACCCTGCAAGTCCTTGCATCATAAGTCTGCAAATCAAAAACTGCCCAGGCTGCACTCCAAGACCGTGGCTAAAACTAAACACCTGTCTCGCCACAGTGCCACCAAAAACACGCGTTACATTTCTGTGCCACATTCTCAAGCTGCTAACCAAGAGCACTTGACAGCACTGTTTCACTCTCCAGCTGGGTCATCTGAGGATGCCTTCGAGGGTTTTCCTGACCAGCCTGGGGTCTGCCACTCACAATCTAGCCTGCCACTCCAGCCCAGTGAGCCCACTGTTGCAGTTCCTCCACAAGCACAACTGCCTGCTGGTCCGCTATCAGGGCAACTACCTGCCTCTGTACCAGGACTGCAGTTGTCTCCTGAATTCCTGATGCAGTTGAAAGATATACTAAGCCTCTTCTCAGATCAGTCGAGAGTCCAGACAGCTCCATTGACTCAGCACAGCGAACAGCACCCTTCCTGTGCCCCAGTCCCATGTGGCTGTTTTGATGTGGTACCGCTCCCCTCGCCCAACCCATTTGACATTGCTAGAGGCAGGATTGGAGATGACAGCCCTGGGTTGGAGGACCCAGATTATTCTCTTCAAGCGGAAGGGGATGAGTGGAGTGATGAGGCAGACTTCGAGGAGGACACCTCATATCGCCTATTTGATGCGGCCGACTTTCTTCCGCTATCTCGCAGAGCTTTGGGCACATTGGGCCTTCAAACCACACAGCCCGAATCTACCACTCTCCCCATGAAAGGAGCTAAAGTCCTTAAGTCTCCAAAATCTTTGGATCATTACCTTCCTGTGCCGGACCCCATTGGCAAGCTGGCCAAGGAAGAGCTGGATCATCCTCTGCAGGCACACCGCCTTTCCATTATGGCCAAAAGGCTCTATGCACTGGACCCGGACTTTATGAATCACTTGCTTGTTCCAGGCATCGACGATCCAGTCTCCAGTTTAGTTTCGCGCTCGCTCCTTCCAAAGGAAGGGGAATCACAACTAAAGGACCCCTTTGAATGCTGCATGGACTACGCCTTGTGTAAAAACCACGAGGCTACTGCCTTTACTATTCAGGCATCTGCTTCAGCTTCCATATTTTCAAGAGCGCCTATGATGTGGCTAGACGAACTCTTAGATGATCCCGAACCAGACCCTGTCAAGCTCCGCAAGGGCCTGGTAAAATTACACAAGACAGCAGCCTTCGTAGCCAACGGCACACTGGATGCTACCCAGCTGGGCGCGCGAGCTCTAGCCTCACAGGTGGTAGCCCGACGTACCCTTTGGCTCAGGCACTGGGACGCTGATTCTACGGCCAAGGGCAACTTGTCTAGAGCACCCTTTTCTGGGTCTTTACTCTTCGGAGACGAAGCCCTCAAGGCGGTCTTGGTAGACCCTAAAGACAGCCGAAGGCCAGTATTGGCCACTTCTAAGAGAGAGGATCGTAGGGCTTTCAGACGTTTCACCCCATATCGCTCCTTTCAGCCCTTTCGAGGAGCGCGGCCTGCAGGGCAAGGCCGCAACTTTCAATCTTCTGGTTTCCGCTCCTCCAGGGGATCCTGGAACAGGCAACGTTTCCAAGCCAGAGCACAGAACAGGGGAAGTCAAGGGGCCTCAACTTCAACTTATGGCAGGGGAGCTCGTCAGCGAAGATAATACTGATGCTTTCCCTGTGGGGGGCAGATTGCTAATATTTGCAAGTCACTGGTTATGTCTGACACGGGTCGCTTGGGTCAGAGATCTATTCCTCCATGGTTACAAACTGGAATTTTGGCTGACCCCTCCAGACAGGTTCATTCCATCCACTCTACCCAGAGTTCGAGACAGGTGCCGGATCATGCGGGAAGCCATAACCCATCTTCTCGATATAGCTGCAATAGAACCTGTACCACCAGAGGAGAGAGCACAAGGGGTTTACTCCCTCCTATTTGCAGTTCCCAGGTGAGATCAGTCATGGAGGGCGGTACTAGATCTCAAATTTGTCAACCGTTTTGTGAAATACTGACGGTTCAAGATGGAGTCCCTGGTGTCAATTGTAGAGGCGCTACACGAAGGGGACTTTCTGGCTTCCATAGATCTCAAAGAAGCTTACCTTCATGTGCCCATCTGTCCAACCCACAGACGTTTCCTGCGATTTGCCTTCGGCCCCCATCACTTCCAATATCGAGCAATGCCTTTCGGTCTCTCGTCAGCCCCGCAAGTATTCACCAAAGTGCTGCTAACCCTGGTGGCTTATCTCCGCGTCCAGGGAGTCCACATTTATCCTTACTTGGACGATCTGTTAATTCGAGCGAGTTCCAGAGATTTGGCCCTCTTTCATGTCCACTCTGCTCTTACGGCTCTACGCACCCATGGTTGGCTGGTCAACTACGACAAAAGTCAACTACTACCAACTCAGAGATTACAACATTTGGGTGCAATTCTAGACACCACGCAGGCCATGGTCTTTTTGTCACCAGACCGAATTACGGCCATCACACAGATGGCTCTACACCTCGCATGTCGTTCGAGGGTGGACTTAATGCTTCTGGCAAGGGCTCTGGGAATGTTTGTCTTGACCATTCACATCGTGCCATGGGCTCGGCACCACACTCGACCCTTACAGTGGGCCTTACTCCCTTTCCAACAGGACATTGCCACGTCCAACCACCGTACGGTCCACCTGCACCCATCTCTGCGGACCTCTTTCCGTTGGTGGGCTACGGCCAAAAATCTCAGACTGGGAACCCCGTTCTGAGGACCAGACAGGACCATACTCACCACAGATGCCAGTCTGTCCGGATGGGGGGCCCATTGCAATTCCCAGTATGTTCAGGGAGTGTGGTCCAACACGGAAGCAAGTCACAATATCAACTGGCTGGAACTAAAAGTTGTCCATCTGGCTCTTCGGCATTTTCAACCCTTGTTCCTTCTGGACCACGTATTGATTCACACGGACAATACTTGTGTGAAATCACATCTGAACAGACAAGGGGGCACCAGGTCACGGTGCCTCCAGGCGGAAGCGTCTCAACTCTTCCAATGGGCCGAAATACATCTACTTTCACTGAGAGCAGAACATCTCCGAGGTGTGTTAAACGTTGCGGCCGACTGGCTCAGCAGACAGCAAGTGATCCCGGGAGAATGGAAGCTACACCCCATAGTGTTCAGCCTTCTCTAACGACGGTTCGGCATCCTCTCGGTGGATCTGTTTGCATCCAGTCACAATTACCAGCTACCTCGCTACTTCTCCAGGTATCTGGACAACAACGCGGAATTGATGGATGCACTGTTGACTCAGTGGCCAGCAGGCCTCCTATATGCTTTCCCCCCGATACCGCTATTGGGCAGGACCATCAGGAAGCTACGACACGAAAGGGCCCATCTGATCCTGATAGCACCGTACTGGCCTCGTTGGCCGTGGTTCTCCGACCTGCTCTCCCTTTCAGTGACGGAGTCTTGGAGGTTGCCACTCAGACCAGATTTTCTATCTCAGGGCCCGATTTGGCATCCGGATCCCGAATGGCTCAATCTGACAGCGTGGCATTTGAACGTGGACATTTGATTCATTCGGGACTGTCTAAGGAAGTTGTGGACACAATTCTCGCGTCTCAAAAGCAGTCGACCTCTCGGGTCTACCAGAGCACCTGGACTACCTTCGCTAGTTGGTGTGACTCTCAAAACGTTCTACCATCTCAGGCCAAGGTTCAACATCTACTGCAATTTTTACATAGAGGCCTGAAGATCGGACTGAAACCTAACACCTTACGCCGCCACGCCGCCACCATTTCATCTATTCTCTCCGTCACGTCTCCTACTATTCCTATGGGTTCACACCCACTGGTCAAACGTTTTTTGAAGGGGGCCATCCTACTGTCGCCAGCAGTTTGTCATCGCTTTCCGTCGTGGAGTTTATCGAAGGTCCTACAAGCCCTGCAGCGCCCTCCTTTTGAGCCACTTTGATCTGTGCCTTTACGTCTTTTGGCCTTCAAAGTCCTGTTCCTTGTGGCGATCACCTCGGCGAGAAGAATCTCAGAGTTGGGGGCACTGTCCTCGGCTCGCCATCTCTGTATTTTCCATAAGGACTCAGTGGTACTACGTCTAGATCCTTCCTTCCGTCCCAAGGTCATTTCGGCGTTCCACTGTAACCAAGACATTGTTTTGCCTTCGTTCTGTCCGGATCCTGTTCATCCGCTCAAGAAGGCCTGGCACTTGCTAGATGTCCAGAGGGCCCTCAAGACATACCTGTCTCGCACCCAGGACATACGGTCAACGGATTCCTTATTTGTATCCTTTCACCTGCTTACTCTGGGGCAAAAGGTGTCTAGCTCTACGTTCTCTTGTTGGTTGCAGGCCTGTATTGCATTGGCCTATGAGTCCCTTCAGCTGCCAGTGCCTCGTAACATAACGGCACATTCCACTAGGTCAGCTGCCACTACGACTGCCTTCGCAACCAATGCTCCTCTAGCAGAGATTTGCAGAGCAGCTGTATGGTCTACCCCAAATTCTTTCATAAGGCATTATAAGATAGACCGTTACGTTTCTGCTGATGCCTCATTCGGGAGGCGTGTTTTACAACAGGTTATTTCTGCTAAGTAGCCAAGAGGCGGTCCCTCCCTATTAGGGGCTGCTTTGGTACATCCCACGTGATGTCGGACTACCTAAGGAAAATGTACCATTGGTATCACCTGAAGGGTGATTTTCTTAGGTAGTCCGACATCACGGCCCTCCCTTTTTGGAGGATTTGGGTTTTTTTGCTACCTTACCACTTATTACTCTTCAGTGTTATAATATTTAAACTTTTTTTACCAAGTCAAGACCAATTTGGACCTGTTTAATATGCTTGCGATCTTTGGGTCATGTTTTGGGAAACTGTTTCTTTGCTGTTAGGCCCGTTGGCCTTTTATGTCTTTTCAGATATGTCTCTCACTTCGGTCTCGTCACGAATGAACTGGAGTGGGAGGGGCTCGATGCCCCAGGTCTTGACTTCGATCCATTCTTGCCTTCGGACGCTAGATGGCGCTATATCCACGTGATGTCGGACTACCTAAGAAAATCACCCTTCAGGTGATACCAATGGTACATTTCCAGTGTTGGCACAGCTGGCTTTTGATCGTGGCTACCACACTTGGAAGTTGTAGATGTTGCTGGAATACAGTCAAGGACTAAGTTGCCTGTTGTAAAAGCATGTATTGTTCCAAACATCATACTAATTCTATACTTGACTCAATAATGATTCTGTATGGAGGAAGGGGGATGGATAGGAAGTGGTCATGCCGAGCACAGCCTTGGTAGGTGGGAGTAATTTATTTATTTATTTATTACATGTATACTCCACCTTTCTTTTCGTGATAGAAACCCAAGGCAGCTTACATATGGTTCCCAGGCAGTCTCCCATCCAGGCACTGACCAAACCTGACCCTGCTTAGCTTCAGCATGGTGCTGGCCTCATGTGCCTTCAACCATAGTCTGGGAGTAATGGGGAAAGATGGAAGGGATCACAAAGTGGAGAAAGAAGGAGGCCATAATTAACCCTAGATAAAGCTAAGCCCTACCATTAATTTATTGGAGGGTGTGTGTCATTGGGACATTTTGAGTTTCTATTCTCCAAAACTTGTTTATTTTTAGGAATTTCAAAATTAACTTTTGTTATTCCCAGTAGTACTGCTGTTTTGCGTTGCTTCAGTGTCAACCCCTTTGGCCATACTTTTGACCCTTATTTTAATTTTTTTAATTTATTTTTGGTCACTGTTTGCTACTTTTGATTTTGCTCAGCATGACGAGAGCATTCGGAGGCACATGGAGCAAATAGAGCAGAGGAAAGAAAAAGCAGCTGAACTGAGCAGTGGAAGACATGCAAATACTGACTACGCCCCTAAACTTACACCATATGAGCGGAAAAAGCAGTGTTCGTTGTGCAATGTCTTGGTGAGATTACCATTCTGTTGAGAATGTATGCGCTATGGTGTGATTTGTTGCAAAGATCTGGTACTTTCTTTTTCAACAAGCCTTTTAAGTGGATATCTTTATGCCTCTGTACCTGTATTGGATCTGAAATTGTTTTTACACATAAAGTGTTTTTATTTTTTTTAAAAAAATGTAATAATTTTATGTGTGAAATGGTGTATTTTTTTAATTGTAGAATCACTTCAAGATATAGGAAGCGATTCATAAATGGAATTAAATAGTAAATTACTGTGCAGCGTCTTATGCTTCTGCAGAAGAGCAGCTTATGATATGTTCTGTGAGGCAGAAAGTCCCCTGTCCAAATTTCACCTCAGTTAAGCCACTATTTTCTCAGCCTTGCCCACCCACCCCATCTGCATGCTTACCTACCTTATAGGACTGTTGTAAGCTGATTTATTTTTCTTCTATGTAAATATTTTTGCTAGGGACCTGATCTGGTGGTGGTGTTTTTAAAACTATTAATCATACAGTATCTGGTGGATTAATCTGAACTTGTAAATAGGTAAGACAGTACTTCTGAAACAAAGAATATCCTTGTTTTTAGACATTATATATGTTTGTTATGGCAAGCATCTTGAACATCTCCCTCTTGTGTTCGAGAAAAGGAGGATACCTTTATATATATAAAATTTAAAAATCTGCTGCCTGATTTAATCCAGAGATCCTTTTTAATTAAAAAAAATCATTTTATCTAACTAATTTATTAAACATTAAAGACCTAATTTTTACCCCATCATTTGTTTTGGTGGGGTTTGTCAATATCCCAGCTTTCTTCCATCATGGAACTCAAGGTGCTCCATACAAGGAGTTGCCAGGTAGTCTTCCATCCAGACACTGACCAGACCCAGAGCTGCTCGTTTCAGGCAAGATAGCTGCATTAAGTGTTTTCAGACCATGCCATGGATTGAACTTCCAGCCTTGTAGGACCCTGAGGGAAGCTGACAATGTGTATGATGTATTTGAAACATCTACAATGTGTTTTGTTAAATGCTAAAGCTTGTATCTAACATTAGTCATATGCGCGGTAGACCCAGTGAAATTAGAGGACCTAAATTAATCATGTCCATTAATTTAAATGGGTCTGCTCTGAGTATGGCTAATGTTGGATACAACCCTAAGTATTAAGTTAGGCACTGAGCATTATTATCAGTAGAGTCCTCTTGTATTTTATGTTGATACAAATTAATTTTGCTCAGCATGGTAGATTATGCAATACACAGTCTTTTACAATTGGCTATAATTTTTTGTCTTGGCCCAAATTAAGTAGCACATAAAGCATTAGTGGGTTGTACTGTACTGTTGTATTATCTCTTTTCAGATTTCCTCAGAGGTGTATCTCTTTAGCCACATTAAAGGGAAAAAGCATCAACAAGCAGTGAGAGAAAACAGCAGCATCCAAGGACGGGAACTTTCAGATGAAGAAGTGGTAGGTCCTATTTTTCTGTCTCCAGCTTTTAATGTTATCTCAAATGTTTGTATTTCCTCCGAAATACTACTAATCTTGCACAAAGCGATAGATGAAAAACAAATTTAGGTCAAAAATACATAAAATGTAAGTATATTTTTGTAAATATACAATCAAGAGTTATATAAATGTTGTTATTGAAAAATATAACTTGGACGATAGGAATTTACTATTATATATAAAAATATAAAGATGGTTAGATAGTTTGTATGGGAATCGGAACTATTTCTACCTAGAATTCACACATTCAAAGATCACATTTTATTTATTTATTTATTATTTATTTGTTTCATTTTTAAACCGCCCATAGCGAGTGGCTCTCTGGGCGGTGTACAAAAGATTAAAATACAGAATATCACAATAAAATCAACCTACCAACAGTAAACATAAACAGCAAACAAAAAAATATTTAAAATTATAACATTAAACGCTTAAAATGCCTGGGAGCATAGCCAGGTCTTAACCTGGCGCCGAAAAGATAGAAGTGTCGGCGCCAGGCGTACTTCTTCGGGGAGGCTGTTCCACAGTTCGGGGGCCACTACAGAAAAGGCCCTAGATCGAGTAACTGTCCTCCGGGCTTCCTGATGGGTTGGTACCCGGAGGAGGGCCTTAGATGCTGAGCGAAGTGACTGGGTCAGTTCATAGCGGGAGAGGCGTTCCACAAGATACTGCGGTCCCACGCCATGTAAGGCTTTATAGGTCAAAACCAGCACCTTGAATCTGGCTGGGAAACAAATGGGTAGCCAGTGCAAACGGGCCAGAACAGGTGTTATATGCGCTGACCGGCTGGTCCTCGTCAGCAGTCTGGCTGCTGCGTTTTGCACTAGCTGAAGCTTCTGAACTGTCTTCAAGGGCAGCCCTACGTAGAGCACATTACAGTAATCCAACCTAGAAGTTACCAGAGCATGAACAACTGAGGCGAGGTCATCCCTGTCCAGATAGGGGCGTAGCTGGGCTACCAACCGAAGGTGGTAGAACGCATTCCTTGCCACTGAGGCCACTTGCGCCTCAAGAGACAAGGAAGGATCGAAAAGAACCCCAAGACTACGAACCTGTTCCTTCAAGGGGAGTGTAACCCCATCTAAAACAGGGTAAACATCCACCATCTGGGCAGGGAAGGCATTCACCAACAATGTCTCAGTCTTGTCTGGATTGAGTCTCAGTTTATTAGCTCTCATCCAGTCCATTATCGCGGTCAGGCAGTGATTCAGCACATCCACAGACTCACCTGTAGAAGATGAAAAGGAGAAATAGAGCTGCGTGTCATCAGCGTACTGGTGGCAACGCACTCCAAAACTCCTGATGACGGCACCCAGAGGCTGCATGTAGATGTTAAAAAGCATGGGGGACAAAACCGACCCCTGAGGGACTCCACAATGGAGAGTCCAAGGTGTCGAGCAATGTTCCCCAAGTACTACCTTCTGGCGACGATCCGCCAAGTAGGAGCAGAACCACTGCCAAGCAGTGCCTCCAACTCCCAACTCCGCGAGTCTCCCCAGAAGGATACCATGGTCGATGGTATCAAACGCCGCTGAGAGATCAAGGAGAATCAACAGACTCACACTCCCTCTGTCCCTCTCCCGACAGAGGTCATCATACAGGGCGACCAAGACTGTTTCAGTGCCAAAACCAGGCCTAAAACCGGATTGAAACGGATCCAGATAATCGGTCTCATCCAAGAGCACCTGGAGTTGACCGGCGACCACCCGCTCCAGAACCTTGCCCAAAAAGGGGACATTCGCCACCGGTCTATAATTGTTCAAGTTATCTGGGTCTAAGGAAGGTTTCTTTAAAAGAGGTCTCACTACTGCCTCCTTGAGACTACTAGGGACTACTTCCTCACTCAAGGAGGCATTTATCACTTCCTTGGCCCAGCCGGTGGTACTAGTCCTGCTAGCCTTCACTAGCCAAGATGGACAAGGATCTAGAGCAGACGTGGTCGCCCGCACCAATCCAAGCACCTTGTCCACTTCCTCAAGCTGCACCAACTGAAACTCATCCAATAATGAAAGACAAGACCGTGTTCTGGACACTTCAGTGGATTCATCTGTCATAACATCGGAGTCTAGGTCCCTACGGATGCATGCAATTTTATTTTGGAAGTGCCCTGCCATGTCGTTACAGCGAGCTTCAGATGTTTCAATGGTATCTCGAGGACCAGAATGTAAGAGTCCTCGTACAACCCTAAAAAGCTCTGCAGGGCGGCAGAGAGATGTCCTGATAGAGGCAGCGAAGTGGGACTTCTTCGCCGCCCTTACCGCTTTTATATACGACTTCTTCGCCGCCCTTACCGCTTTTATATACGACTTAGTGGAGGCACTTACCAAACCATAACTGCATCCGTCTGGAGTTCGTCTCCATCTGCACTCCAGCCTCCTTCTCTCTTGCTTCATCACTCTGAGCTCCGGGGTATACCACGGAGCTGTATGAGCTCTGCATCGAAGAGGGTGCGCGGGAGCAATTGTGTCGATAGCCCGGGCCATCTCTGTATTCCACAGTTCGACCAAGGCCTCAACAGGAGCGCCAGTACTATCAGCTGGAAAAACTCCCAGAGCCCTCTGAAAACCAATAGGATCCATAAGCCTCCAAGAGCAGACCAACTTAATAGGTCCCCCACCCTTGCAGAGGGAAAGAGTCGTCGTAAGTCTAAAACTCAGCAGGCGGTGATCTGTCCATGACAATGGAGTAGATGAAAAACACCCCACCTCCAGATCACCATCTCCATGACCAGTGGCGAAGATCAAATCAAGAGTGTGACCCGACACATGCGTTGGGCCAGTAACAAATTGAGACAGCCCCATGGTTGTCATGGAGGCCATGAAGTCCTGAGCCGCCCCAGATAAGACAGTCTTGGCATGAATGTTGATATCCCCCAACACTACAAGTTTGGGGGACCTCAACAATACCTCCGAGACTATCTCTGTCAGCTCAGCTAGGGAAGCTGTTGGGCAGCAAGGTGGGCGGTACACCAACAGGATTCCCAGTCTGTCTCCTTGGCCCAGCACAAGGTGGAGGCACTCTAGACCAGTCGCCATCTGGACAGGATGCCTGGTGAGAGAGAAAGTACTCCTATAGACCACAGCAACCCCGCCTCCCCGACCCTCAGATCTACCATAGTGCTGCACCGTATACCCAGGTGGACAAAGCTGAGAGAGCTACACATACACATACACATACTCCTCCCTGCTCACCCACCCAGGTCTCGGTTATACATGCCAGGTCGGCACCCTCATCCACAATTAAATCGTGGACAAGGGAGGTTTTATTATATACCGACCTGGCATTCAAAAGCAGCACCTGGAGATCTAAGGGCTGGCTGATAGAACAACCAGCAGTTCTGTGGCCTTGAGGAGAACCGGAACAAGGCACAGACACAACTTGTCTGGGGCGAGTTCCCCTTACCTGGCACGTTCTCCTAGCGCCATACCTCCCATAACCCGTCACTACGCTAATTGGGGCCCCCGAAAGCCCCCCGTTAAATACAAAGTATGCTCTCCCAGGCACATATTTAAAAATACTTAAACACAACAGGCACATTCACACAACAATACATAAAATGCACATAAATACATGCAAACACATACACACAATCTCATTCACGCAAACACATACACACAATCTCATTCACGCACACAACAAGCAAACAAACAAACAATTAAAATGCACCCAAACAACAACAATAGCAGCCGGCATTAAAAATACTCCTCCGCATCAAGCTTCGTCCGTAAGTAATGTCTTCAAATAAAGTTGTAAAATATCTGCCCGCAACCCAATAAGCAAACAAGTAAGCAAGACAGAAGGACAGGACACGCCCCAAGCAGCGAACTTAAATGGAGTGGCGGCAAGCAGGCAGAAAGCCACGATGAAACAGCGACAAAGGAGCAGGCAGAAGCAGCGGAACCCAGCAGCAGCGATCCAGTGAACTTGAATGGAGTGGCGGCAAGCAGGCAGAAAGCCGCGATGAAACAGCGACAAGGAGCAGGCAGAAGCAGCGGAACCCAGCAGCAGCGATCCAGCGAGCTTGAATGGAATGGCTGCAAGCAGGCAGAAACCCAGCAGCAGCAATGCCTCGAGAACCGCAGCAGCCAAGGCAGCAACGCCGCGGCAATAATGGCCCCCGACCCCCGACACACTCCAGCCGCAGCACGCCAAAGATGGAACTCCGCAACGGGCCAGAGCAACCCAAGAACATGCCATATTTGTATGTCATTATTACTTCTGAAAAGCAGACACAAAGCAGCTGGCATTACGTACACCATCAATTACAAATATACCAAAATTGCAATCAATAGAAACACAAAAAAATTATCTGAATATTGATAAATAAAACAGTTTCATGCCATACCAAATTCATAACAATAAACCAATTAACAAATGAAACAGCATTTCAGTAGCATATCTCTAACTATAAAAATACCACCTTGAACTAAGTAATCCAGTAATACACTTTAAGAATAGACGTAGCAAATAAAGAGCAGCAACACAATACCATCACATCAATAAAGAGGTTATCTCAGAGCAGAAGCAGGGACATTGTTAAGGGGTGTTTCTTTAAAACATTTTTTAAAAATTACTTGGCTGGCTGTCAGACATGGCTGACAGACATGGTATATGGAACTAGTCACTCACCATCTCCATTTTCTACAGGTAGCCTGCCATCAGATTGGGCTTTACTGCCATCTAGCGTCCGAAGGCAAGAATGCACACTAGAGTTAAAACCTGGGCCTCGGGCCCCTCCCACTCCAGTCTTCATTCTTGCCTTCGTCCGAGGCAGGTTTAAATTGTTGGACAGAGCGATAGATAAGTCTTATTCCTTCTTCCATTCACCCTTTTTTCTCCTGTTTGTTTCCCTCCCCACGTTGGTGTCCGGAGGGTGTGCAATTTTTTCTTGTTTTTACTTATCTCTTCGTTTTTCCCCGCTTGGGATTTTTTGAGGGTGCTTCGCTGAGGCTCCTCAAGCGGTGGCTGCTGCTTTTCCGTCGAGTGGGGGTCCCGCAGCTGCGGCTTTCCCCCCCCCGCTGTGTTTTTTGGCCTACAGCTGCTTTTTCAGCCCTCCTGGGGCCTTATTTAGGCACCCAGATATCGCGGCCGCCATTTTATTTTTTACACTTTTAAAGTTTTTTCTTTTCTGAGGCTTCTTGCGGCCCTATAAGGCGGCGTCTCGTCCCGACTGCCTTATTTAGGCTCCCCGATAACACGGCCGCCATTAGACTCCCCGATATCGTGGCTGCCATTTTGTTTTTCACTTTTCAAGTGTTTTTTCTAAAGTATTCTACAGAATTCTACATGTGAGACCTGTTTTCTTTAGAGCTACCTATAGTCAAGTGATACCACACCTTCCCCATTGTGTGTGTGTATCCCCTTATGTGCACCACTGTTTGAGGCTTAGTTTTCACCAGTGCACTTTGGCAGTACCGCACCTTCCCCATTGTGTGCATGTATCTAGCCTTGGCCACGCTGCGCTTTTTTTAAAAAAGCTCCCTTTTTCCTGGCAGTGTAATTGGCGGTCTCGCACCTTCCCCATTGTGTGCGTGTACTTAGCTGGTGGCCAATATTGCATCTCGACTCCCCTCCTATATTTTGGAGTCCTGATTGCTTAGTGGGGTCTTAGTACTTTATTGGTGGGCGTACACCCACTTATTTCTGGATGCCATAGTGATTCTTGTCATATTTCTTTTGGCACCTGGCCAGCCTGCATCTTGTTCTATACTATTTCTAGCTTAGCTCTGTCACAGCACCTTCCCCATTGTGTGTGTGATCCAGACACTGACATGGCGGATCCGAACCCTGAGGTGCCACAAACCTCAGAAGCAGGTCGTCAGAGCATCGCCCTAGCTCAACGCAAACCAGCTAAATATAAGCACGCTAAAGCCTTACCAAAGACTAAACACCTGTCTAGCCACGGGGCGTCCAAGAGGGCACGCTATGTCTCATCCCCAATTCCGGAGCAACCTCGGCACGCAGCAGTTCCTGCGCTTTTTCATTCACCTTCTGAGTCATCAGAGGAGGAGTTTGAAGGCTTCCCCAGCCAAACTCCTCGCCAATCTGACATCTCTCTTACTCCTCTGCCTCCATCTGTGCAGACTCATGTCCCACCACAGGAACAGGCTATACCCACTCCCTCCTCTGCAGGGATACAGTTGACTCCAGATTTTTTGCTCCAACTACGAGAGCTGCTTGGGTGCCTTTCTCAACCTCAGCCTCCTCCACAACTGCCTTCTCAACCCGGAGCCTCGCAGCAGTGCTGCTCTGCGAGACAACCTGACTGCAATGATGATGCCCCGCTACCCTCACCTAACCCATATGATGTGGTCAGGGGCAGATTGGGTGTGGAGCCCTCACAGATGGATGACTACTTGAATTTTCTCCAGACCAACCCTGACAAATGGAGTGGGGAATCTGACACAGATGAGGATTTCTCTTATCGCCTCTTCGACCCGGCGGATTTCACTCCTCTGTCGCGCAGAGTAATGGACACTCTCAGCATTCAACCAGAGCAAACACAACCGGTTGCCCCTCCTGTGAAGGGTGCCAGAGTTCTTAAGTCCCCCAAATCAGTGAATCATTTCCTTTCTGTGCCATATCCCATCAACAAGCTGGCCAGAGAAGAATGGGCTCGTCCTCTCTGCCCGCGCTGTTCCTCTACCTTGGCCAACAAGCTGTATACCCTGGCCCCGGAATTCATGTCTTTCCTGAACGTCCCAGGAGTGGACCAACCTATCTCCAATCTTGTGTCCCGGTCTCTCCTCCCCAAAGAGGGAGATTCACAGTTCAAGGACCCTTCGGACAGGCGGTTCGACTTTGTTTTACGAAAGATCCACGAGGCATCCGCTCATTCCATCCGGGCCTCTGCGGCCGCCTCCATCTTTTCACGGGCCTCCATGATGTGGCTAGATGACCTTCTAGACGATCCTAATCCGGATCCCGCCAAGCTATGGAAGGGTCTCCTCAAAGTACACAAGGCGGCTGCATTCGTGGCTGACGCTACGCTAGATGCGACCCACCATGGTGCACAGGCCCTTGCGGCTGAAATTGTAGCTCGTCGAACCCTATGGCTCCAACATTGGGACGCTGATTCTGCCGCCAGAGCTAACCTATCCATGGCTCCATACTCGGGCTCTATGCTCTTTGGCGAGGACGCACTTAAAGCAGTCCTTGTCGACCCCAAGGACAATTGGAAGCCTGCCTTAGCAACAGCCAGAAGAGACGACCGCAGACCATTTTGGCGGTTTACTCCTTACAGCTCCTTACAGCCCTTTCGGAGAGGACGACCTGGTGGACGAGGACGAGATACCAGGTCTACAGATTTCTGCTCCTCCAAGGCACCCTGGCCCAGACAACGCTTCCAGTTCAGAGCCCAATACCAAGGCAGGCAAGCCCCTTCAGCCTCTTATGGCAGAGGAGCCCGTCAGCGCAGGCAGTTCTGACACCATTCCCATTGGAGGCAGACTGGCCTTCTTCTCCAGCTCCTGGCTCATTCTGACACACATATCTTGGGTCAGAACCATCTTCATCCAGGGGTACAACACAGAATTTTGGCGGACCCCCCCGGACAGACTTTGCCTCTCCCCCATCTCCAAGGCACGCAGGATGGCGATGCAAGACGCCCTACGCCACCTGCTTAGACATAGCCGCTATAGAGCCTGTACCCCCATCCGAAAGGCTACAAGGCGTGTACTCTGTCCTATTCACGGTCCCCAAGCGAGATTCCTCATGGAGGGCGGTCCTAGACCTCAAGTTTCTCAACCGCTTTGTCAAGTACCGCTGCTTCAAGATGGAGTCCTTGGCGTCTATTGTGGAAGCTCTACAACAAGGGGATTTCCTCACATCCATCGACTTGAAGGACGCGTACTTACACATTCCAATTTGCCCGGATCACAGACGATTCCTGAGATTCGCACTAGGTCAACACCATTTCCAATACCGTGCCATGCCCTTCGGCCTCTCCTCGGCTCCTCGAGTCTTCACCAAGGTAATGGCTGCCATGGTGGCATATCTTCGCCTACAGGGGGTTCACATTTACGCCTATCTCGACTACCTTCTCCTTCGAGCATGCTCCCAGGACCTGGCCAACAGACAACTCCGGCTCACCCTAGACACCCTAGACTCTCACGGCTGGCTGATCAATGCCGAAAAGAGTCACTTGCAGCCAACCCAGCGCCTCCAGCACCTCGGGGCTATACTGGACACGTCATTAGCCATGTTTTTCCTGTCCCCAGATCACATTGCCTCCATCACAACCATGGCAACCTTACTGATACATCGCTCAAGGGCGTATGTCATGCTCCTGGCGCAGTTCCTCGGGTCAATGATTTCCACAATTCACATCGTCCCGTGGACTCAACATCATTCGAGACCACTACAATGGGCCCTTCTACCTTTTCAGGCGGACATTACCAAGTCCAACCATTGTGTGATCCCCCTGGACTCATCGTTGAAGGACTCATTCCGCTGGTGGGTAGTGACAACCCACCTCACCAAGGGGACACCATTTCGGGACCCAGCCAGAGTCTTAATCACCACAGATGCCAGTCTGTCCGGCTGGGGAGCCCATTGCAATTTCACCTTCGTTCAGGGCGTGTGGTCCACTCAGGACCTAAATCACAACATAAACTGGCTGGAGCTCAGAGCTGCCCATCTGGCCCTTCGGCACTTCCAGCCTCTGTTCTCTCTACAACACATCCTCATCCGTGCGGACAATGTTTGCGTGAAATCTCATATCAACAGACAAGGGAGCACCAGGTCCAGGGTTCTTCAGGAAGAGGCGACCAGAATCTTCGACTGGGCCGAGAACCATCTGTTATCGTTACGAGCAGAACATCTCAGCGGGGTTCTAAACGTAACCGCCGATTGGCTCAGCAGGCAACAGGTCAACCCCGGGGAATGGAAGCTTCATCCGACAGTGTTCCACCTCCTCCAGCTCCAGTTTGGCCCCCTCTCAGTGGACCTCTTCGCTTCCAGCCACAACTGCCAGCTGCCTCGTTACTTCTCGAGGTACCTAGAACCGACGGCAGAAGCAGTGGATGCGCTATCAACACCATGGCCGGACGGGCTTCTGTATGCCTTCCCTCCGATATCCCTCCTGGGCAGGACGTTGACGAAACTCCGACACGAAGGGTCTCGGATTCTCCTGATAGCACCATACTGGCCTCGCAGACCTTGGTTCTCGGACCTTCTCTCGATGTCAGTTGTAGAACCCTGGACCCTTCCAGTCAGGCCGGATCTTCTCTCCCAGGGACCAGTCTTGCATCCAGACCCGTCCTGGCTGAGCCTGACGGCCTGGCTTTTGAACGGACGCAGTTGAATACTGCCGGACTTTCTCAGGGGGTGATAGACACTATCTTAGCACCACGATGACCGTCAACTACTCGCATTTACCAGAGTACTTGGCGTGTTTTTTCCAACTGGTGCACTTCCAAAGGTTTTCTGGCACCTCACGCCACTGTACAGCATGTCCTGCAGTTCCTATACAGAGGTCTGACATTGGGTCTGCGACCGAACTCTCTGCGTCGCCATGCCTGCACCATCTCCTCGATCCTATCCGTTTCTTCATCGGCCGCCCCCCTGGGAGCTCACCCGCTCATCAAACATTTTTTAAAAGGAGCTGCCCGCCTTTCTCCGCCTGTACACCACCATTTTCCTTCCTGGAACCTCTCTAAGGTCCTGCAAGCCTTACAGCACCCTCCGTTTGAGCCTCTTGCTTCAGTACCCCTCAGACTGTTATCTTACAAAGTCCTTTTTCTCGTTGCTATTACCTCTGCGAGACGAATTTCGGAGCTACACACCTTATCATTGGCCCGTCACCTCTGCGTGTTTCATAAGGACTCAGTAATTCTGAGTAATCCCATCCTTCTGTCCAAAGGTCAACTCAGTATTCCACTGTGGTCAGGATATTGTACTTCCTTCATTCTGCCCAAAGCCGGTCCATCCTCTCGAAAAGGCCTGGCATTCGCTGGATGTTAGGAGAGCACTCAAGGTTTACCTCTCTCGCACCCAAGACATCAGGCAGACAGAAGCATTATTTGTATCCTTTCACCCTAGGTCCTTGGGAAAAAAGGTTTCTAAATCAACTTTGTCCTGTTGGCTACGAGCCTGTATTTCCCTCGCATATCAGTCCCTTAATTTGCCAGTGCCGTCTAACATCACGGCTCACTCCACCAGGTCAGCTGCCGCCACGGCGGCATTTCTAAATAATGCTCCTTTTAATGACATATGTAGGGCGGCGGTATGGGCTACCCCTAACTCCTTCGTGAAGCATTATAAGATTGATCGCTATGCTTCGGCTGACGCCTCCTTCGGGAGACGTGTCCTTCAACATGTACTTTCTGATCTGTGAACTTCTGGGAATCCCTCCCTATTAGAGGGCTGCGTTGGTACATCCCAATCTGATGGCAGACTACCTGTGGAAAATGGTCCATTGGACTCACCTGTGACGGAAGGGCATTTATGACACTGTATTATAGACTGTAACTTCTTTTCCAATCCCTATTATCAAGAGAGCATCTCTAGAAGACACAAGTGACACAAGAGGGTACAAGTGATAGAGCAGTGATTCCCAACCTGGGGGCTGCAGCCCCCAAGGGGGTCGCAAACCAGTAAAACGGGGGCCACGGGCAAGAGAGCAGACTGCAGAGGAAATGCCGCTGCTGCCGCCACCACAAGTACGGGGGCAGGGGGAAAGAGCCTGCCTGCCTGCCTACCAGCAGCGTCACTAGGGGGTTGCCGGAGGTGCGGACCGCACCGCGTGTGACACCATCAGAGGGGTGACACCCAGAGCCACCCCTAGGCACTGGGAAGCGGGGCAGGTGGAGAGCTGCCCTGTCTGTGGAAGGCGTGGGGGAAGAGCAGGGAAGGGCGCCGGGCTGGATCTCCCGTGGGGCGGGGCCTCGAGCGGAGTTGCAGCCGGTTACCAGGCAGGCTAGGCTAGAGGCTGCTGCACCACCACCATTAGGGGTGACTGTCTTGCCCACCACGGGGAAGGGAAAGGCGAGTTCCAGAGCCGGCCATTCGTTCCCAAGGTAACTTTTATCCAAATGCTGTGAGAACCTGTCTTTCTTTTGTGTAAGGTCATTGGTCGGTGTTGTATATTTTGTTTTTAAGTTGCTTGCTCTTTTAATTAGTTTGTATTATAACCTTACATTTTTAAACTTAAAAAACCTGTTAAATTATTAAATTAAAATACTTCTGAAGCATTTTTTATATATGACACCCAATTGTTCTTAAATTCCCTGCCCCACAGTAGTGTAGTGGCAATTTCAGACAGCTGCAAAACAGCACCAGCCTTCTCATTAACTCAGTTATACCATGGATTTAAGAGCCTGTCAACACTTAATCATTTGGTCACCTGGACACTCTTGGGCTGCATTCATACTGTACGTTTATTGCACTATTATTCCACTTGAAACAGTCATGGCTTCCCCCAAAGTATGCTGGGAAGTGTAGTTTCTTGAGGGTGCTGAGAGTTGTTACAAGGCCCTTGTTCCCCTCACAGATCTACAATTCCCAGAGTTTCCTGGGAGAAAAGGGTTGGAACATTAAACCACTCAGGGAATTGTAGCTCTCTGAGGAGAACAGGAGCCGCCTAACAACTCTCAGCACCCTTGATAAACTATACTTCCCAGACTTTTCTGGGGGGGAAGCCATGAGTACTTAAAGTGGAATAATAGTAGAATAAATGCATGGTGTGAATGTGACCTGGCTTCACTCTTCTTCAGAATGTGGGTTTCAGAAGTAATTATCTGAGCAGATTCATTTGGGGAGGGACCTGTTCTTGTGGGTGGATGGGTGAGTGAGCGAGTGAGTGTGTGTGTATGCATGCGCACCTGCACGTGTGTGGGGCTGGGAGTCCCTGGGTATGGGTATGACATTACTTAACACTTCATTATGTTGTTGTTTTTTCAATTAACAGATACTAAAATTACAACAATTAGCATGTGGGGGTCACAGAATTTTTTGAGTTTAAAAAGGGGGTCCCGTACTCATAAAGGTTGGGAACCACTGTGATAGAGCAAGCGCTGCTTCATTCACATGAGCTCTCTGAGCCTTTTATGGCATACCTTTGTGAAGAAAATGATTTTGTTCACATTTCAATAGCCTCAAAGTACTTGCTCTGCAACATGCTTAATTCATTGCACTTACCCTATTTTGTTGCTGAAATATTATGATAGATTCTGATGTTAAGATGTATGTTAAGCTACTTTTTATGCAGTGTGGACAGCTCTGGGCAAATGTATGAAATACATTTTATGACTTTCAGACTGTTTTATTTCTGCTACTTCCAGGATATTAATGTTGGTACACTGAGATGTTGGGTTGTAATCAACTATCCTTCTCAGAGGAGACCCATTGGAATCAATGAACCTAACTTAGTCATGTCTGTTCAATGGGTTTGCTTGGAGTAGGACTAGCATCAAATACTACCCATTTTTGGTATGCTGTTACAATTGTCATTATGTTGCTGCTTTATTATTATGGTTGTTATGAGGTTATTCTTGATTTTGTGTTGATTTTGTGATATATTGGGTTGTATCTAACTTAAGTCCTACTTCATGTAGAGCCATTGAACTTAATTGATATAAGTTTAGTCATATCCATCCATTTCAATGGATCTACTCAGCCTTAGTTGGTTGCAACCCTTTGTATTCACGATTGTAAGCAAATTTGAGCACAATTTGTATTTTTTGGGGGGGGGGAGAAGGCAGCATATAAATAAAGTGATGATGACCTGGGGTAAAATTTCAAAGCACAGGAGTAAATAATGTGGCTGTGGGCACACTTCGTTGTACCTGTCACTGCTTCCCATTTTATTTTTAATTAATGAAGGTAGGAATACAGTATTCCTACTTAAAGTTATTGCTTGTCATCACCAATGTCTTCATATTAAATGACCCTTCTTATTTGACATATAAGATATTTATTTATACCACCTCTGACCTAATGAAATTTCACCTTTAACCTTCTGCACTTGACATTTTGGATAACATACACTTGATCTTTGACACATTTTTGTTTTAAGCCCAGCACAAATAATAGCTGCCTGCCAAGGAACAAAAGACACTTCATTGTCTTTCAACAGAGGGTTTCCATAAGGTTCCCTGAGCTACCACAGGAACTAGCAGAATATGTGGAATTTATCTTCATCAACAGAAAATCCCTATTGACTAAAGATCTGGCAGATTTTTCAAAGTTGTTTCATTGGCAATCATGCAGGAATGTAACTTGCATTATATAATGATCTATAGATTTTCTTCCAATATATATGTCTATATTAGGGGTTGTATTCAGCTAAGTCCTACTCAGAGTAGACCCAGTGAAACTAATGAACCTAAGTCATGTCCATTAATTTCAACAGGTCTACCCTGAGTTAGGACTAGCATGGAATACCACCTTAGGTGTTTTTGTTCATCATATTATCATGCTAAGTAAAGCCACTAAAGGGAAATACTGATTGGCTTCTTTATTGGCAACTGATTGGTAATTTATTGGTAATTGATAATCCTCTATCTCTCTTCCCTTTTGTCTTTACAAGCTGTTTTCCGGTATATATGATAGGGAGGGGAGGGGAGAGAGAGTGGTAACCAGATTTGCCAACTTGTGGTGGGGGGAGGTGGTTTAGCCAGCTACCCCTCTCCCTATACCTCTCATTAGTACCCAGTACATAAGAACATAAGAAGACCGTGCTGGATCAGGCCAGTGGCCCATCTAGTCCAGCTTCCTGTTCTCACAGTGGCCAACCAGTTGCCTATGGGGAACCCACAAACTGGACCTGAGTGCAAAGAGCCCTCTCTCCTCCCGTGGTTTCTGGCAACTAGTAGTATTTGGAAGCATAGTGCCTCCGCCTATGAAGGCAGAGCATGGCCAGTAGCCATTGATAGCCTTTTCCTCCAAGAATTTGTTTAATCCTCTTAAATCCATCCAAGTTGGTGTCCATCACTGCCTCTTGTGGGAGCAAAACTATGTGCTGTGTGAAAGAGGACTTTCTTTTGTCTGTCTTGAATCTTCCAACATTCAGTGAATGTCCATGAGTTCCAGTGTTATGAGACAGGGAGAAAAGCTTTTCTCTATCCACTCTCTCTATGCCATGCATAATTTTATACACTTCTATCATGTCACCTCTTACTCTCCTTTATATGGAACTTTTAATTTCCAAGCACTTTCAGTGAACCTCCACCCTTTCAAAAAGTCAGTTCTCACCATTCTTTCTGACCATATTTCATCTCATGCAAGGAGCCAAAAATATACTGGATCTCAAGACTGACATAGAAACCCAGCAGAGGGCAGTGGTAACGTGGTGTTTTGGATTGCCAGTAAACAAACAACATTACTTTTTGCCTTCTTAAAATATCTTAGTAACATACAGTTTATAAAAATCTGCAAGCATTACAACGATTATACACAAAAAAAATAACCTGAGTCCCGTTAGTAGTACAAAACTCCATGTTGTGCATAAGTTCTGTTTGGTGGTAAATCAGTGTTTGAATGAACAAATGAGAATGCACTTCCCTTAAAAAATGAACTACTAATGGAGAGACTGATTAAAGTAATTGATTTAAATAGAGGCTTGGTAATATAATTTGTCTTGATTTTAAATCAATTCACCATGCAAGTCTGGATACGTGAACTCTGATCTAAGCTGGAAATATACCAGGAGTAAAAGGCCCAGTCACTGATAATTGTTTTTTCTGTTGTGGCTTTACCAGTCGTAATAAAAGTAGGTATTTTGTTATTGTGTCCCAAGGAGAACTCTGTAATGATTTCACTTGATATACAAAGAATTTAGTAAGCTTCAGAGGGCCAGTTCTTGAGTACTTGCATATACTCCAGCTGTTCCTGGACAGGTCCCTATTTTCTGGGCCCTGTTTTGGTCTGGCTCCAGGTTTTGGAGGGCCCTTGTGCAAGACACACACCATGGTGTCCCTTCCTTAATGAGTCTACTTCCTTGTTGCCATTGTCACCAGATGCTCCTGCTGCTCCTCTTCTTCCTCATCATCACTGCCACCTGCTTGCTTGCCAGGCAGAGAGCCAATGAGCAGGCAGATAGGGGACCACCACTGTTGTCTGGGCCAGAGTGAGAGGCAGGTGAATAAGCAGGTTGCAATGGTGAAGAGGAGGAGCAGTTAAGGAGGAGCTCTTCTCAGTGAGCCTCCTCCTGGCATGTGGGACCTCAGCAGATGCCTGACCATACCAACCCTGCTTGTTGAGAATGTCATTATTAAATCATTATGTGAGTTGATAGTGTTGTCATCCTGGGCTCAGCCACCTTGGGTCCTGCTGGAAGGAAGGGTGGGATATAAATCATAGTATAAATAAATAAATCCTTCAGGGTTCAGTTCCTTTTGCAGTCTCTAAGTGGGAGCTGCATCATCATGTCTCTAGTGCACATGTTTGTGAATGTGCGTGCATGAACATTAACATGCCATGCACATGCCATTTCACATGCTGCTGCTGATGCGCAGTTTGAACTGCTGATAACATATTGTGGGACAGTTTTGTTTTTTTAGAATACTGTTTTTGAGATAGCCTTCCTGGTTTTTTTTATTAGGGGATGTTGCGCTCAGATTATTGCAGAATCCATTCTGGGGAAGTAGAATAGTAAAGAGAATGGAGCTTGTGAAGTGATCCTTGGTGTATGCCCCTCTTTTTATCAGTGAAATGTTGGAGGGTATGGTATCTGTATCATGTTACAAAATGTGACCTGGGTCCACGACTGTTAACTCTTTGGAACTTTTTTGAACATAAGAGCAGCCCTGCTGGATCAGATCAAAGGTCCATCTAGTCTTACCTCTGTTTCCCCATAGAGGCCAGCCATATGTGTCCAGAAAGCCCATCGTTACACCTCTTGAGTCTAATAGGACCCCAGCAGATGTCTACAGGAAAGACATTCCAAAGTTTTGGTGCCATCATTGAAGAGGTCCTGTCTCTTTTAACTCATTTGATCTCCTGTGTTGATGGTATAAAAAGCAGAGTCTATGAGACTGATCTTAAAGTGTGGGCAGATTCCTATGGGATAAAGCGGTTCTTGTGCCTGGAAGCAAACTGGAAATCACTGAAGCTGTTTCAAAAGCCATATGATATGCTCTCTGGCTAACACTACTCAATAGCACCAGGGCAGCTGGTTGTCTGGACCAGCTGAAGCTTCCAAGTTCTATTCAAAAGCAGCCCCGTATACAGCAGATTGCAGCAATCTTCCGGGATATCTCCAAAAGATAGTTAATTCATATGGAGAGGATGAAGACACATGTGTTCATGTAACAATTACAACAAAATTTAGTGTGGTTTTATTTGTTTTTAAAGCAGCAGTTCTGTATATTGCATCTTTAATGCTGCTCCATGCTTGGGGATTTGCAGTGGAAGTTTACAGTCTTGATATTTTTTCTCATAGTTTACGGTCTGTCAGGCTCAATTTTAGGCTGTTTGCAGTGGTGAGAACTTGGCTGCTTATGCTCACCCTGCAGTAAATTACATTTTTGGAAAAGAGTATTAACAGGATAGTGGGCATGCGCCTATGATGAAAATGATTGTTTTTTTGTTTGAAATGTTTTCTGATATGCCCAGTTGTAATCTGTATGCAAGCCTGATCTGAGATATAAAATCTAATTCTTTGATTTCAAATGCATTGAGAACTATAAATGCATTGGAATAATCAAGTTTACATAGATTTGAGTTTAAGTACATCATTCATAAAATAGTGACGTGCATACATACTTTTTGTTCAGTGTGATATTTATAGAACCAAAACAAATACTAACTTTCATTATTTATTTGCATAATTTTTCACTTCCTGTAAGGCATTTTTGCATTCAAAATCCTTCCAGCTTTACAGCAACATCATATGTGGCTTTCAGATGGTATGTGATCATGCTTCAGTTTTACAATCCAGATTTATTTCCCAAGTGATCATTGATGGTTATTAGAAGTGTGAGCTTGAAGTAATTTTTGCTGTTTCCAGAGTTTGCAATTCTGCCCTTGTTTAATGGAATATTATGGGGACTCTTATTTAAATTGTATAAGAAGAAAAAAAGTTATTGGGATGGGATCATTTTTAACAGTAGAGCATACTCCCAACAGTCCCTGTTTACTGCTATCCACCATCCCTGTTTTGTCTTTTACGAACAATATGGAGGTGCCTTTTTTAAAATGTGTTAACTCACACTTGTAGCAGAATGCACTAGTTTTTTCTTCCATCCCTCTTCAGAGTTACCTTCACAAATAGTAAATGTTAACATGACCCCTGTGCCATATCTTGTCTTAAACTGTCAGCCTTTGGACAGGGGTTTATTATTTATTATTTATTTATTAATTAAGCTTATAAACCGCCCGACTAGCAATAGCTCTCTGTATTACAGATTAATTTCATTCAACGTGGAGTCTTTCAGGTGGTTGATAAATGTTAAGGATTGCTTTAGAAAATATAATCTGATATTTTACACACTGTGTCCTGATACTTAAATAGGGGCATCAGCAAGAACTTCTACAAATATGTGCTGATAAAATCTGGATGATTCTCTCTGTTAAATGACAAAGAAAATAGAAGCTTACAAAATATAGTTAGTGTCAACCTAGATTTAATGGATTTCATTGAGATGCAGGTTAAAGACTATGATATTTGGTATTTCTAGGGCACAATCTAGGAAGGAGAATATTCCAATTGAATGGGACTTTTATGCACATTTAACTTGAATGGGAAAGTTAAACAGAAGCTTCACTGCCTTACACTGAAATTGGTGCAACTTAAAAGTACTAAACTTTTCCCAGCTTGTGCCCATGTTGTATTGATGAAGGGTTGATGGTTTCAGTGGGAGGTTGGAGCATTCATCTTTTCATCAGCAGGTGCCCTGTGTATTATTGAACCAGAGAAGCTGTATGCAAACAGCGATAACAGTATGAGCAGGTATGGCAGTATCCAGTGTCACTTAAGCAAACAATCAGCTTTTTAATATCCTATATCCTATTACTCCAAACATTTACATACAGAAGTGTGGTTGGTCATAAAATCAAGAATTAAAATTGCTGTGGATCTCAAGACCTGTGTGTGTCCATGGGACCCTCTAAACTTGTTTCTCAAACTAAAGTGCCCCCATCTCCCAATTCTGCATGGCAAACTAGTTTTGAAACTGAGGGGACTTTAGGCATTTGTGATACAAAAGGGAAAAGTGCAAAAGCCCTTTGGGTACAACCAACCTCTTGATTGGGGGAGAATAACTCAGCTTGAGTCTCAACCCATGATGTCTTAGCTGGAATGGAGTCTGTGTACCAGGCTCCCTTTGCAAAACTATTATTCTACATAAGTAAAAGTTTGAATAAGATTAGCACAACTGACTGAATATTATGCTACTTTTATGGCCTGCAAATACATATGTGGACACATGTTTTAGTTTTGAACTTTTAAGGTTCCAAGAAGTTAAGTGTTCACAGAATAAGTTTATATGGATTTTGCAAACAACCACATTGCCAGCAAATACTAGAAATGCAGCTGGACATGATAGCCAATGAAGCATAGGACAGCATGACAACTGCAGGATTGGCAGTCTGCTGTTGATATTTGATACTTTTCTAGCTTCTGGTTGGACATCTTTTTTTTATACACATTAGATATTAGATCTGCATCTGGTGATAATCTCCCACTTTGATCTGCTTTTTGAAGAAGTGACAGTTAGATGTGATGCAACGTGTTATTACTCTGCTACTTATTTAGAAAGATGAAGTTTGAGATTAATCTGTGCTGTTGCAACTGAAAGCTGAGAACTCTGAGAAATCCCTTTTTGTGCAGGCGCCCGTTAAAACATTGAGATGTATATGGCTGGTTTTTGCAGCCATTCCGTTTTGTGTTTTTCAAAGCAAAGGCCTCTTGCCTCTCAGAGAAAGATGAATGAACATTGGATTACATAGTGTGTTGATTTCTTATTGTTGAGATAGTGATATCTGTTGGTTTGCAGATTAGATCAGGAAAGACACTTGAGGAGCTGGAGGAGGCTGTGCCCCATTCATAATTCCCATCTAATAGGAAGAGTGTTTGTTGCTGAACGTAGGGGGGCAGGGAATGTCACCTTTATTTAACAGTGGCTTACCTGTGAAGGCATCTATTTCAGAGGATTGGATTAATGTTTGCTCTCTTCTGCTTTCAGAAGAAACTAAAATAGGTAGTAACACCAGTGGGTATAATTACATGTTGACAACCCGAGGGGCTGATGTTCATTTTTGTTTCTAGCTGTCAGCAAGGTCCAGACAGCATTTGCTCTCTGCACCTCTGTGGCAGCTGGCAGGAAGAGTGAGCTGTTGGCCTGTAGTGCCATCACTTCAAATGGCTAGAGGCTGATATTGGAGCTGCCAATGCAGTAGAGGATCAGGTGGCATGAGGGGCCAGTCGGGTTCCATCCATTCCTAGAAAGCTGCTGACTCTGACTGGGTGCTGAATCAGACCCATTTGTGGCTTGGGGCATGGAATGAATCTGCTTTTGCATGATTTATTATTTATTTTTAAAACTTATATACCGCCCGACTAGCAATAGCTCTCTGGGCGGTGAACATAGATACAATAAAATACAATATAATACAAAACATCAGTCTAAAATCAAATTTCACAGTCTAAAAACAGCAAAGGCTAAAATCAAATTACAAACATTACAATCATTAACAAAAAATTAAAATGCCTCGGAGTAGAGAAAGGTTTTAACCTGGCGCCGAAAGGATGATAGTGTCGGCGCCAGGCGAACCTCCTCGGGGAGACTATTCCATAGTTCGGGGGCCACCACTGAGAAGGCCCTTGATCTTGTCACTGCCCTCCGGGCCTCCCTATGAGTCGGGACCCGGAGGAGGGCCTTCGTAGCAGACCGTAGTGTACGAGCCGGTTCATAGCGGGAGAGGCGTTCTGACAGATATTGAGGTCCCGCGCCGTATAAGGCTTTATAGGTTAATACCAACACTTTGAATTTGGCCCGGAAGCGTATTGGAAGCCAGTGCAAGCGGGCCAAAACAGGTGTTATATGGTCAGACCGCTTCGTTCTTGTTAGCAGTTTGGCCGCCGCATTTTGCACCAGCTGTAGCTTCCGAACCATCTTCAGAGGTAGCCCTACGTAGAGCGCATTACAGTAATCCAAACGTGAGGTTACCAGAGCATGTACTACTGATGTAAGATCCTCCTTACTCAGGTAGGGACGTAGCTGGGCTACCAATCGAAGTTGGTAGAACGCATTCCGTGCCACAGAGGCTACATGAGCCTCAAGTGACAGGTAAGAGTCTAGAACGACTCCCAGACTACGAACCTGTGCCTTTAGGGGGAGTGTAACCCCATCCAGGACAGGATATGTATCCACCATCTGATTGGAAAAACCATCCACCAACAGCATCTCAGTCTTATCAGGATTGAGTCTCAGTTTGTTAGTTCTCATCCAGTCCATTGTCGCGTCCAGGCAACGGTTCAGCACATTGACCGCCTCACCTGAGGAAGATGAAAAGGAGAAGTAGAGCTGCGTGTCATCAGCGTACTGGTGACAACGCACTCCAAAACTCCTGATGACCGCACCCAACGGCCTCATATAGATGTTAAAAAGCATGGGAGACAAAACCGAACCCTGCGGGACCCCACATTGGAGTACCCATGGTGTCGAGCAATGTTCCCCAAGCACTATCTTCTGGAGACGGCCCGCCAAGTAGGAGCGGAACTACTGCCACGCAGTGCCTCCAACTCCCAACTCCGCAAGCCTCTCCAGAAGGATACCATGGTCGATGGTATCAAAAGCCGCAGAGAGATCAAGGAGAATCAACAGAGTTACACTCCCTCTGTCTCTCTCCCGACATAGATCATCAAACAGGGCGACCAAGGCCGTCTCAGTGCTGAAACCGGGCCTGAAACCCGATTGAAATGGATCTAGATAATCGGTTTCATCCAATAGCGCCTGGAGCTGGTCAGCAACCACTCGTTCCAAGATCTTGCTGAGATATGGAACATTTGCCACTGGTCTGTAGCTGCTGAAATCCTCTGGGTCCAGGGAAGGCTTTTTCAGGAGTGGTCTCACTGCTGCCTCCTTCAGACAGCCAGGGACCACTCCCTCTCGCAAGGAGGCATTTATCACTTCCCTGGTCCAGCCAACTGTTCCCTCCTTGCCAGTTTTTATTAGCCAAGAGGGGCAAGGATCTAGTACCGAAGTGGTTGCACGTACCTGTCCAAGCACCTTGTCCACGTCCTCGAACTGAACCGACAAACTCATCCAACAAAACATGATAAGACTGTGCACCAGACACCTCACTAGGGTTAACTGCTATAAAATGAGAGTCTAGGTCCCGACGAATGCGTAAGATCTTATGCTGGAAGTGCTCAGCAAACTCATTGCAGCGGGCCACCGAAGTATCTACAGTGTCCTGAAGGCCTAGATGGAGTAGCCCTCGGACAACTCTAAAAAGCTCCGCTGGGCGGGAGAGAGATGCCTTAATAGTGGCGGCGAAATATTGTTTTTTCGCCGCCCTCACCGCTCCTATATACCGCTTGGTGAAAGCACAAACCAGCGTATAGTTGCATTCATCAGGAGTTCGTCTCCATCTCCGCTCAAGCCGCCTCCTATCTTGCTTCATCGCCCTCAACTCTGGAGTATACCAAGGAGCTGAATGAGCTCTGCAAAGGAGAGGGCGCGCAGGAGCGAACGTGTTGACAGCCTGGGCCATCTCCGCATTCCACAGATTAACCAGGGCTTCAACAGGAGCGCCGGTCCTATCAGCCGGAAAATCCCCCAGATCACCTGCTCTCCTAGAACCCTCAAATAATAATAATAATAATAAAATACTTTTTTGTTCACCTGTCACCTGGAATCTGGGTCCTGAGGCAGATTACATAGATTTAAAAATACAAAGCATACAGGAAACCAAATAGAAATTTTAAAATACAAAACCATACAAAGAACCATCCATAAACAAATCCATAAAATCCTTAAATTCCTTAAAAACATCAATATGAAGGGATAAAAATTTATCCAAATGCTTGGATAAAAAGATGGGTCTTCAGCAGCCATCTGAAAATGGGAAGAAAGGGGGCTGATTGTTCCCCGCAGGGGGGAGGGCAATCCATAGTCCAAGGGCCACAACAGAGAAGGCTCTGTTGCGAGTATTCACCAATCAGACTTTAGATATAGTAGGCACTTGCAACAAGCCCTCTTTCCTGGCTCTCGTGTGATGGGTATGACTAATGAGTGGAAGGCAGGCAGACAGATACTTAGGTCCCAAACCATTTAGGGCTTTAAAGGTCAAAAACAGCACCTTGAATTGTACTCAGAAAGAAGCTGGGAGCCAATGTAGCTCTTTTAGCAGAGGCTTAATGTGCTCAAAGTGGTTCTACCTAGTTAGCATGCTGGCAGCTGCATTTCGAACCACCTGAAGCTTCTGAGTAGTCTTCAAAGGCAGCCCCTAATGACACAAATCTATGAGTGATATCCAATGTTAGTCATATTCAGAATAGACCCTTTGAAGTTGTTGAATTTCAATAAAGTCCAGTGATTTCAACAAGTCTATTTAGAGTGTGACTTAGTTGGATATTGCCCTATATGATAAGGGTAGATATTTCATGTGTATAAAATTTCTAAGGCATTTACAGCTGTTACATGCCTTTCAAAAGGAGCTCAGGCCCAGGGGTCCAAATGTGGCTCTTCAGGTTCCTCTATCCGGCTCACAACCTTTCCCCATGCCCTGCCCCTCCCCTTCCTTGAGTGCTTTTGCCAACCTGAAATGTGTCCTTGACCTATGACAGTGCCTGGGTGGCAACAGGTGTGTGTACCTTTGAGTTTTTAACAAATGACAGTTCCCAGGATTCTTTGGGAAAAGCCATGTATATCTTGTGCATTTCCCTAAACTTTCTAGACACTTGTGTAATTGCCCCCAATGTGCCTTATTGTCATTGTTTTTGTTCTTGATTACATTTCTTTCTAATGTAAACTCTGCAAAACAATGTCTGTCAGTCATTCTACTACCAGGCCAAAACTGAGGGGTCTTTCAAAAACCAGGTTATGATATGCCCTGGTGTGTGATGGGGAGTCTGAAGTTCAAAGAACAAACAGTCTAAAATTCGTGTTTGGGACAAATCCAAGAGCTCCTTGGATCTTATTGTGAGTTATGAACAGAAATAATCAATAAAATAATATTCTGTGACCATTTGACTGTCATTCACTTAATTTGATTAGCAGTAGATTCAGGACAGGCAAAATAAAATATTTATTTATTCAAAGTGTTTTTACTGCACTCTTTGGCTGAAAAGGGCTCCCAGAGTGGCTTATAAAGATCAATAATTCAATTCACTTTATTGTACTAGCCAAATACATTAAAATACATTAAAAACTTAAAAACATACAGAGGTATGTAAAAGTATACAGAGAATGAATTGCTGTTGCAACCAATAATATAAAACAATATAAAAGATCAATAATGCAACCCCTGCTCTCAGGCTTACAGTGTAATAGTTGTTATGTGCCCTCAAATCGACTACGACAATGTAATAGACATGACTCAAAAGGAAAAAGTATTAGGAGGGTGGAGGAGAAAAGCAAACTCAGACATTGGTTCTTTGTTAAAAATGTCTTATAACGACTAACTGGAATGGAAACAATTCAAAGAGAGGAGGAGCCAAAAGTTACTGCATTCTCAGCAGAGCCGGTAGAGTGGCCCTGCTTCCCTTGTCTCCCTCTGTGGATAGAATGGCTGCTGCCCGGTGACAATCAGTGGAAGGAAGGAGGAGCCTGATGGAGCTGGCTTCTCAGCAGAGCTGATAGTTACCTTACTTTCCTTCTCTTCCATCACACAATGCATACCCAATGCACTGCCATGGAGTGTATGAAGAGGGTTACTGGCTTATATATATTTTATAAAAGGATCAGGCACATTAATAGAGGACAGATTTACCTGCAATTATTAGCAGTGAATGGCTATATGGAACCTCCATGTTCAGTTGCAGTGTTCCTGTGAATACCAGTTTGGAGGGCGAAACAGTGGGGTAGGGCTCTGGCTTTCATGTTGTGCTTGTGAATTTCCCAGAGACATCTGGTTGCCGCTAAAGAGGGGGACCTTCTGTCTGACCCAAAAGGTTTCTTATTTATTTGTTTTTATACCCCACTTTTTGAGGAACTTCCTCCACAAAGCAACATACAACCTCTAATCTCTTATGTTTCTATGTGCCCAGGCATTATACTCTTGAAGCTGTGACAAACATTGTCAGCTTGATTTAACATCAAGCCTGAGGAAAAGTTCACTGAAACTTACCTAGGTCATTGCTTTGTGATATTTTAGTTAGTCCTAATAAAAGGTATTTATAGTGCTGTTCTTGTTTAGATGTTCATATGGAAATCTATCTAACCTGCTGCTTGTCCATTACCCATTATCATGGTGGCACATTGTTCATGAACTGGCTACGTTTGTTGATGAAGAATGCAGTTCGTACCATGCTCAATGCTAACAAAAAAACCTCACTGGGAACAGAACTAAATTTGTGAATTGGCCCTGAGCTGACGATGCTGCCCTTGTTTTTTTCTTGTAATAGGTAGACAGTTTGTAAGCCAAAACCCTGTCTGTTATTATGTAGTAATTGTTTTTAATCTTGTTGTTTTTAACATTTCTCTTTTTTGATGTAGAATCTTAGCCAGTGGAAATAATAATATTTTCTCTGTTAAGCACTGCTTTCTTACTTCTTTTAGGAACACCTGTCACTAAAGAAGTACATTGTGGACATTGTGGTAGAAAGCTCAGTCCCAGCAGAGTCCTTAAAAGATGGCGAGGAGAGACAGAAAGCAAAAAAGAAGGCTAAGAAACTGAAGGCACGGATGAACTCAAGGTATTGAAAAAATAATAATCTAGCTTGTTTCTCTTTTGTCCTTCAAAAAAAAAATACTTTGAAAAATCTAACCAAAAAAAAAAGCCTTTTGAAGTTATTTGGTTCAGGAACATCTTGAAAATAACACTGATGAGCCTAATTTATGGCCACTTTCTCTGATTGAGGAAGAAAACTGAATATCGATCTGGAGCCCTTTCTTTCACCTGTTAAGAGCTTTCCTCATAATTGGATGCCAGAGCCCTGCCAAAACTGTAGCCTCTTCCAGCATACAATAGTATGTTTAAGTATGTGTAAGCCATGCCTATTTTTCTTCCGAGCTATTGATTTTTAAAATGAAGTATCAAAGAAAATCAATAGTAATCAACAAATAGAAGCCAGTCAGCTGGAGTGTCAAATCCCCAGGCTGGGTTTAATCAATTTTGTTGCCTGCCACAACAAGGAAAAGTTAGAAATATCTTAAAATGGAAAGTGAGTTGTCAGACCTGCTGTTTGTCATTGGCCTAAAATGTGTCATCCGTGGATAAGAATGAAATGAGAGGCATCATTCTGTCATGAGCCATGCCGCTGCGTCTGTTTCCCTCTTGGAGGTTATCCCCACTCCTGTATATATATGAATCAGTGTGAATCAGTTCAGTAGCTTTATTGTTGTATTTGTTGTATGTACACTTTTAGCAGCTTTATAATATAGTAATAAATTTGTTTTGCATTCACATAGCTTCTTCTCACTTTGCATTTGTTAGTTTCTCTCATATTTCCTTTTTCTTTTTCCTTTTTAACTCCACGGCCAAATAGGCTTATCATTTAATGCACATATGTTCTAGAGGAGTTAGCATATTTGTAACTATTTACTATTATAGTGCAGTATTAAATATGGCATAATGCATGCTACATTTGGTAGAACTTCCAGAGCAGCCTTTGCAAAGTATGTACCAGATGCTTTGCATTACAAATTAGCTTCAGATAGTACAGCCATAGTTCAAAACATCTGGAGAGTACCAGAGTAATGACTGGGTGGCTTAGACCACAGTACTAATCTTCCGAGGTTGTATCCAGTAGTGTCACTCAGCTAATGGTAAGGCTTCCATCACTTAAACAGGGAGGGAAGCCATTTTTGGCAATTCCCCCTCCCTCTTCAGCCCCCATCCCTTAAATCTGCCCCAGACTGCTGGGGGACCCTCTAGAGCAGATTTGGAGGAGCGTGGGAGGCTGAAGGAGGGAAAAGGAATAACTGCAAATACCTTGCCTCTCCATTCCACTGATGGAAGCCTTAAAATCGTCTGTGCAACACCTTTGGATTGCTGTCCTGAGCTCCTATTGGGAAGAAGGGTAGGATATAAATCTAATAAATAATAAATTAATTTGGATAACAACCCTTTAGTTTTTTAGTTTCAGTGAATAGGAAGCTCATTATTTTTTGTGGGTGTTTTTTTAAGCAAAAAATGTAGTTTATGTAAGTTATAGTTGAATTAATAAATTCTTGAACGAGAACAATATCAGGAACATGTTGTAAACAGCAGCAGAATGGAACAAAAGATGTTCCTTAAAGGATTGGCAGAGCAGTCCTAATCATATATATATATGTTTGTTTAAACATTTATATACTACTCATCATCATTATTAGATTTTAATAGAAAACGTAAATGTTTACTTAGAAGTAAGCCCTGAGGAGCCTAATGACACTTAGTCATATCTAAGGGTGCAATCCAATACATGTCTACTCAGAAGTGATCTCCATTGGGTTCAGTGGGACTTATTCCCAGGTAAGTGTGTATACTTTCCAAAAGTACCCTCCCAGCCACTGAGATCTGGGGATAAGAACCTTCTGGCAGTCTTGCTACGTGCTAGGCTGCTGTCAACAGTCATGCGAGCCTGTTTGGTATTGGCCCTTAAGTTATGGAATTGCCTTCCCAGCACTGTGTGATAGTTTGAAAAAAATTACCCCTTCGAACAAGCTAAAAGCAGACTAGTGGTTGTTTTTAATGCTTACTCTTGATTTTGTTTTGTCTCTGCTTGTAATTTTATTTCTATTGCTAAAATATTTTAATTGTACTCTGCTTTGGGAAAGTGTGTGCATGCATGCGTGCAGTTTGCCTATGGGAATAATTCTAAACACAGTTACTAGGGAGTAATCTACATAAAACAAAGTGGGCTTTGCTTCTGCATAAACACATGTAGGCTTGCATTGTATGAAATTATAATCAAAATGGTTAGATCAAGAAATAGTTGGAGATTGTTAGAATGGAGATTGATTAGGTTTCAGATTTTAAAAAATTAATTAGCCAGGGGCAAGTAAAAGGTTGAAGAGCAAAACCTGCTCTTAATCCATCTATGAGCATATGTTTGGAGGTGAACGGTCCACATAATTCATTTGTAGCTGTTCTGTACACTTGATTGTAAGGCACACTTAATTGTAGAACACAGCACAATGCAAAAGTTGCCCAGCTTGAGAAGTTGGAGTGTTAAGCACACTTCAGAAACCAGGAAAATGGTAAAATATTAAAAATGTTAACATATTAATTGAGGACAAGTAAGTACACTCAGATGGGCTCTTATTGCATTCTAAGTTGTTAGATCTTAAATCAAAATCAGAATATGCAACCACTCATAATGGTAGAGGTGAATGAAGGGACAACCTGTGATCAGTGAGATATCTATTCTCTTAAGAAATTTTCTTGGTCTTATTAATAATATTTATAACCCAAAGTCATTAAGCAGGTGCTGCTACTGCTGATATATAGCAAAGTAAATTATACTTTGCTATATATATTAATATGTATGTGATGCTATCAAAATAGTGCTTCACAATACACAAAGCAGACTGGTGACTGAAGGAAGCTAAATTCTAAATTGCAGGTAAGTGTCATGGCATTAATGAAGTACATTGCTTTGATTTTCCAGTGGTCTTCAATTGCAAATTACATATGAAACTTCTTGCTTTCCCAAATTTTTGATAGTGGCTTTGGTTTAATGAATTAGTTTGCTTTTCTGTTGCCTTTACCAGTATTTAGAAATACCATTCTAAAATTTACTCACTTTTTGGGATTTAATGTGAACTGAAGGAAAATAGGAAGTAAACAATCATTCACCTTCTGGGCAAAATAAGTGTCATCTGCAAAAATAAGGAAATGAGTTTGAAATTAATCTGATTATTGGATTGGAAACTGGTTCACACTTAACATCTTGAGTTAGCCAAAGAAATGAAGAATTGCTTGCCAGCCAGCAAAGAGAAAACTATGAACTAAACAAGGAAGATAATTAAGGGGCAAAGGATAGCCCAGGGCAAGTATTTGGTGAAGATAAATATTTGCAGAACATACAAAAGCTACTTCTCTCTGTCTTTGTGCAAACTTGAAAATCAACTTCCTTGCTTGTCACTCTAATCACATCATGTCTCTCTGAATCCTTCTTTTCTCTTGTTAGGTAAAGGTCAAGCTTTTCATCCTTGTCTTAAGAGCTTTTCATATTTTTGCCTCTCCCTATTTACCCACCCATGTCTGTCTGTCTGGTGCTCCTTATGTGCTGATAGAATCTAACAGGTTTTGGGAACAACTAGAAAGAGAGAGTAAATAACAAGTGCAATTACATGATCTTTTCCTCCTTCACAACATCAAAGGAGGATGCCTTTAATGGGCACTGATGACTATGAATTTATGTATTTTAAAGCCATAGCCTTAGATCAGAAGAGTTGTGTCAAGATCTCACTGGGTGACAGCAAGCGTTAGTGATATCAACCCATTGGAATGAATGAACAAGGAACCAAAGTTCATTGACGTCAATGAGTCTCCTCAAGAGTATGACTTAGTTGGATATCTCCCAATGTATTTGATAGAAAATACTGCCAAAGTTTATTAACTCAACCACTGTGTTGGATGTGTAATTCTCTTTGAAAATGTTGTAAGTTGGGTTCTGTTTACATGGATTCCTAATTCTTCAGGCACAAACAGGAAGTAAAGGGCGGTGAAGACATAACTCCTGTCAGTTTGCTTACCATGGTTAAAAAATTGTGAGTGAGCTATAGGATTTGTGCACTCTTTCTCCAGACTCACCCCTCCCTCAATTTTCCATTCTAGGCAGAGGGCCAGTCTAGTGTAGTGGTTGGTATTGGAATGGAGGAGGGTTCAAATCCCTGCTTGGTCACAAAGCTTATTGAGGGACCCTGGGCCAATCATTCTTCTTTCTCTTTCCCTTACTTACATCACAGTCATTGCGAGGATAAAAATGGGGCAATCATATAAGCTTCCCTGAGCTCCTTGCCGGAAGGGCAAAACAATAGTGTAATAATAAAGAACTAAATAAATACAAATCCCCAGTTTCAGCCCAAATGTTCTTTTTTCCTTTCTTTATTGCAAAAGGATATACTATACCCCACTTTCTGTTAAAATTAACAACAGCAATATACGTTAACACAGTAAGATCTAAACAAATATGGAGTGCAGCCCAGATGGATACAATCAGTCAGCAGAAACTCTGAAGCGAACAATAATCAATCACAGAAGAGGAGGAGCCCATATAAAAAACTCTGCAGAATTGGGAACTGTTGCTAGTAAATAGGGTTCTCTAAAAGTTTGGCTTCATAACTGTTGCACATGACTGCCATTACTGGTTCCTTTTGTTTTTCTGCTCTTTTGGGATTTTTTGTGGGGTTTTCTTTTTTGTATTTTCAGTATGCTATTTTACAGTAAATTAGTCACTACCATGTAGCCTGTTTCACTGCTGGGCTTTGTTTGCAATAACTGAGAATTTAAACATTCTAAATCAGCAAGATATCTTCTGAATTTATTTTTGCCAAGGCTTCATGTTAGCCAATGGCTGGGCTGGTGAATCGCATCTTGACCCAAGCCAGTTGAGCCTAGTTAAGCAGTCTCAAAGAAGCACATGCCTCTGTCTCCAGCACTTTGGCATTTTGCCAAGGTAAACTTGAATACTTCTAATTGTCTGAACAGGTTTGTACTGCTGACTCCCGCTTACATTTAGGTAAAGTGAAACAGCCATTCATAGAGGGCTTTTCAGTTTGCATAGGCAGGGGGAAATCATATAATTGCATCAATTGCTAACACTTGTTCTGTCATGAAACATTAATGAAACCCAAATGTGCACTATAGTTTTAAGCATTTAAAACGTTGTTGATACCAGCTGCTTGTTCTGTCATTATCAGTGGAAAGACACACTTTTTAAATACTAGAAGTGTTTTTGTCTTCTTTTCTAGTATGCTTTTTAGTTGATGCTTATAATGATAATAAAAGCTTCAGATGTTTCATCATACAGTTATTAAAAATGGAGTAATGTCTTTGCCAAGTTTCAGATAGCTACTGCTGTTGACAGAGGAAAATGGTCTTTAAAATAACGTAGTTTTCCAAGATGGCTGCTAGCCTCTACTCTTTCATTGCTATGAAAGAAAAAGAAAGCTAAAATGGTAAGAAAGTATGCAATGCAGAATAAGCTGTAACTAATATTTTAAAATGTTTTCTTCCTTAGGGCAAAAGAATATGAAAGTGTAACGGAAGTGAAAAACTCCACCTGTGACTCCCCATACAAAGCAAAGTAAGCATTTAGTCCTTGATGTAAATTTGATATGTAGTACTTAGACACAACTGTATTCCTCGAAGATAATGGTGATAATTCATCCATGTACATGGTCAAGCAGATTTTTATTGTTTGTAGCCAATGGCTGTTGCAATATCAATCACAAAAAAACAAACAATGAAGAGTAAGTTAAACATATAAATTATCAAAACATAAAACTGCAAAGTTCCCCAAATCATGTACATTTTTTTAAAAAAAATCCCTTTGCAGTCAATACTGTTTTGAATAAAAAAAGTAACTTTCTCACTGATGCATAAAGCTACCGTACAGGTAACAAATTTGTCTACAACCATGTAATTTTGAAGTTCTCTGATTGACCTTCTAAGAAAAAATGAAATGAATTAGAAATAACTATTTATCATTTAACTAAATATTATTTAACTAAAATAGTTAAATAAAATAGTTAAATAGTCGGGCTTTGGGCGGTATAAAAATTGAACAAAATAAAATAAATAAATACAATTCATGTATCTGCTTATTTCAAATAAATAGGCAACATTCCCATATACCAGCCAACTATTCCTCACCAGCTTCCTTGCTTCTCTGCTTTCACCCACTCCTCCATCAGCAACATAAGAATAACCTTGCTGGTTCATACCAAGGGCCCATCTAGTCCAGCATCCTGTTATGTCAGTGGCCAACCAGATGTCAGTGCAACAGCGCTCTCCCCTCCTGTAGTTTCTGGCAACTGGTTTTTACAAGTGTACTGCCTCCGATAGTGGGGGTAGGACATAGACATCATGGTTGGTAGCCACTGATAGCCTTACCTTCCATGAATTTGTCTAATCATTGTTTAAAGCCATCAAGCTGGTGGCTATCATGACATCTTGTGGGAGTGAACTGCATAGTTTAACTCTGGGCTGCATAAAGTACTTTCTTTTGTCTGTCCTGCATCTTTTAACATTCAGCTTAATTGGATGGTCTCAAGTTTAAGTATTACGTTCAGAATCTTTCTGCCTATCGCCAGCCTTAGCCCTAAACATCTGAGTTTTCTAGTAAGATATTTTCAGGAAACATAGTAGTTGCTTTCAGTCCATTGCATCTTAACAAAGATAGTGAGTCCATCACATGTCTTCACTACTCTGTGTAACTGATCGCTAATATCATGCCTTAAAAGAGCTAAGTTTTGTATCATTTGGGGTGTTTGTAATAAATGGGAGTGTCACTTTGGATCAGAGAAATTATGAGCAGAAAGTTTTCTCATGAAAATGTATTACTATAAGAGGGTCATGCTGTACAGATACACAAACAGGAATCTATCAAATGTGCATTTTCCAAAAACACAGCCATCCTTCAAAATTTGCACTCATCCAAATTGTGCAATGCAGTTCTCCAACCAGCCAATGTTTACAAAAATGCATATACTAGGGAAAAGTGCATGAAATGAGTATATTGTTAAAATACCATACAAAAATGCATTATATTAGGGAAAAATGCTTGAAAAAAAGTGTAAATTAATCAAAACTGCATATAAAATGTTTCTGGAGAAATTGTCACTAAAATGCTTACGAATTTTTATGAAGATTATTTTAAAAAAACATCGGAAATTGGTGCAGAAATGCGGAGAACTGAATTTAAGACTGGAAAAATGAGAAACAGAGAACTGAATCTGACAGACCCATCCCTAATCACCACCTGAGTTCACTGTTAGAAGGAGCAATGGTTTCTGCTCTAGATACTTAGAGAGAAAGAGAACTATTGACTCTTTGCCTGCCTATGAATGAAAAAAAGTATGCAGAAAGTTATTTTGGGGTGGGAGGCAGTGGGGAATTTTGCCAAAATCCATACTAGGGGTAAGAAGCTAAAAAAAAAGTTTGAATCTATAATCACAGTATTGAATGTACAAAATGATTTTGGTGCTGATTAAAGGCAATGTTTCCATCAATTCTCAATGTAGATATTCTTGTATAGATTGTTGTTGTTGCTATTATAGCGCTTAAAATAAACTAAGTGCTGCATGGGGTGGAGTGGGGGGGTAAAAGATTAGTTTTGCCTAAAGGCTTACAGTCTAAATATTGACACAAGACTAAAAGAGGAAGGGTGTAGGGAGGGTATAAAGGGAGATCAGAATATGCAGTGGTAATAAGTCTGGATCCCAAGGTACCCTTCTGCATGCAGAAAGCATTTTCCACTCATGGAAGGATTGTTTTGCACCTTATGCTAAAATGTTGCGCAAGAAAAGTAAAACTAACATCTCCCATTTGTTGACTTGGGGGCAGAGGAGCATGTGCAGCTTCTTGCATGAGCAGAAACTCAAAGGAACCTAACTGATAGCACTGTGTCAACTCATGTCAAGCTTTTGTGTAATTCACAAAACACCACAAACTGTTGATACAGGTTCAGCAGACATTTTCTCCCCACCCATTTCCTCTATCCATTTACCAGAGGTGAGAGGCCTGAAGGATAGAGGCAGTCTGTCGTACAATACCTGTTGGATGACAGAGCAGCTTCAACCCCAGCTAGTGTGGCCAATTATCAGGCGTGATGGGAGTTGTGATCCAGCAACTTCTGAAGGGTACCAGATTGGGGAAGGCTGATTTAAATGACAATTAAAACCCTCCCTCTAGTTTTGCTGATAGTGATTGAATTAAGATTAGATTTAGATTTTAGTTTTATTGTTGGAATTTTAAGGTTCTAATGTAAATTGTATGTTTTTATGTTGTGCGTCGCCCAGAGTGGCTGGACAACCAGCCAGATGGGCTACTAATAAATTTAATACATAAATAAATAAATAAATAAATAAGAATGAACTTCCTGCACAATCCATCACAGTCTTAAATTTGTCAAGTCCTCCAAAGGATCTTGCAGTAGCAACATGGAGAGGAGGCTAGATGAGCTTTTAGAAAGAATGGAATAAGATTACTTTCCTTAAGTCAACAAACAGCTCAATTCATAGCTCTCCTCACACTATGCCAAGAAATTAAGCAATTCTGTAACAATTGGAGTTACCTAAGAGAAGGTAACTTTATATTCTGCGCTAGTAAGGGAAATGGAAGAATAAGAGCCTTTTATGATGCAGAAATGCAAGTCTCCATGATAGAACTTTTAAAAGTATAAGGCAAAACATAGGGCTCCGGTTTGACTGAACCATAACTGGAAAAACTGAAGAAATGTAGCATAGGCAACCCTATATCCGAGGTTTGTTTTCATAGGAAAAAAAACTATTTTAAAATGTATTGCTCATGCAGGAGCACACAGTAGTTGAGTGAGAGCCTCCAATCCTGTATCCGACTGATAAAAAGCAAACCCTTGCTAATAGCAGGAATTTATGGCTTTAAAATTAGAACCATCTGATAAATCAAACGTTGGCTCCAATCCAGTTTAAGGTCTCACAGCTAAGGCTGTAATCATAAAGACACTTACTATCTCCTAAGTAAACATATTAGTAGCAAGTAATTTATATTTTTTATTTATGAAATATTTATAAACCACACTTTTGTAAAGTATAGCAAGGTGGTATGCGCTAAACATAAAAAGTTAAAAATAAAAGATGAGCAGATGTTATCAAGATAATGATAATTATAGCAGAATCTAAAGCAGTTAAGGACATATTGCAAATCAGCTACCAGGAACATAATACACAACTAACATCCACCCACCCAAAGCCCCTCCAGGATAGAAACATTTTACAGCAGAGCAGAAAATAGGAGGGATTGGGCCAGGCAAACATCTGGGGGAGGGAGGGATCCAAAGCCTTGATACAGTTTAGCCAAGTACCCTTCTTTACAGAGGACCATCCTCTTTTGAAGGAGCCCTCTATTTGAAGAGCTGGTCAGTCCAAGTCCTGTTTAAAGATAAGGAATCAGAGGAAGGAGAGCAAGTGGGTGTTAATGTTACTCATCAACAGTGAGCACCTGGGCTGCAGACTGAGCAGGCACACAGGTCAGTTGTGCATCCCACTAAGCTTTACTCATAGTAGACCCATTGAAATTGATGGGCATGACTTGGGCCCATTAATTTTAGTGGGCGATATCTTACTAACACATCCCATTGGTGCAAGGATTCACACTTGTGCAATCAAACTTTCCTGCCCACTCCACTGTGCACACCCCGTACCTCCCCAATCTGATCTTGATAATTGAGGGAACCCCTAGAATAGGTTTAGGGGGTGCACAGGTGGGGAGGGGAAAGTTCCATTGTGCTGATGGGATGAATTGGCGCTACCTTGGATACAATCCCATGAATCTACTCTGAATGTAATTTAGATGTAACCAATTATTTCTATGTGTGCATCTATACGTTTAAATCGGCAGATGCAAATTCTATGCAAATTTGTATTATCTCTTGTATTCTTTTTTTATATTACTCTTATTATGCATTTCCTCCTTTTTGGCAGTGTGTTGGTGGCCATCCTCATGCAACAGCAGAAAAGGCCATCTTCTGCTTACCCATCTGCTTCATCTCCAAAGGCAGGAGGATACAGAGCAGGGCAATAGAAAATTTGTATAAATGAAACGAGCAAAGGATGAATCAAACAAAATGAAACAGAGAAGGAATAAGCTCAGCATATGAGGAAATCCACCAGGCCCTGATATGCTTTTCTGGTGTCAGCCCAAAACCTGCCTTTTTCAGCAAACCTTTGACTGAAGGGCCATATGCAGGGCTGGCACCAGACTGCAGCAGGCCATTGGGCACCAGACCGCAGAGGCCCTTGGCAGCAGTAGGCAGAGATAGCCGCCACTAGGGGCTCCCAAAGGCTCGGCTGCGTCAGCAGATTAATGCTCTGTGTGCACCCACCTGTCATCACCAAGATGGGGAGGGTTGATGTACCAATACAGGTGTTGTCTGGGAGGATGGCTGCCGCTCTGCAATCCGCACCAGCATCAGATCATGGGGTGCTGGCATGGATTGTGGAGTGGAAGCTACATCTGCCCAGTCCCAGCAGGGGCTCCTCTCAGTGCTAGGGGCCATTGGCCAATGCCCAACCTGGCCACCTACTGGTGCCAAGCCTGGCCATACATCAGTGGGAGAGCATCTGGTTTGCATGCAGAAGGTCCCAGGTCCAATTATTTTATTTTTTAAAGAAAATGTATGAATTGCCAGGGCTGTGGAGTCAGTACGCCAGACCTTCAACTCCGACTCCTCTATTTTTCTACTGTCCGACTCCGACTCCTTCATAAATGGCAAATGTATATTAACTAGTAATAACAAATTTACTGTAGTAAAATGGTAGCACAAGGCATTTCATCACCACCACGTGAATCCAGAGCTTGGAAAAGTTACTTTTTTAAACTACAACTCCCATCAGCCCCAGGGATTGGGCTCGTGGGAGTTGGGCTCGTGGGAGTTGTAGTTCAAAAAAAGTAACTTTTCCAAGCTCTGGATTCACGTGGTGGTGATGAAATGCCTTAAGCTACCATTTTACTACAGTAAATTTGTTATTACTAGTTAATATACATTTGCCATTTATGAAGGAATCGGAGTCGGTACATTTCTACCAACTCTGACTCCACCCAAAATTGCTTCCGACTCCACGACTCCGACTCCACAGCCCTGTAAATTGCTTGTTCCAAAATCATTTTTCCAGGGGTGCAGTTATGCATAAAACATGATACACAAACTAGTACTGGATTCAGCCAAATCACAAACCTAAATTGACCCTATTTGTATTTTGACCAGATTGGACTAAAGCAGCCACAGATATCTACAGAGCAGATTGGCTTGTCCCAAAACAATTTGTAGAGATTTGTACAGATCTGTAGCTCAAAACAGTCTCTAATGAAGCCAAACAGGGTGTCTCTGAAATACAGCAATTCATTAGTTACCAAACCATATAAAGAGAATGCCAAGGTGGGGAGAGGTTAAAATGCTATTATCCCACCCAACACTGTCCAGTCACTGTGCTTGGAGGGAGTAAAGTCCTAAAATGCAGAAATCTTACTTGATTTTATCTAGTGACTGGCCAGTCTAATGACTTGACTAGTGTTCATTAAAAAAAATGACATTATAATGTTGGAAGTGCTGGAGGATCCTACAGTACATGCAGGGGAAAGGTTAGGTGATGAGGGAGGTCTCTGAATCCAAGAAGGCAATCCACTAACAGAAACCCAATCCTGTGCCTCGGAGCATGTCTAATACCTGGGTTGCTGTTGTAATATAAATACACATTTTGACTGTAATCACTTACACACTTGAGGGTAAGTCTCATTGAATTCATGAACGGATGTACCCAGGATAGGTGTCTATTATTCTTCAACACGTTATGATTCATCAGGTCCCAGTGATATATTACAGGAAGATAATTTTCCCAGTTCTGATCTTTATTTTTCTTTCCCCCCCCCCTTGTTTGCATGGAAGGCTTCAGCGATTAGTAAAAGACCTGCTAAAGCAGCTTCAAATTCAAGACAGCAACAAAGTATCTGTTCTGGATAGGATTTTGGGAGAAATTTCACGTATCCTGGAAAAAGAGGTACCATAGCTCTTGTTACTCAACAACTCTGTAGGACACACTGCCAATCACATTATTTGGTTGCTTAGATACACACTCACAACATGTTTGTGTTGGTATGGACATGTTGGTCTTAGCAGGCATTGATAAATCTGTGGGGTTTAGAATATTGACTGGCAGTACAATTCTGTGCATGTGGTAACGTACATATAGAATTGCACCCTGTAATTCATTCATGTGGCTATTGAAAGTGTTATATAAATACAGTGGGTTACAGCCAACTAGTTTTACTCTGAGTAGGCCTACTAAAATTAATGGACATGACTAACTTAGGTCCATTAATTTCAGTGAATCTGTTCTGAGTAAAACTTAGCTGGATGCAACCGCAAGAGAGGGAAAGGAGAGATTTTACAAAATACATTGTTGTGATTATGTATTGCGCTCTGTGGTTAGTGGGTGGGAAGTTACAGTATCAGTGTATTAAAACAGAAAAACAGAACCCAGCATAGACTGCCAGCAAGAGCTGGTGTTTTGTATTCAATTTTTTTTAATTCTTTAAAAAAATATTATAAATATAGGAAAAAATACAAACAAATCATTCATTAGATAAATATAACTAAATCACCATTAAATCTCAATTAGAAATCCACTACTAAATCAGAGAACCATGCATATGCATTATATATCATTTAATTTATTGTTCCAAAACATAAGAATAATGGGTGGTATTAATGCTAGTCCCATTCAGACCCATTAATGTAATAGACATGACTAACTTAGGTTCATTAATATTAATGGGTCTACTCTGAGTAGGATTTAGTTGAATACAACCCAATGCATTTCCCAACAAATTGGGGATCGTATATATGTTTCTCCTGTGTACATATGGAGTAAGCAAGTTTCTTCACAACCGCCACATCAGTTGTAACATCATAATGCTGGAGGCCCTCTTCTTGTCCTCATACCTTGTAGCAGGGATGTGGATCTGTGGCCCTCCATGTGACCACTGGCCTTGCTAGATGGAACTACAGGGAGCTGGAGTCCGACGATATCTGGAGGGCCACAGGTTGCCTTTCCGCTGCCTTTACAGGATGATGAAATGTAGAGCAGGCCTTGCCTGTATAGTTTTGGAGCAAGGAGAACACATTTCCTGCAGTACTTTTCTACATCTAATTTATTGTTCCCAAAGTGTGTGTTTCTCCCACTGCATCTAACGTTGTGAAAATCCTTAACGCTCTAAATGAACAAAATTGAAAACCACTGCAGTCTCATGTAAAACAATTTCACTGGTTATTGGTTAAAGATGAATTTAACTTTGGGTTTTGAATAGCAGCAGAGTAACATAAGCTTTGTGTGGCTTATCAGCAGCTTTTCAGACATGTGTATGCCATTACTACAAGTAAACAGAATTTAAATGGATGGAGTTGACATGGGATTTTTTTTTCTCCAATTACCAATCCTGTTTTTAAGAATACAGCCAGACTGCTGCTTGAAGCTGGCAGCATGTCACACAGACCTTACTAAGTAAGTTCATATCTGCCAAAGTTTATAAGCTGGTGGAAGTTAGAAGGCAAAATATTCCCTGACCCATGTCGCAGAGTGTAATGCGGTACAATATCAGATTCTGGCAAACCCTGCTTTGGTTTGGGTTCATTGAAATCCAAATACCACAAGCGAGGGAAGAAAAATAAATATGGGCTGTAGGAGTATATGCTTGGAAAATGGGAGATCTGTGCTGTGTGATGTCTATCCTACTTGTCTGCACTCATGTGGAGTAGCACAACTGGGTCATCCTAGAAGAGCACGCTTGATGCATTCAGCACAGGAGAAGTGCATGTGCGAAAACGTACCCTGGGGTCTACTAAACAGTTATCCGTGGGTTGGTAACTTCTAGATCAGCCACCCCGTTGTAGTCTAATATGTGGCCCTTCGGATGTTGTTGGACACCAGTTTCCATAATCCCTGACCATTGACTATGCTGGCCAGGGCTTTTGGTAGTTCAGTAACATCTGGAGAGGACCACACTTGCTACCTGCTACACCATACTGGCTCTTAACTAAGGGTTTGTATTCATTTCTGAACAAATGAAAAACTGATTTGAATGGGGCTATTCAGGCCAGTTTTCGCTTGTTCTGAAATTAATGCAGATAGGTTCAATTTGTTCCCATTAATACCATTTGCGTTCAGTGGTCACAGATGAACACAATTATAATCCATTACCATTTGGAGGGCACCATTTTGGCTACCCCTGGATTACAGTTTTGGGCTATAACTGGGGAGAACTAAGTTCAGATCCCCACTCAGCAGTGACTCTCACTAGATGACCTAGTTGCTATCTCTTAGGGAATACTATGTCACACAATTGTGACATGAGGGTTTGGTGGGGAGTATACATACTGCCTTGAGGTCATTAAAGGAAAGGTGAGATATAAATGTAATAAAATATGTAAAAAATAAAATATATAGATGTTAGGTTACTAGCTGGGAACAGCTACTGGAATGTATCTCATCAACTGTAGTGGTGTTGGTCAATTTCCAATCTCAGTTGCAAGTGTTCATGATCATCCTTAAAACTGTAAAGAGCTTAGAACCTGGTTACCTGAAGAACTGTTTATTTTCCATAGGAGGTATGCCATCAAGCGGGTAATGACTCCACCTATCGTCCAAAGGCAAGAATGTTTCTGAAGTCAAGACTAGGGACGTCAGGTCCCTCCCACTCTCCAGTTCATTCTTGCCTTCGTCTGTGCAAGATCTATAGCTAGTGACTAGATAAGTTTTTTGGTTTTGTGTGACAGAAGGTGGACTTCTTGTGTGTCTATTTTACCTTGTTCCCTTCCCTCTGTCCTGTCTTTTCCCGTTGTTTGTGTGTCTTTCCTGGGGAGATCCCCGGGAAAGTTCTCCTTGCCCGGGTGCTTTTTCTTCCCAGGACAAAGCCTAACGACGTTTTAGAGAGACCGCGGCTGCGGTCTCTCTCCCTCAGCGGCGGACGCGGCAACTGCGGCTGCAGTTTCCTCCCCCGCTCCACCGCTTCTTTTTCGTGCCCTGATGATCGGGAGTCTGCGGCTGCGGCTTCCTTTTGTCTTTGGCTTTTTTAATCGGCGGCGCTTCAATCTCCCGCCAGGAGCCTGTGTCTACGGCTCTCTGCCTGTCCCTTAGCGGCTTCTGCCGGTTGGGCCACCTTACCTCCCTGATCCGACCGCGGCGTTTTACTCCTCGCCGAGACGGTCTCTTCAGCCCGCGGCGGCGGCGGCGGCGGCTTGCCTGTTCGCCGATTTTCTTCAGCTGGCTGCCCTGCCTCACGGAGGTTTTCCTGCTTAACTCCCGCAGCTGCGATTACGTCCTCAGCCCCGCGGCTGTATAACTGTTCTAGACTGCCCTTTTACAGTTTTTAAAAACTTTTTGGAAGCCGTTGTTTCGTTTGCTGGCGCTTCCAGGGGACCGCCATTGCTTCTTCATCCCCTCTAGCCTCTTCTGATTGGCCAATTTTCCCGCTTCTTTTCGCGGGCGCCATTTTGATTGTATATTTTTCCCCGCTCTTTGTACTAGCCTGTTAGTATCGCAAAGGGGGGTCGCCCTTACTCGGGCTGTGGATAGCAGAACCCAGGCTCTCTTTCAACTCACTGTGTGATCTGCCCCTCGTGTGTGTGTTAAAAGATAGGATCCTATAGATCTACATAGGTTCCTTCATTAACTCCACTTCTGCTGCTGGCCCTGGCAACTATTTGATTACTGCTGCTATCTGGACCAGTACAAAGACTATTATTGCTGCTAGGACTGTGCAAAGCGGTTGACACTGTGCAAAGCTGTGCAAATATTACATTCTGCTCCATCCTGTACCAAGCCTGCCGATACTGTGCCAAGCTATCTGTGCATTCTGCCCCAATTGTGGCTGTGTATTAAGACTGTTCATAGTGTACATTCTGCCGCATCGTGGCAGTGTACTTAGCCAGCTACCAGTGCATTCTGCCCCAGTCGTTTGCTGTATACTGCACCTGTTCTAAGACTGTTCATTGTACATTCTACCCCATCGTGGCAGTGTACTTAGCCATCTGCCAGTGCATTCTGCCCCAGTCGTGTGCCGTGTACTGTGCCTGCTCGGGTCTGTGCATTCTGCCCCATCCGTGGCCGTGTACTGCTACCCTTTAAAATATATGATGGCAGAACAGCCAGAGACAACCCAGGCAACCAAGCCGCCACAACAGCCAGAGACAATCCAGATGACCAAGCCTAAACCTCCTAAGGCTGTCAAATATAAGCACTCAAAAGCGGTGGCCAAAACCAAACATCTTTCCAGCCACAGCGCAACCAAGCGGGCCACACTATGTCTCTGTTCCAGTTCCAGAGGAGTCAAACCATGCACAGTTAACTACCCTATTTCATTCTCCTGCTGCCTCCTCTGATGAGGAGGACTTTCCTGGCTTTCCTGTACATCCAACGGTCAACCAATCTGGGGCTTACTCCTCGTCACTACCTGTGGGGCCGTCCGCGCTTCCGCCTATCCAAGAGCAACCATCTACATCTCCGGGACTGCAGCTGTCCCACGAGTTCATCTCACAACTTCAGGGCATGCTGTCATTTTTCGCTCAGAGACAGTCACCATCACAAGTTCCCGCTATCCCTCAACACAGCGGGGAACACTTTATACACAGTGAGACAAACCCATCAGGCTCCCCAGACCCGTTTGACATTGCCAGGGGCAGGTTCGTTGATTACGCCTCTTGTGAGGAGGAGTCCGCATTCGCGCTGCAAGACCAAGGAGACGAATGGAGTGACCATTCGGACCATGAGCAGGACACATCCTATCGCCTCTTCAATGCCTCAGATTACCAGCCCTTGGCGCGCAGAGTGTTGAACACCCTTGGCCTTCAATCTACTCCAACTGCAGCTGCCACTCCTGCTTTAAAGGGAGCCAGGGTCTTGAAATCCCCCACGCCAGCAGAAAACTTTCGCCCTGTGCCAGACCCCATCGCTAAATTGGCCAAGGACGAATGGTCCCACCCTTTACAGGCACGTCGCTTCAATAACATTGCGGACAGACGAGCCTATTTCCAGTTTAGTTTCCAGATCCCTCTTGCCAAGGGAAGGGGACTCTCATTTAAAGGATGCCACTGAGCGGAGACTGGACTTTGCTTTACGCAAGACCCATGAGGCCATCGCCTTTTCTATGCGTGCATCTACATCAGCCTCTATTTTCGCCAGGGCAGCGATGATGTGGTTAGACCACCTCATCGAGGACCCCAATCCAGATCCTGCCACTCTGCGCAGATCGCTACTCAAATTGCGCAAAACAGCTGCTTTCGTGGCCGATGCCACCTTGAATGCAAATCAGCTAGGAGCACGCGCTATGGCAGCTCAGGTTGTTGCCCGACGGACCCTCTGGCTGCGTCACTGGCAGGCTGACTCTACTGCCAGAGTTAATCTATCACGGGCACCTTACGCCGGAGCATTACTGTTCGGCGAAGAGGCACTAAAGGCAGTGCTTGTTGACCCTATGGACAATCGAAAGCCTGTCTTGGCCACCGTCAGAAACATCGAGCGCAGACCTTTTAGACGTTTCAATGCGTACCGCACGTTCCAGCCCTTTTGAGGAACGCGGCCCGGGGGATGAGGCTGTGAGTTCCCAACATATGATTTTCGCTCCTCCAGAGGAGGCTGGAACCGGCATTTCCCGGGCAGAGGTCAGTACCAGGGCCGCAGAGGCTCGTCTACGTCCTCATACAGGGGAGGGTCTCGACAGCGCCGACAGTATTAATATAATACCAGTGGGGGGCAGGCTCCTTCTATTTGGCAAACATTGGCTAAGCCTTACTCAGATCTCCTGGATCAGAGACATTTTCTGTTATGGATATGCAATTGAGTTTTGGGCAATACCTCCAGACAAGTTTCATCCCTCTCCTTGTCCCAGGGCACCAGCTAGGCATTGCATCATGCAGACTGCGATACATAATCTCTTGGACATAGCGGCGATAGAGCCAGTTCCCACTGCTGAGAGGTTGGAAGGGGTATACTCCCTCCTATTTGCTGTGCCCAAACGAGATCTTTCATGGAGGGCGGTATTGGACCTCAAGTTCATTAACCGTTTCGTAAAGTATCGCAGGTTCAAAATGGAATCCCTCCACTCCATTACAGACAGCTTGCACGAAGGAGACTTCCTGGTTTCTATCGATCTAAAGGAAGCGTACCTCCATGTGCCCATTTGTATAGCCCATAGAAAATTTCTTCGTTTTGCCTTTGGCTCCCAGCACTTCCAATATCGCGCCATGCCGTTCGGATTGTCGTCTGCTCCGAGAGTGTTTACCAAGGTGCTACTTATTCTAGTGGCTCACCTTGGGCTTCAAGGGGTCCATATCTACCCCTATCTGGATGATCTTCTAATACGGGCGAGTTCTAGGGAGCGGGCTCAGCATCATCTAACACTCACGCTACATGTCTTACAGGCCCACGGTTGGGTAGTCAACCTCGACAAAAGCCATCTACAACCAACCCAACGCCTACAACATCTGGGGGCAATGTTGGACACCCTGCAAGCGACTGTGTTCCTGTCCACAGATCGCATATCTGCTATCACAGACATCACACGATCTCTGATGCACAAAACATCTGCAGACGTCATGCTTCTAGCCAGGGCTCTCGGAATGTTCGTGTCCACCATCCATATTGTGCCATGGGCTCGAGCCCACACTCGCCAGCTACAGTGGATCCTGCTGCCCTTCCAACACGACATTGCCACCTCAACCCATCGAGTAATCCCCTTGAGCCCCACACTGCGCTTGTCATTCTGCTGGTGGACAAGGGCACAACATCTCACCCAAGGCACTCCGTTCCGAGAACCCCACAGGACTGTCATTACCACCGATGCCAGCCTCCTTGGCTGGGGAGCCCACTGCAACTCCCAGTTTGTTCAGGGAGTTTGGAACGCAACAGAGCAAACTCGGACTATCAACTGGCTGGAACTAAGAGCTGTCCACTTAGCTCTGCTTCATTTTCAGTCTCGCTTCCACTTGGACCATGTCCTCATTCGAACGGACAACACATGTGCCAAATCTCATTTAAACAGACAGGGAGGCACCAGGTCCCGACCTCTGCAGAACTTAGCTTACCTCATTTTCGACTGGGCAGAACAACATCTGCAATCTCTAAAAGCAGAACATCTCAGAGGAATTTGGAACGTGACAGCAGACTGGCTCAGCAGACAACAGGTCTTTCCGGGAGAATGGAAACTTCATCCGACCGTGTTCCATCTTCTCCAGTGTCGGTTCAGCGTCTTCTCAGTTGACCTATTTGCCTCCAGTCGCAATTGCCAGCTACCCAGGTACTTCGCTCGATACCTGGATACGACAGCGGAAGCGGTGGATGCTCTGTCACTGCCGTGGCCAGAGGGACTATTATACGCCTTCCCTCCAATACCCCTATTAGCCAAAACTCTGAGGAAGGCACGATGCGAGAGGGCACAGCTGGTCCTGATAGCACCATTTTGGCCCCGTCGACCGTGGTTCTCGGAGCTCCTTGCAGTGTTGGTGACAGATCCCTGGCCACTCCCAGTCAGGCCAGATCTCTTATCACAAGGTCCTGTATGGCATCAGGATCCCAAGTGGCTCAACCTAACAGCGTGGCTTTTGAACGGGGACATTTGAGATCGGCTGGCCTGTCAGAAGCTGTTATTGACATTATTTTGGCCTCGAGAAGACCATCTACCACTCGTATATATCAACATACTTGGGTGGCATTCTCCAGGTGGTGTCAGTCCCAGAACATTGATCCTTCCAGGGCTACAGTACAACAGGTGCTACAATTTCTTTATAGGGGCCTCATGATGGGACTTAGACCCAACACTTTACGTCGACATGCGTCCACTCTGTCGTCCATTCTCTCAGTGTCCTCCACTGGTGCCCCTATTGCATCACACCCGTTCATCAAACGCTTTCTGAGGGGAACCGCTCTACGCTCACCAGCTGTAGTCCACCGCTTCCCTTCATGGAGTCTGTCAAAGGTCCTGCAGGCTTTACAACGCCCTCCGTTTGAACCTCTTCGGACTGTGCCTTTATGTCTGTTATCCTTCAAGGTCTTGTTCTTGATAGCAATCACCTCTGCCAGACGTGTCTCAGAATTGGGCGCCTTGTCTTCTGCTCGTCATCTCTGTGTCTTTCACAAGGACTCTGTTGTGCTGAAAACTGACCCTTCCTTCCGTCCTAAGGTCAATTCAGTTTTCCATTGCAACCAGGACATAGTTCTGCCATCATTTTGTCCAAATCCTACTCATCGTCTCGAGAAGGCCTGGCATTTGTTAGACGTTCGGAGGGCTCTCAAGACCTACCTGTCCAGGACTCAGGATATCAGAAGGACCGAGTCTTTGTTTGTATCCTTTAATCCAAGGTCTATGGGGCAAAAAGTAGCTAATTCCACTTTATCCCGCTGGTTGCGTGCATGTATTGCCTTAGCTTATGAGTCCCTTAAGCTTCCTGTACCAGCTAGCATAACAGCTCATTCAACTAGGTCAGCGGCCACTATGGCTGCTTTTGCTACTAACGCTCCTGTTGCTGATATCTGCAGGGCTGCTGTTTGGTCTACCCCACACTCGTTTATAAGGCATTATAAAATAGATCGTTATGCCTCTGCCGATGCCTCTTTTGGCAGACGAGTGTTGCAACAGTTTCTTAATGAGGATTAGGATGTGGGTGGTCCCTCCCTGTTATGGGCTGCTTTGGTACATCCCACTTGATGGCATACCTCCTATGGAAAATGTACCAAAGGTGATTTTCATAGGAGGAATGCCATCACGACCCTCCCAGTTGGAGGATACCTAGATATTTTGTTGGGAATGTTATATATGCTTGTTACGCTATTTTATTACATTTATCAGTGAAGTCAAGACTGCTATCGCTGTTATCTCACTATTTTAGAGTCATATTATTATGAATGTTGCTATTATGTTATGTTCTTGCTGGTAGGCCCGTTGGCCTTTTTTCCTGCAGTTTTAGATATTTCTCTTGGACTCGCTGCGAATGAACTGGAGAGTGGGAGGGGCCTGACGTCCCTAGTCTTGACTTCAGAAACATTCTTGCCTTCGGACGATAGGCGGCGTCATTACCCGCTTGATGGCATACCTCCTATGAAAATCACCTTTCAGGTGAGACCAATGGTACATTCCCTGATGAGTCTGCTCGAACTTTCCAAGAACCTTTGGAGCCTGCTCACCCTTCCAAGGTTTCCTGTCATCTGCAATTAGGTGGGTGGTGATTGGAAAAAAAATTTCTGGGTTGCTGCCCACTTTTTTTTTATTTGAAACTGTTTTACCCTTCAACCAAAAAAAGCAGCATACAAGGATTATGATGATGATAATAAAATAAACAATGTAGGCCTGCTCTTAGGCTTACAATCTAAAAGACATGACACAAAAGGAAAAAAGCATTGGGAGTGACAGGGAAAGGAAAACAAAAAACTAGTTCTTAGTTAAAAAATTATTATAATGGCCAGTTGCTGGTCTTGCAGCAGAGCCAATGGAGTGGTCCTACTTCCCTTCTCTCACTCTGCTTTAGGCCACTGAAATGGTTGCTGTCAGGTAACAGTTTATGGAACACCCTTCCCAGGGACACTCTCCTAGTGCCAACTTTGATATCTTTCTGCAACCAAACAATTTTTACCTTTGGTGGCCCTGGGGTTTTTTAACTGGAGGACTGCATAGAAGCTGCCTATTTGTTTGTTTGTTTGTTTGTTTATTGTATTTGTATACCGCCCCATAGCCGAAGCTCTCTGGACAGTTTACAGCACCTGAAAACACCAAAAACAGATATACAAATTTAAAACTATAAAATTAAATAAATATTAGACACCCCCCTGCATCTAGTTTGGCTAAATTTCTACAGTACCAGAAGTACACACTTGGTTTCGGCACTGATAGTCAGGTTCTCTACAGGCATAGCCCTAATTACCTTGTAACCCCAATTAAGACTTTGGGCCAATCTTGGCAACATGATTTCCCTCCTCCCCAATAAAGTTTCCCCCTCCCATCTTAAATGTGATTAAGGGAAACACTAGTGCCAACCTTTAATGTGGTTAATGCTACCCAGGTTCCTGTTAACCCAGCATCGGAAACCTACTTTTAGGCTGCAATCCTAAAAGTAATTCCCATTGGACGCAGTGGAACTTGCTTCTTCATCAACAGACAGAGCCAGTGTTAATGTCTGATCAGGCCCTCAGAAGTCTAGCGCCTGCGTAAATGGCATGTTCTCTTTTGCCCAGTCATGGCGTACTGCTGAGCTAGCTAGACATTCTGCTGCTTCCCATGTCATAATATTGATGTTAGAGCAACTACTGCCATTAAGACCCCTCTTGTTTATATCTGGATCATTGTTGAGAATCAACAAAGGAACTTGGTCCCAATCTCAGACTAAAAATCCCACACCCCTTTGGCATTGTAGAGTCTGGGTTCATTTTCCTCAGACTGTTGAAAGACATTCAGGCTCACACATTCCCTTTTCCTTCCACTTCCCTTCCTGATTTGAACAAAGCCTAGCTTGCCATGACAGTGCAAACATTCCCACGAGCACATATCTTAGACACGTGTTTGCTAAAAGGCTAGTAGGAATACTGCTCTTGAGATCATTGCTGGAGACGACTGCATGCATGCAGACAGAATTCTATTGGCTTTGACAATCTAGCTTGATAGATAGAATAGAGAGACTAGAGGTGGAGAGTATGGAATCATGAGGCAAAGTCTTGAGAATCTGGCTTCACTATGGAGAAAGTGAAATATTACATGCAAAGCAGTAGAGTCCTTGTCTTGCAAGAGGTAGATTAGAGTGAACAGGAGAAAGAAGTAGGAAGGTTGCGATGCAATGGCTACCTGACAAGGACATAAGAAGAGCCTGCTGGATCAGGCTAGTGGCCCATCTATTCCAGCATCCTGTTCTCACAGTGACCAACCAGTTGCTCATGGGAAATTTGCAGGCTAGACCTGAGTGCAAAGAGCACTCTCCCCTCCTGCGGTTTATATCAATTGGTATTTGGAAGCATACTGCTTCCGCCTATGGAGGCAGAGCATAGCCATCTTGGCCAGTAGCCATTGATACTTTTCCTCCATAAATTTGTCTTATCTTTTAAAGCCATCCAAGTTGGTGGCCATCACTGCCTCTTATGGGAACAAATTCCACAGGTTAAGTATGTGCTGCATGAAGAAGTACTTTCTTTTATTTGTCCTGAATCTTCTAACGTTCAGCTTCAATGTTCACAAGTTCTAGTGTTATGAGGGAGAAAAAAGTTTCTCTATCCACTTTTTTCATACCATGCTTAATTTTGTACACTACTATCATCTCACCTCTGACTCACCTTTTATTTAAACTAAAAAGCCCCAAATGTTGTAACCTTTCCTCATAGGGGAGTTGTTCCATCCCCTTGATCATTCTAGTTGCCCTTTTAGTATTTGTTTGTTTGTTTGTTTGATTATTTATTTATTAAATTTATATCCCACCCTTCCTCTCCTAAGGAGCCCAGGGCAGCAAACAAAACACTGAAAACACTCTAAAACATCTTAAAAGCAGACTTTAAAACATATTAAAACATCTTTAAAAACACCTTTAGAAATAAAACTTTTAAAACAACTTAAAAAGTAGTTCCAACACAGATGCAGACTGGAATAAGGTCTCTACTTAAAAGGATTGTTGAAAGAAGATCTTCAGTAGGTGTCAAAAAGATATCACGGTGCCTGTCTAATATTTCAGGGGAGGGAATTCCAAAAGGTAGGTGTCACAAGACTAAAGATCCGCTTCCTATGTAGTGTGGAATGGATCTCCTGATAAGATGGTATCTGCAGGAGGCCCTTGCCTGCAGAGCGCAGTGATTGGCTGGGTATATAAGGGGTAAGACAGTATTTCAGGTATCCTGGTCCCAAGCTGCATAGGGCTTTGTACACTAAAATCTTGAACGTGGCCCGGTAGCTAATGGGCAGCCAGTGCAATTCTTTCAGCAGCAGGGTAACATTTTGGGCATACCCTGTCTCAGTGAGCAGTCGTGCTGCCACATTTTGCACCAGTTGCAGTTTCCGGACCAACATCAAGATTCTGAACCAGTGTCAAGGGCAGGGCCACATAAAGCACATTACAGTAATCCAGCCTGGACGTTACCAGTGCATGGACAACAGTGTTCAGGCTATCCTGGTCCAGAAATGGCCACAGCTGTCTTACCAGTCAAAGCTGGTAAAAGGCATTCCTAGCGGCTGAAGTCACATGGTCCTCTTGAGACAGGTAATTCCCAGGGAAAGGGCCTTTTCAATAGTGGCACCCCACATTGTGTTGGTTTGTGTGCGTTGTTTTGTGAAACAGCATACATTACGTTGGAGTTAAGTTGAGCAAGAAGACTTCTTCAGAGCATTTAAATCATGTAAGAGTCTTTATTAAGACATTAAGGCCAGAGGCTTAAGAGTAAATACATGTAGAGATTCTTCAGTCACCCCCCCTTCTGGGACATCTCTCTCCATAGATAAACACAAAAGACAGCCTCTCAGCTCAGAGGCATAATTCAGAAGAGCACAACACATAGTCTCTGTTAGAACTTTCCCAGTCGTTATCAGATGGCTACCATAGCAACGACCCTGGCAGTCCGTTCCCAGACAGATCATAGACATAACTCCCCCTTAACCACAGTTACGTCTTCACACTTGCAGGCTTCATGGAAAACTACTAGAGACAGTAATGCCAACTGGTCAACAGCCCAACAGCCCCCCTTTTTTCCATAAAGACTGCAAAATACACATGAAATACATCTCCATAGTACATAGTCATACTGTCATACATTTCTACAATACCTCTTGCAATACATTTCAGTACATTGCAAACTTACATCTCAGTACAGTTCAAAACTTTATTTCTCAGTACATTGCAGTACATTTCAGAACATCTCTGTACATTTAGCTAAAACTTTATTCAATCAAACTTTGGTTCATTCCAAGCCTTGTCACCAGTTTGCCAAATTTCTCCTCACACAAAGGCTTGGTCATTATGTCAGCCACCATGTTGTTAGTGTCACAAAATGTTAGGTTAACAAACCCCTGCTGCACACAATCCCTTACGTGAAAGTATCTGACACTAATATGTTTTGTTCTCTTGGTATGAGCTTCTGATGTGGCTATCTTAATGCAGGTCTGATTGTCTTCATATACAGCAATCGGAAATTGCATATCAATGCCTATCTCCTGCATGAGCATTGCGAACCACTGTAGCTCATTACAGGCCTGTGACAGGGCCACATACTCGGCTTCTGCACTTGATGTTGCAACCACATTTTGTTTCTTGCTGCTCCAGTCAATGCATGACCCGTGCCACATCACAACTATGCCAGAGGTTGACTTACGACTGCTCAGCTCCCCTGCATGATCTGCATCCACAAAACATTCAAGACCTCCTGTCTTTGCTTCTGACAAAACCAGACCCTTTGTCTTCGTGCCTTTCAGATAACGCACTATCCTTTTAATCCCTTGCCAGTCAGCCTCTGAAGGATGCTCTACCTTCCGGCTTAAAATACTGACTGCATTACATATGTCTGGGCGAGACACCTTCACCAAATATTGCAATTTCCCTATTATGCGCCTGTACTTCTCAGGATCTGTACAAGGCGTCTCCTGCACATTCTGTTGGAAAGCCACAGCCATTGGAGTCTTCACAACATTGCATTCTGTCATGTTGCATTCTTCTATGATCTGATTTATTTTACTTTCCTGACTCAATGTTATGCTTCCGTCTTCTGCACGCACAATATCCGTGCCTAAATAGTGTGTGACAGGCCCCAAATTCTTTGTGTGCACCTGCCTGCTCAGTTGCTCCCTTTGATCCAAGGTTTTTCTGCAACTTTAATGCTTCTACTCAGAATTAACTGCTGTGTTTCTGGACTAGGTGCCAGTTTGCCACTTCTCTTTCCCTGTGGCTTGTAAACTCGGCTGCGATGCACTCTTTCAGGCATCAGCCTGACTGCATTACATGAATACTGTGGCTGTGTGCTTTTAACAGCTGTCTTCTTACAGCTCTGGCGGTCATTCCCTTTCCGCCCCATTAAACTCAAGGCATTAGCACACTTCACACCCACGGTCATTTTAAGCTGCCCTTGTGTCATGAAACCCTGACAGACAACATTTTCTCCTCTTTGCACCCAACATTTTCCTTTATCAAACCAGACTGAAAATTGACAACTCACCAGTTTGCCCACTGATAAAATATTATGAGCCAAGTCCAGGACGAACAAACAGTTTGTCATAATTCCAAGCTTGTCAAATTTAATCAGACCTTTAGCTTGCACAGATTTCCGTGATCCATCAGCAAGTAAAACAAAGTCCTGCTCATTTGTAGACGTGTAAAACAGGCTCCTGTCTTTAATTAGTATATGGCTTGCTCCGCTGTCGACAATAAAGTTAATTTGTTCCAAGTCTTTAGACTTCTGTTTACAAACAAAGTTCACACTTCCCTGCTTCAAGCCTCCGTCCCTGGAGTTTCGCTTGATCGCACAATCTTTACGGAGATGCCCACAGGCCCCACAGGCAAAACAAGACTTCAGCCGCTGCTGCTCCCGCTTGTTTCCCTGTCTGCTTTCGGCAGCCTGCTCCGGTTCGGCATATTTCTCCTCCTTGTTTCTGACAGCTCCCACTGGCTGGGCTCTCAGCGCCTCCTGCCTCCGCTGCCATTCCTGGGACAATTCCTGCAACGCGTCCCACATCTTTTTAGCCGACGGCTCATCTCTCACACACATCAGTTGAGAATCCGATAGAGCCAAGATTATAAACGCCTGCGCCCTCTGGTCTCGACGCTTCCAGGCCGCGGTCGGTACCGCCGGGGTTTTTTCCTCAATCACGTCCCATAAATCCTCTGTTATCAGCAAAGCCCTCATCCTCGGCTTCCAGCTGGCAAAATTCTCCTCATTAAGTCGTTCCATCGGCAAGCCTCCCCCAGACAGGTTTACAGCCATGTTGCTCACCTCCGTCTGGTTCAATCAATCAAGCTGCCCTCTCTGGAACTCCGTCTGCCTTTCAGACCAGCAACTTACTCCGGTGTAATGCGCTGTGGAGCGTAACCATCCTCTGCTACCACTGTTGGTTTGTGTGCATTGTTGTGTGAAACAGCATACATTACGTTGGAGTTAAGTTGAGCAAGAAGACTTCTTCAGAGCATTTAAATCATGTAAGAGTCTTTATTAAGACATTAAGGCCAGAGGCTTAAGGGTAAATACATATAGAGATTCTTCAGTCACCCCCCCTTCTGGGACATCTCTCTCCATAGATAAACACAAAAGACAGCCTCTCAGCTCAGAGGCATAATTCAGAAGAGCACAACACATAGTCTCTGTTAGAACTTTCCCAGTCGTTATCAGATGGCTACCATAGCAACGACCCTGGCAGTCCGTTCCCAGACAGATCATAGACATAACTCCCCCTTAACCACAGTTACGTCTTCACACTTGCAGGCTTCATGGAAAACTACTAGAGACAGTAATGCCAACTGGTCACCAGCCCAACACATTGTGGGATAGCCTTCCCAGAAAGCTCTCATGGTGCTGTCTTTGTGGCATTTTGGCACCTGGTGAAGACCTATCTGTTCAGGTACCTTGGGCCTCTTTTTAAAAATCTGATCTGATTTGGGGGGGTACACCATGTTCTGGTTTTGTGTTTTTATGTTTATGTAGGGTTTTTTCTTGTTTTTAAAGTTTTTTTGTTTTACTTTGAATTCTAAATGCTTTTTTTATTTATTGAAAGCTGCCTGGACAGACTTCATGTTATGGGGGTGGCACACAAATATCATAAATAAATAAATAAATTGGTGAGGTTTGGGGGGGGGAAGTTGAGCAGCTGCTGCAACACTTCTATAACTCAAAGGTTTATTGTGATAGGCCTGACCCTATAATGGAATACCGTTTCACTATAAATAATTTAAATCTTACACAGAAGACAAACTGTTCTTTAGGCCTCAGGGTGGATAAGGAAAAAACAAACATATGTACAGTATTACAAATATCTGTTCTTAATTGGTCCAGTTAAGGCAAGGGTGTATATATATTTTAACAGGAAAACATAGATTCTTGTTGCTAGGATTGATAGCCATCAGCTAATAGCATAATAGGTATAACTTCTTCTCAGGAACAGTTAAAAACGTGAACTTAAAATGTTTTTAAAAACAAGCCTGTGGTTTAATCAAAAATGTATTTTCCCTTTATCGCAAGAAGATATCTGTCTTCCAGTGGTAGAGTTGTAAGCAGCACAGGTTGCATTTCTGATGCTGTCTATAATCATACCATTGCTAATTGCAGCGTAATACAGTAACCTAAACAAACGTTACTGAATTTTCCTCACAAATTCATCATGAATCATTTTATTACAGAAAATGTTTTGTAAGTTGTACGAACAGCGGGGGAGGAAAGTAGCACATAAGTGGTTGTGTGTGTATATATATCTATGATAGTAGTATGAAACTTTGTCTTTGCTTATTTATTTTGAAAAATTAGATCCTACATTTCTTTATAAATAAACTCAACACATTTGTTGCTTACAACAAATTCAACCAATTAACAATAACAGAAGAAACAGAAAACCAAGCAAAGCATAAACCAACAACATAACAGCAGAAATAAGCAGAGAAAGCAGCAATGCCCAGCAGTGCAAAAACAGAGTGACAACCTCAAAACAACCTCACTCATCCACCTGGCACCTGAAAGTAAAAAGCAGTGGTGGGGATCGTGGTGCCTTCCAAATATTGTGGTACTCCAGCTCTCATCATCTCCATGCTGACTGAAGCTGATGGGAGTTGGGTGTCCAACAACATCTGGAGGGCCACAGGTTAGGCACGCCACACCACCCCCAGTTAGACACAGTGGTGAGGTTAGGTGGGCCTCCCTGGCTCCAGTGGAGAGGGCACTCCTCAGAGTCACCTTTGAGAAGACCCTGCTCCTGATAGAGTTCCACCACACGTCAGCCACTGCAAGCACCTGGAATAGGGCTTCATTTTTGAACAGAGTACACGAGAGGGCAGATATGAGGAAAGGCGTCCTAAGGTAACATACATGGTAATTTCTCTTACAATAATTTAATTTCCAGTTGCAACTGATTTCCCATCTGGTGAAGGAAGCACTCACAGCTAAGTCATGGGTGGTTTAAAAATATATGTAACCATCCTTTTTTTGTTTCCAAACTGCCTTACATGTTCTTGACACTGAGATATAGGCTGCAAGTAGTCAGTGTTCTATATTAACGTTTTTGTGGTTAGTTGTTGTTATTATTTATTGCTTTTATATCCCACTTTTTGTCCAAGGAGCTCAAGGTGGCATACATGGTTCTGCCCTTTCTCCTTTAATCCCCACAACAACCTTGTGAGGTTAGGCTTAGAGGCAGTGACTGACCCAAGGTCACCCAGTGATTTTCATGGCTGAGTGAGGATTTGAACCCTGGTCTCCCAGATTATAGTCCAGCACTCTACCCACTACACCAAACTGGGTCTCAAGGGTTTAGACTTATGTAGCCTGCTTCTCTGCCTTCCAGGTCTCCAAGGTGGCTCAGAAGTAGTACTGTAAATGTGTACATGAATATAGCCCACCCTCTTGCTGAAAGCTCCTCCAGGCTGGATTATCATATCTCATTTGGTATCCTCCCCCATCCCACCCCCCAGTAGCAAACCTTTCTCCCCCCACCCCAACTCCCTGCTGACAACCTGGCAATGGATGACAATTATGGTAGGAGGGGCTTCTTTTACTTTAAGTAGTAGAAAGCAACAGGAAGGCAAAATGGCGACAGTCCTTTCCTCATTCCAGGTGTTCTGGCTACTGCTGGTTTTTAAAGCTTTGACAGCCCCATGTGAACATCGTAGGGAGAACATTTAATGCCCCATATTGTGTGGTTTGGCTGTACAAAACTAAATAATAGCTGTAATAAGTTTGATGCCAAATCACAGTACATTGTATACTGTAGATGTAATCATGCCCCCTTATTTATTTTTATTTATGTTATTTATTCGCATAATGTATATAAATTATATATTTGACATATGTCTATGTTCCCAGGGTGGCTAACAAACGTGTAATATTATTATTATTACTGTTATTGTTATTAATTGCCTTCCATATATCCAAAGGCAATGTTCAAAATAAAACAACAATATACAGCAAAGGTGCTTTATTTAGATGATTTCCATACCACCCTTTACACAAGCCATAGGGCAATTTACAACAAAGTCAGATAAGTTAAAAAGAATGCATGACACTAATAAAATAACACATTCCTTAAGGTAACACAACACCTCATAATAAACCACTAAATAGTAATTACTAATAGCGGCAGCAGCTAATCTATTTGTCTAATTAAGTCTCTCCTCTTAACCAGCTGCTTAAAAGTATAAATAGGTGGAACCAGATGCACTTCAGTAGGGAGAGAGTTCCACATATGAGCAGCCACCACTGAAAAGTTCCTTCCCTGGACCTCCGTATCATGTATTTCAACCTGTTAGGGACCACCAAGAGGGCCTCATCTACTGATCGTAAAATAAAAGTGAGAAAATAACCAAATTAAAACATGCAAACTAATGCAACAAACTGAAACAGCAGCCAATACGGGCAAGATAATCTCTTTGCCCAGTCCTTGTGAGTAGTCTAGCAAGCTAGATGCCATTTCCAAATTGTCTTTAACATAAAGCACAATTAAGTAATTAACTGTAGCAGTTCATGGATAACTGTGGCCAGAAGGGGTATGGCCAGAAGGGGTCAGCAGTCAATGTTATCAGCATCAATTGATAGAAGGCATGCCGACAAGGTTCTTAACATCTTAATCCTATACCACCACCATCTCAAATGCAGCAGTGCCGTGTGCAAGAGAGAGCTCCATGTGCAATTGAGTGGATCTTCTGACTGGATGAGTAGAGTTCATCCTGTTCTGGACAAGGTTGCATGGAGTATGTTTGTAGCTTGGGGTTTCTCCTGCATTCCCTTCTGATGCTTGAGACACAGATGGCCTTGGTGGCAGGGAGTGCCTTCCACCAGCTTTAGCTCATGATCCAACTATGCTCCTATATGGACAGAGAGAGCCCGATTACAGGCATGTGGGGGCCCTTGGGGATCAGCTTGCCCTGGCCCCCTGGTGGGTGGGTGTGCACGCGCACATGACCGCGCCCCCCCACAGCCCCCTACCTGTCTAGTCTTTACCATTGCCCTTAATGAAGATGGTGGCTGTGGTTTCCCTAAGGGGAATGAAGCCTCCGCCGCCATCTTTGTTGATGGCACACATGCGTGCTACGCGCGCACATCTCTGCCATCAACTAAGATGGCTGCAGCGGCTTCAGTACCTTAGGGAAGCCGCAGCTGCCATCTTCATTAAGAGCAATGCTAAAAAGCAGCTGACAGGTAAGTGGGGGGCATGGGGGGCGTGGATCATGGAAGGGGAGCGGAGGGCCCCTCAGGGGCTCCTGTAGCTCCGGGGCCCTCGGGTCAGTGCCCAACCTGGCCGCCCTTTAGAACCGGCCCTGCCCGATTACAGTGATCTGTATTTAGGCAGCATCTGCACTGGATTATTGCCATGCATTGTAGATAGAGCTGACCTTGAAGAAGTTTTGGAAACTGCAGCTGATGTAAAATGCAGCAGTCAGACTGGTGATGGGAACTAGGTGGTCTGACCATGGAACACCAGTATTAGCACAATTGCTCTGTCTATACATTTCCAAGTCAGTACAAGTTGCTGGTTTAAACCTATAAAGCCTTATAAGGCTTGGGACTGCATATCCTAACAAGAATCTCCTGCATCTCTTAACAAGACCTTACGGACGTTATCTGAGGCCCTTCTCCATGTGCCTCCTGCAAGAGCAGTTCAGAGGGTGGGAACAAGTGAGAGGAGGGCCTCTTTGGTTGCAGCCCCCCTCCCTATGCAATACTTTCCCAAGTGAGGCCCACCTGGCTCTGACACTGACATCTGTCAGCACCAGATTAAGACTTTTCTCTTTACCTGAGCATTTGCAGAGTTTCCAAACTTGTTTGTAAGTTGCCTAGAGACTGCCCGGGGTTAGTGACTAAGAAATTAAAAAAAATAACTGAGAATTGCTTGAGATTTAAGAATTTTTGCTGGTCTGTAAAGACCTCATGATTAAATAAAGCCAAAATAAATTTGGCTTTCCCCCTTTGATGGACAGCTAGCTCATGGTTTCCAGAAGCCTGTGGACAAGCTGCTGTTCAACTGTCCAAATTAGTCACCAGTGACTTTTCAGTAGCATCCATGAAACCCCCAAGCTGTGCAATAGGCAGGATTTAAATAATCTGGCCCGTAAGAATGCTGGGTCTGCTCAGGCCTGTTTATTAAAGGCATCAAGAATGATTTTAGTATTTATCTGAGGATGATGGATGACATTCCTGATAGGAATGCCACCTCCTACTGGAAGGAGCAGTCAGGAACTGCTAAAACCTTTTGCCTTGGAGTAGGAGTCATCCTCTCATATTAATCATATTTATTGGTATTGCAAACTCCCTTAACAATTGGCACAGATGAAGGATGCGCCAGTGATGAATGGCTGATCTCCCTTCCTTTATGAATAAAGTTAAGATGGTGCGTTACATTTTGTAAAAATGATATTTTTCTTGGATTTACTGATACTGCCAAAAACAACCACTTTAGTGTAACAAGAAAGGAAATAAACTGTCAGTAATATAAATGTAGCTCACCCCCCCCCCAGGACATTCTTCTTCCTTCGGCATTGCATAATCAGCAGGCTACCAGGAGCATTACGTTTTCGAGAGTTTTCTTCAACTTTGTAATGTGACATCTTGTTTTGTACACCTGCATGGTATTTCCACAGCCATATTGCATTGGCAGTACCTATAAAGATTAAAGAAGTGGCAAATGATTCCCATAGTAATTACCCCCTTTTTTTTAGAAACTGTAATTTCGTTTGCTCCATCTGTCCCTGTTTGCAGGGGACGGTCTCCATTTTCTGATCCCTGCCCCTGTTAAATTATCATCCTGAACTTGTCATTTTGGGGGTGCCTTGTTATAGAGTTTAATGTGAGCTGCTAGCATTGTTCTTCTTCATGGTTCAGCTCCCTTCCCAGAATCTTGAAGTTAAAATTCATGGTGTGTACATCTCTAGTACACATACATGAACACTAAGGTGCCGTGCAGCCTGCCGTTTCACTTAATTCAGCTGCAGAGGCGTAGTGTGAACTGTTGATAACCCATTGTAGAACAGTTGTTTTTCTAGGATAAGCCCTATTCAGGCATTCTGTCAGCATAGGAACATAAGACGTTGCCTTATACCTTGCCAGACCATTGGTCCATCTAATTCAATATTGTCAGTACTGATTGGCAGCAGCTCTCCAGGGTTTCAGGCAGAAGACATCCCAGCTCTACCTGAAGGAGCCAGGGATTTAACATGGAAATTTCTGCATGCAAAGCAGATGCACTCCACCGGCTAGTGAGACTACTACAAGTGGGGTTTTGCTGACAACTCCCAGCCCTGGTACCAGTGTATATAGTGTGAAAGTGTGAAGCAAAGGAGCCTTCACACAATGGCTCCCTCCCTGCAGCTGTGCATGTTGTACTTCTGGACACGAGGGCTGCAGCTAATTGGGATGTGTGACATCCAAGGTGGGGCTAGTCAGCATAGCCCTGCTACCCACTCACACACTGATAGAACTCATGAGCTGGTCACCTGAATAGGGCTTGTGCCTTTGTAATCAAAACAACAAACCTGCTCTTTTAACTTGCTGCTTTTAACTTGGCGGAAGTCAGGCAACTGCAGGATCAAACAATACAGCGTGTGGAAAGCAGAGCAGATCCTGCAGGACTGAATATCATTGGCATGAGAAAGGGTAGTGTTAAAAAGTGGGCTCCTGCTGGGAGGAAGGGAGGGATAAAAATACATGTTCCTTGTTCATGTTTGTGAAAGGAATGAAGTCTATTAATTGTGATGTTCATTCAGATCCTTCTCATTTGTTTCGGGTGGGTGGGAGGAAAGTTGTTTTAAAAGTCACATTTGCAGTCTTTCTTTTTTGGCATTGTAAATATTTATTAGCTATTTCTACTACTGTATGTTTGTGTTTCTTACATATATAATAGTTCTTATACTTTCCTAATTATTTTTTAAAAAGTCACAAAACTTTTACAAAAAAGAGGGGAAAACATAGATTGCTTGCTGTAAACTATTATTCTGTTGCTTGTAAATTATACAGTAAGAAAAGGGCAAAGAAAAGGCAAAATCTGTATGTGAGGAACAGATATCTGCCCCCGCCAAGCATTATTCTGCCACCAGTGAAGTCTCATTATTTCTGGTGTCCTAATCAAAAGGGTCACAAAAGATTGATTTCAGCAGCTGTCACACTGTTTATGACACAGATCATATATAGTCATTTATAGAAGTGGGCAGTAATTCTCTTGTTAACTTGCAAGTCAAGAAATCAGTGGACACATCTCGCTTGTCAGGGGCGGTGAAAAAGATCTTGATAGTGTCACTCATTGACTGAGAGGAGGAGACTGACACTGTTAATTGAATTTCCCCAGGGTGCATAAAATAAATACAAAAAAGGGACCCCGGTACGATGCTGTAAGGGGGAGGAGGGAGTGGAAACCACACAAGCTGTCATTGTCATGAAACTGCTTACATTGATTTAACTTTGCTAATGGCCAGGCCTGGATGAAGAATCGCCCAAAGGGAGGACAGAGTTCACCGCAGTTGCTCCTTCCCAGTTACTAAAAGTCTTTCAAACTTACATCTCCAGCCTTTTACTTCTGGAGTTATAAGGAATATCAGGCTAGCAGTATTACAGTTACTTCAAAATAACTTTTAAAATATGAGGCTACCTGCATTTGTATTCTTGTTCTCCTGCAATGATCTCTGCCCATTCCCCTTACTGCAACTTTTCTGGCTACAGGCCTCTCCAAATCTGTAGCATACCAGGTTTGTGAGAAATGTGTTGTTTTTTTAATTAACATTATTCTCCCATGGACAGGATGCCATGCTTTCACCTGTGAGGTCTGCGTTCAAATCCTGAAAAGCAGAGGACTTGATTCTTTTAAAATGGAAATATTCAGACTGCCTCCTTCTGTTCAAGCTTGTCCGAGTGTTGATTTTGTGGAGAAGACCTTCTCTTAGTTTTGCCAGTATTTGAAGCCTGTTTGGCTGGAACTTGAGACAGGGCCTTCTGAGTGGCTGCACCCAACTTTGGAGCTCCATTCCCACAAAAGTTCTCCTTACCTGCCCCCTTCTTGTCCTTTTACCACAGAGCAAACACTTTTTGTTTGGGCAGTCTTGTGGCTGGTCAAGTTTAATCTTGTCCCTCTTACTGATTGACAGATATTCATTGGCTGCTGTCTTATACTTACCATTTTTATTGTTTTTCTGTGTTTTTATGTTTACATAGCTATGTACGTTGTTTTTATTGTGTGCTATTTTTCTTTCATTAGCCCACTTGAGTGCCATGTGCACAAAGGGAGGATATAGATTGGAATAAGTAAAATGAAGAATAGTATCTCCCTCATTCACATCATCATAATCTGAGGCCTGTGTGTTGCCCCATTCTCTGAGATAGGTGGGAATGCAGAACAGGGCTATTTCCGTAATTGCCCCCAGGCTCGGTTCTATTTTGCTAAAAGTTGTTGATGTGTTATGCTTTGATGTCACATATTTGATTCTTGGGGTTTTGTTTTTTTGGCCACCTTGAATATCCTTGTGATAGAAAGACAAGTCGTAGTACTTGTATGATGTCTCCAAATGTTTCTTGAGACGATAAAAATGATAAAACATTTGTGCTCTGGAAGAGGCTGTATAATTTTTTTAATAAATTCAGCTTGTACTTGTCAACTATTCTCAACAGACTAGGAATGAGGAACCTGTGGCCCTCCTGATGTTTTGTACTCTAAATCCCATCAGCCACAACCAGCATGGCCAATGAGAGTTGGGAGTCCAACAGCACCTGGAGAGTGACTGGCTCCCCATCCCTGCAGTAGACATTCTCAAAATAGTTTAGATACAGTAAACCACTTCCATCTAGGGCTACTTGAGGAATTCGTTCTTTGCACATTCCAATGGGAACTGGTCTGATCTGCATCTCCTGGACTAATGTGCAGGTTGGAACTTGGCTATCCAGTGGCTTTCACATTTCCAAAACATCATGACACTTGTTGTTACTTTAATTTATTATCCACCCTTCACCCTAAGGTCCCAGGACGGGTTACTACCGCTTAAAATACATCATTAAAGACAATTAAAAACAGCTTACAATCACAACATGACAAAAAAATAGGGTGTGTCCCAGTTCTCAGCTTAAAAAAAGAGATCAGAAATATGTTTAAAGATGCATATTTTGAGAGAACACACTTAGAAATGCATATTTCAAGAGAACATATATTGAAATAATATTTTAAATGTGAATTTTTAAAAAGCAGATTAATGAGGGGAAAAAGTTATGATTTATGGGTGAACACATGTGAAAGCAACACGGATCAAAAATAGGCTGTTTTGTCCATCTTTAGTTCCATTGCAATTCTCAACTGGAATGGAAATGTGATGCCTTTTTATTACCAAAGTTTGACTTCAGAGAAAGGGAAGAAAGCATTGAGTCTTCCACTATACCAATAAGTGACTGTCACCACTTGCGATGCATATTTTTATAAGAACAAAGCACAATACTCCTGACCTCCTCCAAGTGCTCCCTTAGTGACTACTAATGTTGCCTTAAAAAAAAGGTGTCAAACAACATTTTGGGGTTTTATTCTGTTTTTTAAGATAAATTTGCAGTTCATTGCTTCACCAGTCATGATGTCAGATATTTATATTTCAGCCCAATGTTTGTCGTAACTTTCAAATACAAGGGGACTGTGGGCAGACAGTGTTTATCGCAGTGGAGAGACAGTCGGGAACGGTTGGCCTCAGCGGTGCAGAGTCCAGCTTGCTTATTTACGTTAGAATCTGCACATTGTCAGGTCTATAGCAAGTGGCTCATTCCTGCCATGGGTATCCCATCGGTAGCTTTCCAGGGGTTTGGGGGGGGGGGTTACACTGAAGGTTTCTTTTAAAAAATTCAAATCTAAAAGTCAAAGCAGAATCCTCATATCAGTAGATTTTTGTAATATCTGGGGCTCACAGGAGGTTCTGCAAATTCTTTTTTCAATCCTTTTAACTACATGTAGTTTTATTTATAAGCCGCCCTGAGTTCCAGTTTGGAAAAAGGGCGGGGTAAAAATAAAGTTTCAATTCAATTCAATCCTGGATTTGAGGAGGTGTTTTTTTTTTTCAATTTTTAAACTAAGAGTGAAAAAGTTATTGTTGGATATTGTTTCTGTTGTTTTTACAGATGGAGTTAATCTATTTGTATTGTTTTAATGTATTCTTGTTTTAACTTAGTATTTTGTTTCAATTTCTTCTTCTTTTTGGTACACTGCCATGATATTTTTGAATGATGGGTGGTTTATAAATTCTTTCAAGCAGGGATGGGGAAATCTGTGGCCCTTTAGATGTTTTGGACTTCAGCTCCCATCAGCCGCAGCAAACTTGGCCAGTGGTCAGATACGATAGGAACAACATCTGGAGGGCTGCAGGTTCCAAGGTGCACAAAGGTGGAGATTTTGGCAACCAGCTTCTTTTTCCAGTAGCAGCGGGAGACGATGTAGCTCCTGGGAGGGGCAGTAGCTCAGTGCTAGACCATATGCCTCACTTGCAGAAGGTCCAAGCTTCAACTCACAGCATCTCAACTTAAAGGAAGTCTGGTAGCTGGCCTGGGAAACACCTCTGAGTTCTTGGATAGTTGCTGTCAGTGTAGACAGTACTGGGATAGATGAGCTAATGGTCACTTCAGGCAGCTTCTTCAGCTTGGGAAGAAGCCACAGCTTAGTGACAGAGCACAAGCTTTGGATGGAGCACATCCGAAGTTTAGCCTTCAGCATGTCAGGATAGGGCTGGACCCTTTACCTATGACATTTGAAAGACACTGACAGTCAAATAGACAGAGTTGAATTATGATGCTAGATGGCCCAGTGGTCACTATTGCAAATGTATATATCTATTCATTTCCATACAAGAAATTAATAGCATAGACATTCTACCCTGCTTTGAAGCTGGCAAACCTGATTTCTCACACTTACAGCCTTCCATTCTTACACTCATAAGTTGTGCCACCTCTTCGTAGGTCAAATTTTCTGTGCCACCCCAATTTTTGTCTGTAGGAAGTCAGACAAAGAATGACAGCAGTTCCAAGTGGGAGCATGCCTTGACTGGCAGCAGAGGAGGGGATAGGACAATGGAGACTGCATGGTCTTTATGGTTCTCCATTATTGTTGGTTGATGGGGCTAACTGGGGACAAATGCGACAGCTGCCTCTCTTTCTGTGAAAGGGATGGGGAACCTGTGGCCTTCCAGACACTACTGGACTACAACTCTCATCACTCCTGGCTGTTGGCCATGCTGGCTGTGGCTGATGGGAATTTGAGTCCGGCACCATCTGGAGGGCCACAGTGTCATGAACCTCAGGAAGGACTTGGCCATAGTGGTCTGAGGAGGAGGAGGAGGACTGGGATACGGGAGAGGGACCTAGTGATCTCCATTTTGACAGCTCAGACACGGAGGCACCAACCACCACAGTTGAGGGGATTGAGTGGCCTCCTTCCCTGCCTCCGGCAGTGGATCTCCCTCTCAGCCCGCCTTCTGCTGTTGAACCACTTCCAGCTAGGAGAAGTTGCCAGAGGTGGAGTGGGGGGGACGACCTGGCTGAGTTCTCCCCACCCCCATCACCATGGACACGCTGGAGGATGCACAGGCATGAACAGACAGAATCTGTCAACCAGCCTACTGGTAGGCACTCCCCCTCGCTTGCCCAGTCCTAAGCCAAGAGACAAGTCCTGTGCAAGGCCCCATCCTTTATAAGGGGTATCTAGGGAGCATGTCAAGTGTTGCCACAAGTCTTTGCTTATGTAGCCATACCTAGTAGTGCCTTGCTGTGATCTGAATGCTATGTGATCTACAACCTGATCTGCGTTCCAATCCTGTGCTAAACTGTGGATTAAAGCCAATGGCAATAACCGAGCCGAGAGTCCCAAGTCTGAATCTGTTGGGGGGGGGGGCTCCAGGATACACAGATTCCCCATCCCTCTTCTGTGGGCATCTCTTTTTCCTGAGTCTTTTGCACAGGAAACCAAAATAATTTGTGGGGTCCTGTTTATTTCCTCTCTCCCTCTTTTCATATTTATTGGGGAGAAAGATTCTTCCTCTTCTGCTTTGCCTGTTAATAGGTAAACTGTTCAAGGCATGAAATGGTATGGCCTTACTTGGGCCAACACTGTACCTTTCTTTGTGCATCTCCCTGTGCACATGGATCAGGATCCCCTTCCTGAGCAAGGGACCAGGACTCTGTCCAGGTACTCTGACTGGTCTTCCCCCACCTACGACAGAGAGCCCAACCAACTAGCCCCACCCATGTGATTTATTCTGATACTCGCATGCATACTGCAGCATCAGGGATCTTGCAATGCAGCTATCATTGTGTGGGAATGGGACCTTATTCTGCCTCATCCATGGTATGAATTTGAGCACCAGCTTGGATTTTATTTTCGGAGAGGCTAAAACTCTTTTTCTCCAAGAAGCTGACAAAGTTTGAGGATCTGTATTGTAAAACTATGTTGGTGCATAAACACCCAGCTGTTTGTTTGGCTTGCTTTTTAAAAAAAAAAAAAAGCTTCACTTACCCACTAGAGGGGGCAATACTGGCAGAAATCTGGTGCTCTGCTTGGCTGTGCTTGAAATCATAACTGCTAAAAACAGCAGGGCAGCTTTGTGTACGCACTGTAACTTACAGATAAAAAGGGGTTATGCAGTCCATTCCTGTGCATGCTTACCGGGAAGCAAGTTCCAGTGACTTCAGTGGGGCTTATTCCCATCCCAGTTAGACATTAGGATTGCAGTTGTAGAGCTCAGTCCTATGCATCTTTATTTGGACATAAAGCCCACTTTATTCACCAGGCTTGCTCCAAGGTAAGTGTGCTTAGGATTGTGGCTTTACATTTCAGTATTGAAGCATTTCCTTTCTGTTAGCGTTGAGCAAGAACATTTAGGCCTGATTCTGCACTGTGAATTGCTTGATTTTAAATTTCTATATTTGTTTTTAATGTTTTTAATTGCTGTAAACGGCCAGAGAGCTTTGGCTATGGGGCGGTATATAAATGAAATAAATAAATAAATAAACTGGACTTCAGATATCAGTGAGGCTCCTAATAGCTCATGCTATTCACAGTAAATTACAAGGAGAATTGTAGTTTGCTGGTTGTCTTAGAGTCAAAAGAGAGACAACACAGGAAATCCATGATTGGGTCTCCCAGCTTTTTTTTTAGATTAAAGCAGCTCCAAGTATGTATTGGAATTGCAGCACTGGGGAAGAGGTTGTTTAACATCAGTCCTCACTGTTTTGCAGATCTGCATTGCCTCTCTAAAACTGTTAGCCCAGCAGGGTGAAAATGCTAGTACAGTAGGGCCCCGCTTTTCAGTGTTCCGCTAATATGGCGGTTTTCAATTAGAGTAAGGCCCCACTCATACGGCGCTTGTTCCGCTTTTATGGCTTTTTTTGGCGCATCGGGTGCCATTTTATTGGTGGAGTTCCACTTTTCAGCAAGTTTTGTTTTTAGGTGGGGGTCTGGAATGTAACCTGCTGTATGAGTGGGGCCCTACTGTATCATGTTTGTACTTCCTCCCAGCCTCCTCTTGCAGGGTTAATAGAAACTGGGGGGGGGACCTAGATCAGGAACAAGAGCTTAGGGGGATGGGTTAAATGCCCCCTTCCCCAGTGCCACTGATCTGATCAACATCAGCCCCTTGTGACTCTTTACAAAACAAAGTCTTGGGGGTTCAACCACATAATTCCCACATCTTGTCTATTAAGGCCCTTCGCTTTCTCATTTTGGAATGTTAGGTTTCTGCCTCTTGTATTCCTTTATTTAAGTTTCTCCTGCTTTTAACTTCAGCTCTGAAAAGCAGCTTACGACAACTGAATAGGTTAACAATAAAGACCAGCTGAAATGGAACAAATAAAAGCACAGCAGGTATATGACCAACCAAAAAACAGACAAAAAGATGGACTGTAAAAACCAGCCGAATCAGTTATAAAATGCCACCTGGAATACATAAAAACACAAACTAGGGAGAGCTGGGTAAATCTCCCCAGCGAGAGAGACCCAGAGCTGTGGTGCCACCACTGAGAAGGCCTTGTCCCTAATACCCACTGGCCAGCTGCCTGTTCAATGCAAGCCAGAGGGCAGGGCTCCAGTGCTGACCTGGAGGCTAAGGCAGGTTAATGTGAGCAAAGGCATTCATCAAGATAACCTGATCCTCTGCTGTATTGGGCTGGTTAATGCCATCACTTTAAACTGAGCCAGGGAACCAAGGAAATTGGTGTAGGGTTGTGGTTGGAAACGGCAGGATGGGACAGTGAGAGTGCTGTTGCACTCAGGCCTTGCTTGTAGGCTTCCCAAAGAGGAATGTGGTTGGCCACTGTGAGAACAGGATGCTGGCCTGATCCAGCAGAGCTCTTTTTAATGTAGTATGTTTTAACCCCCTTGGTCATGGCAGCAGTCTGGTAGCTGCATTTTGTACCTGCTGAACCTTCTTTTAGAAGATCACAAAAGCCCTGCTGGATCAGACCAAAGGCCTACCTTGTCCAGCATCCTGTTTCCCACAGTATCCAGTTAGAGCCTTCTCCTGCCTGATATCCCTTAGCAACTGGTGTTCAGAGGGATGCTGCCTCTGATCCTGGAGGTGGCATATAGCAGTTCCTGGCTGATAGGCATGTATAGTCTTGTCCTTTGTAAATTTGGCTAATTCCTTTTAAAGACATCCCCACTTCTTGTGGCAGCAGGTCCCGTAGTTTAATGATGTGCTGGTGCAGAAGTATTTCCTTTTGTCTGACTTGGATCTCCCAACATTCCACTTCATTGGATCATCCCATGTTTAGGAAAAAAGGAGAAAAGGCTCTGTCCACTTTCTCCATCCATGCATGGCTTGCATCCATGCATACATCTGTATAATACCCCATGTTAAATCATCTTTTTATAAACAAAAAGACCCAAATGTCGTAGTTTCCTCATCTGAAAAATGCTCCAGCCCTCGATCGCTATAGTTGTCCTTTTCTATGCCTTGCCCAGCTCTACAATATCTTTTTAAAGACACACACACCCCACAGACGGAGAGAGCGTTGGCAAAGTGGTTGTGAAGGTGCATTTGTACAATACGCAAGCACTTCAGGAGATAGATAACTGTGCAACCTCAAAGGTTTCTGCCCAGGTTCCTCTGTCAATACAGAATTGCCACTTGCTGTCTATTGTGTTTCTGCCCTGCCAATGGATCAAGTTGGTCATCATTATAAGAGCCTTGTAATATTACTGTTTATTTGTTTATTTAAAGCATTTTTATCTTCCTCTCCAGAAAAAAAAGAAAAAGAAAACTCCCCGAGCGGCTTGAAAATTATACAAGAGACCCTGTCTTCAGATTTACAATCTAAAGGACACAACACAAAGGGGAAAGGGACAGAGAAGAGGGAGGGGGGAAAGGCAAACTCACACACTTTTTCTTTTAGTTACACAGTTCTTGTGTTGACCAGCTAGTAGGGGATAGGTTTCAAAGAGCTGTATTCAGCTAAGGCTGCAATCCAAGTCATGCCTACTCAGAAGTAAGTTCCACTGGGTTTAATGGGACTTACTCCCAGGTAAGAGTGTACAGTAGGGCCCTGCTCATACAGCGGGTTATGTTCCAGACCCCCGCTGTAAAGCGAAAACCGCTGTATAGCAGATCCGATTGACTTACATTGATCAAAATGGCGCCCGGTGGCAAAAAACCACCGTAAAAATGGAACAAACGCTGTAAAGCAGGACCTTTCTACAATTCACAACCGCTATATTAGTGGAACACTGTAAAGCGAAGCGCTGTAAAGCGGGGCCCTACTGTATTGGATTGCAGCCAATAATACTCTGGAGGGTGGGCAATGGGAATGGATAGCAAATTCAGTCAAGATTCAGATAAGACCCATTGAAATTAATGAATCCAAGTTAAGTCATGTCAATTCACTTCACTGGGTCTACTTTGAGTAGGACTAGCATTGAACACCATCCAAGGAGAGCAGGAGCCAATAATTGCTGGTCCTTACGCAAATCAGACTGCTTTGCAGTCCCATCTCTGTCTCCTGTAGCCTGATGGCTCCTGTATATTAAGAAATCATATTAATTTATATTAAGAATTAGATGCCTGTTTGTTGGTTTCCATCTTCCCTCCCCACAGCTTTTTCCTTGTATGTCCCCCCCCCCCGTTTTTATGTTTTCTTTACAATTTTTAGTTTGTAAACCTGATGGCAGGGACTGTGCTGTTTTTATTGATCTATAAACTGCTCTGGAAGACTTTCTGGCTCAATGAGGAATAAATACTTTGAGTGAATAAAAAATAGTACTCTTGCGGGTGGGCAGTAGGAATGGATTGCAAATTTAGTCAAGATTCAAATAAGTTCAGGAAAAAAGTTTTGCCAGTTGGTCTTTCTCCATTAAAACAAAAAAGCATATCTGGATATACACCCGCTGACGTCATTTATTTTTAGCAGAGAATTTTACTTTTTTCTTGGCACAAAGGCTGGATAATTAGCTTTGTGTGTATGGTGATGATGGGGGTGGTTCTGGCTTTATTTAGAACGTCGCTAGTCTAGGATCCCTGCCAAGAATAATCCTACTCCCTTCACTTTATAGGAATATACATCTTAGGAAAGGGTCTGTGTTTTATTTTTAAAAAACTGAAACACTGTAAATGTCCTAAAAGGTGTCATTTTGCTCCCTGTTGTTTGGCATATATTACCTTGCTTGCTTGCTTGCTCCTTTTGCTGTCCAAATCTATGATTGCTCATGTGCCTTGAGCTGCAATCCTTACACACTGGGAGTCAGTCCTATTGAATTCAGTAGGTCTTACTTCAGAGTAAATGTATGGTTAATATTAACTTATTTTATGCAGCATCCCTCCTGTATCTCTACTGTATATCCCTTAGAAACTGTGGTGTTAAGCAGTATATAAATTTATATAATTCTAAAACTGCATTTGGGATCCCTAGCTGCAAGCGCTTCATGCTTTTTACAAATAACGTAACAGTGTACAGTCGCAGTTCAGGAGGTGTTCTGTAAACGTGCTGAGGCACAATGAATACCCCTGGGCCAGTTCTTATAATCTGCTATCCTAATTCCCTCTTTGATTTTTAGAAATATTCACTGACAATAGAAATTGGCCTATGTTTTGTTGCGAGCTTAATGTATGTCTACAAAGCAGAAAAGGCATCTTTGTAATCACTTTTTAAAAATTCCTTGCATGCAGTTTTTTAAACTGTGTAACAGAATGGTTTTACGCATACTTACTTGGAAACAAGTCCCACTGTGTTAAGTGACATTGCTGGGCAATGCACTGCCAAGCAAACACATAGGATTTTCGCCTAAGGTATTGGCACCACCAGTGGCAGCTGGTGGCTCCATGTCAGTGGGGCAGTGGAATCAGTTCTAGGTTTTAGTTCAAACTTCAGCACCTTTGATGGTCCTTGAAAGTTTGGACTAAAACCTAGAGCGGATTCCACTGACCCACTGACTTGAAGCCACCAGCTGCCACTGGGCACTACTGTTGTCAGTCAAGAGCAGGGGCCGCCAACTTGGTTCCCTCCAGATGATGTTGGGCTTCAGCTCCCGTCAGCCTCAGCTAACACGGGTAATGAAAAAAGTTATAATACAAAAGATCTAGAGGGTGTTGGCTACTCCTGATCTAGATGGTGGTGGTTGAGACAGTAAGTTTTAGTACGTGGTTTTTGAAAAAATGTTTTTTATGAAGTATTTGCATCCAGTGACCAACATTATGAAAGCAAATTCACCAGCTGCTAAACAATAATAAAACTTTAACAGAATTAACATCAAGCAGCTGAAGCTTTGACAAATAGGGAATGTGTTTCAGTGGTGCCTAAAAATGTAGGCCCTTGCCACACATGGCAGTTGTTGGGATATCAGAGTCTAGGTACCACTGACTCTGATAAGACCCTGTCGCTGATAACGGACACCTGGAGAGATTATTAAACAGACAGGAGCAGGCAGTCTTTCAGGCACCCCATCTCAGTCTGCTTAGGGCTTTATAGTGTCAAGCCAGGACTTTAATTTGCGGCTGAAGGAAACTAGAGGTTAGGGGAGAAAGGTATATGATCTGAAGGCACATGAGGCCACCACCTTGCAGAAGCTAAGCAGGTCTGGGTCTGATCAGTGTCTGGATACGAGACATCCTGGGATCGCCAGATATACCGCCTTTTGGTTCTAAAAGGACGAAAGGTGGGATATGAATGTAAGACAATAAATATTTAAGCGCTTGTATTATGTTATCAGGTTCATGGATTAATCACCTGACTACTGTAAATTTTCAACACCTCTTACCACATTATTACCTAAAATTATTAAGCAATTTTGCAATTAAATGGTAGCTACACTCGGTGAACCTCAGGCCTGAGGACCAAATATGGCCCTCAACCCATCTCTGGTCTGCTCTCTCTAGGTCACACTTTTCTTCTGCAAACCTTGCCCCTCACTGGCCCTGCTCTGCACCCTTCTTGAATGCTTTTGCCTCCTCTCCTGGATAGAATGTGTCCTTGAAGTATGATAATGTCTCTTGCTTGCCTAGATGGAGAAGTGTGTGTGTAGAAATGTCTGGTTTTTGCATGGCTAGAATGTAGCCTACTATATAAAGGTAGAGAGTTGCATGCTTTGCCCCACCCACTTTTTGTGTGCAGCCACACCCACCACTGGCACATGGCCCCCAGAAAGATGCCCACAAGGGACTGCTCAAAAAAAAAAAAAAGGTTTCCCATCCCTGCCCTGTGAGATGAGCATGGCTAATAGGCACTGAAAGGTTCCAGTTCCAACAGCTGTGAACAAACACTGGCCTTGCCAAACAATAATGTATTATTTGTTTATTTTGTAAGAGTATTTATAAAGTGCCAAGTCATAAGAAAATTGTCATGCCAATGTACAATGACATTTTGTAAGCGTCCATGGAATTTGATTGAAGAGTGGCATATAAAGAGTGGCTTGGCTCAGCAATACGACATGTGACAAGGATCTTGGAATTGTCATTGATCACAAGCTGAATATGAGCCAACAGTGCGATGTGGCTGCAAAAAAGGCAAATGCTATATTAGGCTGCATTAACAGAAGTATAGTTTCCAAATCGCGTGAAGTATTAGTTCCCCTCTATTCAGCACTGGTTAGGCCTCATCTTGAATACTGCGTCCAGTTCTGGTCTCTGCACTTCAAGAAGGATGCAGACAAACTGGAACAGGTTCAGAGGAGGGCAACAAGGATGATCATGGGACTGGAAACAAAGCCCCATGAGGAGAGACTGAAGGAACTGGGCATATTTATCCTGGAGAAGAGAAGACTGAGGGGAGATATGATAGCACTCTTCAAGTACGTGAAAGGTTGTCACACAGAGGAGGGCCAGGATCTCTTCTCGATCGTCCCAGAGTGCAAGACACAGAATAATGGGCTCACGCTTGCAGGAAGCCAGATTTCGACTGAACATCAGGAAAAACTTCGTAACTGAAAGCCATACGACAATGGAGCCAATTACCTAGAGAGGTAGTGGGCTCTCCGACTCTGGAGGCATTCAAGAGGCAGCTGGACAGCCATCTGTCGGGAATACTTTGATTTGGATTCCTGCATTGAGCAGGGGTTGGACTCGATGGCCTTATAGGCCCCTTCCAACTCTACTATTCTATGATAAATTTTTATTACCAACAAATCAATAATACTGTATCAATAATTAACTTTCTCTGAATATGGATCATTATGGAGCTAAAATAGCTCTGTCCACCCATAGGAGGAAGGAATCAGCAGGCCTTGGGAACCTCAGGGTTTGCAGGAGTACAATAAAGGGGGTGTTGCGCACCTCCCCCAATCTCTGAGCGGTGAGATTTCGGGGGTCCCTGTGCTCCTCCAGGGTTTGGTTTCCTTCGGGAAGAAGGTCAGTGGAGACAGCGGTTTCTTTATGAAATATGGCTTGTTTATTTACACGCATTCCAACCTGAGATCAAGGATGGAGGGGGTTCAGTGCATCAGCAGTCCAATACCCAGCTTTTCCATCTGGGTTGCAGGAGGCACCCCAAAGGCCATGGTGCAGAGCCAGTCTCTCTCTGCCTTCCAGTACCCAGCAATTCTCTAGACACACTAAAACTACAAGCACAACTCTGCTAGCTGCCAGGAGTGGGGAGGAGGCTCTTCTGAAGAGTTTCAATGACAAAAAGGGTCTCCCTGGACCATTCACCGTTGCTAGGCAACTGAACGGCTCATTATCTTACCTGGCCAATCTGGTTAACAAAGGAGATTCATCTGGCTAGCATAGGATTCCAAACCAGAGGCTGGAAAGGTGACCCACTGGAATCATCCATCCCAACCCCCATGCTCATAACAGGGGGACTATGGGGAAACTCCAAACAACCCAATGAGGATTGAAGATGCTCATTGGATGTGGAATTCTGACTGTTAAATGGAGGGGAGAGCAATGTAATGGGGTTTCCTAAAAAAAGCGTGGCTGGAGTACTCCACAATTAATTTTGTTGCAGGTCCTACTCCTAAATAGCTCTAATAACATAATGTTTTATCACTCTGGATTCCAGACTGATTTTGTAATTTCCTGTTGGGTTCCCTTTGGGAGGAAGGGTGGGATATAAATTTAATAACAAAAATAAATAGATTTTTGTTTTCCTGGTTGATGAAGCAAGGAGAGTGTGGCTGCTAATTAATTCTCTCTGAGTTTTGGTGGCGTTTGATACAGTCAGTCATAGTATTTTTTCTGAATTGCTTAAGAGGGCTGAGAGTAGGTGACACTTTTTGGTCATGGCAAAGATTCCAGAAGGTGGTGCCGGGAAATTGCGTTGCCAACTCTCAGAAAATAACCTGTAGATCACCCTTCCCCAGCCTGGGCCCCTCCAGCGCCCATCAGCATCAGCCAGCAGGATTAGTGGTCAAGGATGATGCGAGTTATAATGCAAAACATGGAGGGCACCAGGTTGGGAAATGTTGTGGAAAATAAATAAATCAAAACTATTTTAATAGGTGCCCCAGATAATCAGATGTACACATTTAAAAATCACCCTGGACGGCTTGGGCAACTGCTGTGAGCTGCATCTTTAGCTACTGTTGTGAAGGACAAAAAATCTCCAACTTTGGTGAGATAAGTGAACAGGGCAGGGAATCTAGATTTATTTGGATAGCCACAGTAGGGTCATGCCAACGAATATATCAGCAAATAGTGAGCAAGATTTTGAGTTCCCCAGAACTATTCTGGAGGCTGAAGAAATCTGAGACCACGCTCACTACTTTGTGGTGTTTCTGTTGGTCCTAATAAAGGTATTACCCTATTGCAGCTTTTGAATATTGGACCAACAAGGCTACCTTTTATTTTAATATTCACATATGTTCCATTGAAAACTGTAGAAAACAGTGCCGAATGTTGAACTGGGTCCTTAACGTCAATATTAGATTTTTGCCTCCTAACGTTGAGGAGTATTTCACCTTGCTTTTGAGCATCACCCAAAGCTAATTCCACATTGCTGTATAGCTGCTGACCTCTGCTGTCTGCTCACAGCATTGAACAGTTTACTACTTCCCCCACTTTTTAAAATAGATGTTGAATCAGAAGGGCTATCTCCCGTTATCAGTGGCTGTGATCTAAAGCATTGCACAACTTAAATTCTGTGCGCCCAATGTGTCTTTTGGATTATGTTTCTCAAACAGCAACTCCTCTTCATCACGTAATGATCTGTTTGTGAAACTGAGAAGATTTTTAAAAGTGGCTAGTACTGCTCATGAGGGTTTGCTGTTTGAGGGAAGAAAGACAAACATCCCATCGGGCAGGCACAAGCTCTACATCTAAGCCAGTGTTTCTTAACCACTTCTCTGTTAAGAACATCTTCTCGTCAGCTCAACACAGATTGATTATATATTAAAATATTACTATCCTGGTTTTTTGTCCCCAAATGAGATCTCCTGCACCAAACCCAAAACAAAACCCATGGCTAACAGAGATTTAAAAAATACCCCCCAAAAAGTAATTGTTATAAAAAAGCACAACACTGTAAATAAAGCAGCAAAAGAGAGCCTGCTTAAAACATGTTAAGTGAATTTACAAAATCCAGTTATTGTTACCCTTACCAAAGATACTAAAGATATATCCAAACAACACAAGCTTTCATCCGTCATCTAAAATGGACTGCCTTCACGGCGATCCAGACTTATGGCGACCCTATGAATAGGGTTTTCATGGCAAGCAGTATTCAGAGGTGGTTTACCATTGCCTTCCTCTGAGGCTGAGAGGCAGTGACTGGCCCAAGGTCACCCAGTGAGCTTCATGGCTGTGTGGGGATTCGAACTCTGGTCTCCCAGGTTGTAGTCCAACACTCTAACCCAGCCTTTCCCAACCAGTGTGCCTCCAGATGTTGTTGGACCACAATTCCCATCTTTCCTGACCATTGGCAGTGCTGGCTGAGGCTGATGGGAGTTGTGGTCCAACAACATCTGGAGGCACACTGGTTGGGAACCACTACACCACACTGGCTCTCCATCATTATCTAAACACCTGATGAATTCATAAGTGCATAGATCTCTGTGTTTCATGTGAAAGTATCTTCCACTCAAGGAAGGGCGGGCCACCCAGGAATTTTTATGAGCTGGCTTTTGGAAAATGTGGCAAGATGATGACCAGCATGTCTGGAAAACTGGTGTGAAGCCAAGTAGATTTGATTGCACTTTTTGCTCTAACTCAATTGAATCTGACTTAGGTTATACTGAAGATTGATTGATTGATTGATTGATTATTTGATTTATATCCCGCCCTTCCTCTCAGCAGGAGTTCAGGGCAGCAATTTAATGGCAAACAAATCAGTATTATCTTTTTGTAAAATATATTAGTCTTATGGATTGGGCAGGAATGTGTCAATGCAATTAAAGCTTTTCTATTTTTTTAAGCAGCAACAGGTTCCTACTGTTTCTGAAAGGCTACTATTCAAAGCCAGTTGTTTCTTTCAGGCTCTTAATAAGCCTCAAGTGGTTAATAAAAGTGGGCTATTTTACAGTCTAATTTTTCACAGTGTGAAATTTAATATCATGGTCAACTCCAAGACATATTTTTAACCTTTTCATTGAAAATAAAGTTCTTGCAATCAGATACAAATGTTTAAACAGGCTTAAGCTGTACCTCCTAATATGCATGTGTATAGCCTTTGAGCTGTATATTTTAGTTGGCCAATGGCATTTACCAAGACAGGGCAGAGTTTAAAAGTACAGTAGTTCACTTTGCTGCTTATACCAAGTTAGACCACTGATCCATCTAGCTCAGCATTATTGCTACACTAGCTGCTCTCCAGGATTTTAGGTGGGCGTCTTTCCCAGCCCTATCTGGATATCCCTGGGATTGGGCCTGGGACCTTCTGCAAACAGAGCCTTTGCTCTGTCACTGAGCCATAGCTTTAGCCCTTCCCTTTGCTGTGTAGTCACAAATTCTCCTTTGAATTGGACTGCAGCACTTTCATGAATACAGAACTGATATATGAACAAGCTTAGTGCATTGTGTCAGTATAAAGCAATTTGTACCTTGGTCGTTAAGTAAGCATTTTGCAACTGGTTTCAAATTGCTCCCAGTTTTGCAGTTTGTTTCTTACTGGGAGGGTTCTAGCCAACTGGTTACCTTGCAGAAGAGCAAGGGTTTTTGATCCAATGTGAAGGATCTGTGAGGTGAGACAAGAGGGAATGCCTCATTTAAGATGATGCTTGTTATAAGACGTGCAACTGCTAAAAACAAAATAAGCATGTTTTTTGCTTACACATGCTTTTTTAAACTTGCATGCAAATTTAATAGATTGGTGGACATCATATGAGTGTTGATCAATCAATCAATCAATGATATTGGTATAGGAGTTAAAATAGTTCTTTGCAAGCAAAAGACATACTTCCTCTCTTTTAGATGTTGCATGTGTATTGTAACAGGCATCATCTTAAAAGAAGCATTGACCTCCTGACCTTCTGTTTCAACAAGAGGAAATGCCTCCTCTAAGTTGGTTCTTGCCATCAAGAGTTTTTTAGATATATTTATAAATGCCTAGATATACCAGTTCTGTTGGCATGTTTTAACATTTTACCTTCAAAAATGTTAGATGTTAGATTTGCTAAAAGTTCCTCTCAAGGATAGCAGTAGATTTTATCAAGGGACCAGAGAACGTATAATCTACCCCTTATGAGGCATTTTCGTAGTCAATCCTTGAAGACCCATTTTCCTTGAAGGGTCCAACAAATCCGTTACTGAACAGGTGGCGATATATTTGAATGCAGTAATGTCTCTTAGACATTCAGTGATTGTCAGTTCTTAAACTGGCACTTTCTTTTTTTTTGGAGTTTGTGACTATGCATTTATACAGTTTGTATTTTCTTTAACGGTTGGTTGACCACAATAAGATGGTGTTGATGATGATGATATACTTCTGTTAAACTCACACTGGCCTTCCGGATGGAGGCCACTATTTAAACTCCCCAGCATGGACTGGAGTGGTACATTTCTTTCTGTAATCCATCCCTAGCTATCATCCCCCTCCAGGCTGCCTGCTTATCCAGCCTGAGCCACTAGAGACTGTTCGCCTCCCTCGCCAGTGACTGGCACAAAAAGGGGCCCCTTCCATAAGGCAGGAATCTGTACTTGTGATTATAAAATAAAAATGTAGTGGTGGTAATCAGCCAGTTAAAACAAAACAGAGATGCATTATAACAGATTTGTACTAGCACTATTTTTATAATTTCACTGCAGAATGATCTACTGAACATTGGGAGGGGGCATGATTTTTAAAACAAACAAACTAGTTAACTAGCAGGTTTTCATCTCTTCCAATCCTGCTGGTATCATTTAGGAAAAGGTGCTATTATAGAGGTGCCACAGATGCCAGACCCCTAGAGATTCACCTCTGTCTTGTAAATGAATGTGCAGAGCCTTGTTCCCCATCTGCTGCCTTTGGCTAAAACATGCAGAAGCTCTCCACCACCACCACCCGCCTTGATCACAAAGGACATAATTATTGTCTGTGAAAGAGTCAAGTACAAAGACAGTTCATCCAGCCTGACCGCCACTTCTCTACAGGCCACCAAAGATTAACAGCTGCTTCTCCTTTGATTAGGTTAGGTAATAATAGTTACTATAGTTAATAATTGGATGGATTCCCAGGCTGTGTCATTCAGGTTTAGGTTGTCATTTTTTGCGGGCATGTAGCTGAGCTGTATTATTGGAAGGGAGCCTGTAATCCTATTAGTTGCCACTAATCCATTAAGACGTTGTATCAGGTAGGGAAATAAAGGAGCTCCACACAGTCAGGGTTCAGGCTTTATTCTGTGTCAATAATCAGATCTGAACAAAAGTTTAAAAAGTTTTAAATACAATATATACATTTAGGGAGGTTTTAAGAGGTTTGTGTATTTGGGCCTATTGTTTTGTTTCCGTACACCTACATATTTTCTACCTGCGAAAACACTGACGGTCTTTCACAGTTTAAAATAGCAGTGGCAATTTAATAAAATACGATACAGAAAAGGAAAGAGGACAGGTAAGGAAATCAGCAAATTCAGATATTATGGCCTCAGAAGGAGGCGGTTCTGGGAGAAGAGCAGTTGTCAGATGGCCTTTGGTCAGGCTAATGGAAGGAGCCTTGCTGTTGTACCTCTGATGCAGCCAGGTGGGATGACCTTTGATGGAGACAGATGTGGGAGGGGAGGAACCAAATGGCATTTGGGCCTCAGCAGGCTGGGGGCGGGGTCACTGTCTCGCCTCTCCCTCTGCTGCAGCCAGGTTGGATGGCTGCTGATGGAGAAAGTTCCAGGAGAAGAGGAACTGCCAGCAGTTAGTTTATTGATATAAGCAAGTTATCATTTTGCTGGCTATGCTGGTTTGAATGCTTCTGATCAATTTTAGGCTTAAAGATTATCTTGTTTGCAGCTAAATCTACTTTGATAGGACACTGGGCAAGATCATCATGATATTTTCAGTGTTTTTTTCCAGTAGGGCAATGGGACACTTCTGAAAACTGTCCTTAATGGGGCTGAAAGTTCTCAAGGGGCAACTGTTCTGAAACGCGGAGCAAGCCTTGGAAAAGGGCATCGCCTTTTACCATTATCCCTGTCCAAATGCTTGCACAAAGAGAACTAAATTTGCTGTGGTATATATTAAAGCCAAAGTTGCATGCTAACTTGACACTTTATACTCGACTTCTACCTTCGATGTTTTAATTTATTTGCTTCACTTTGAAGCATGGAAGGAGAGAAATTCAATTCAGTTTGCATTTAAAGCTGAATCTTTCAAATGTGCACTTTCTGAAACAATTTGAGAACCGAAACACAGCCATTGTTCAAATTTGCACATATCCAAATTTTGCAATGCGGTTCTCCAACCAAAGAATGTTTACAAAAATTAAAATTCTCCATTAATAATATGGGAAAGTGTGCATAAAAATGTGTTAGTGGAAATAACATAAAAATGCATTAGGAGAAATGGCTTGCAAAATGTGTACATTGGTCAAAACTGCATACAAAAATGTGTATTAGGAGAATTTCACACTAAAATGCTGAAGAATTTTCAGGAGTTGTTTTTTTTTTTAAGCAAATTGCCATAGCAATGTGGAGAACTGAATTTGAGATTGGGAAAATGAGAAGTTAAAAACTGAAATTGACAGATCCTTCCATTCCTACTTTGAAGTTTTTATGAAACATTGTTTTCTGCAAATACTAAGAGCCCTTAAACAGCGCTCTGTGGCTTTTAGCTGAACAGATCAAGGCTGAGATTCAAGAAACTGATGTGAGATGTGGTCAACACTTTGGGCAGCCTTGGTGGGGATATTTTTACTCTTATTTATTTTGTTTTAACCTGTCCTTCACCAAATAAGTGATCCCAGGGCAGGGTACATCAAATATAAAACAAATCTTTTTAACAATACAACAGTTCCAATGAACGCATTAAAAACAATATAAAATCAATCTGTATACGCCTTACTTTAAAAAAAGTGGTCTAATGCATCAAGAACAACTGCATTAAAAATCTGCCTAAAGAGGTATGTTTTTAGGTGGTGCCAAAAATCAACCAGTGTTGGTGCTAGCTGGATTTCAAGAGGGAATGCATTTTAAATCAGCAACTTTCAAGGTGCTTTTGAAAGTCTCCTCAATTTCAAAAGTGGCTTGACTATATGAAGTTGTCCTCTGAATCAAATCATTGGTCCATTTAGACTACTCTTTCTTGCTAGCTGCCAGACCCTGATTGATATGGGACCTCCTCGGAAGCAGGATTGGGGAGACCCAGTGCATGATGAGACCAGAAGGATTTTGTGCCCTTTATGAATGACACATCCTTGAATCCAGAGACTTTGGAGATATGCTCCAAGGTTAGGCCCATGCCACAGGACCACCACTACCCGTGATCACTCCCTAGACAGAGGCAAACTCAAAGGTACTTGCCTGGAACATTGAGGCCGTCCACCCCCCAGTTCTGCTTCTGAGAAACAAGAGCCTGACTTAAGTGTTTTCAGGATCAGGACTTCCACTGATGTATTAGGAAATTGGGGCTGCAATTTGATAAAAACCTCAATTGCTATCAAACTATTATTATTTATTATTCTTATTTGTTACATTTATATCTCGCCCTTCCTCTCAAAAGAGTCAAGGGCAGCAAACACCAAAGTATTAAAACAATACAATTAAAAATAAAATAAAAACATATTTAAAACATTGAAAAAAATTAAGAACATATAAAAAACATCTAGAACAACTACACAGGAAGCTGCCACTGCATTAGACCATTATGCCATCCAGCTTAGTGCTGTCTACGCTCACTGGCTGTGGCTCTGCAGAATTTCAGGCAGGGGTCTCTCCCAAACCTACCTGGAGATGCCAAGGATTGAACCTGGGGCCTTCTGCATGCAAGGCAGATGCTGTACCTCTCAGCTATGGCCCTTCCCCTAAAAACATACAGTGCTATATAGCATATAGGCCAGGTCCCTATTCCTTGCCTTAGCTACCTTTCCAATAGCTCCTCTGCTCTCCCATATCTCAGGCTCTGGCTGTAGCACTAGCCTTTCCTCCTAGCTGAACAGCTCCCCAATTTTGTTTGGACGGTCATGCCTTAGTGGCCACCCACACAGGAATGGAACAACTGCTCTGTACTCCAGCTAGCAAGAGTTGGATGCATAGGTCTCTTCTGTAGAAGTCCTTTTTCCTTTTAGCTGGAGGTGCCAGGGCTTGAACCTGTCATGTTCTGTACACAAAGCATGTACTCTACCACTGCACCATGGCACCTCCCTTATGTGGCGTGGGAGGCTGTGATTCCAAGAAATACAAGTCCAACCCCTCCTCCCTTTGAACATGTGGAACTAGCTGTGCAGTTCTCTGTATCCTGGCCAAACTACCCAAATGTCACCTAAGTTCATACATTCTCCATGCAGCCCTAGCATAACTGAAAGCAAACAATTCCTAAGGCAAGTAGAGTGAATCATTGTAAAAAATGGTGCAGGGGAACAGTAATAAGGTCCTTTTGCTTTACATTGCTTGGTTCATGTGTTTACTCATCCACAAGAGAATTGGCTATAGGTAGTTCCCACTAGTGGTTGCCAAGGTTTCTCCAAAATAGAGTTGAAGTGCGAGGAGTGTCTTTTCTTTTCCCTAATTATCTGGCTAAAATCCAAGGAACTGTTTGACTAGATCTGCATACCCAAGGGGACTTTTTGCTTGGCTTGCATTCCTCAAATAGCCACGTCTTATGCCACATGGCAAACTGCTTATAGAAATTGAAAAGGCTTCAGTGGCATGGAGGATCATGCCTGGAAGTCAAAACATCCCACTGGGCTTGTCAAAAGTAGCTCTTTGGATCCTGACCCATATCTTGGTGCTTAGCTGAACAATTTGTAGACAACATTTTAATCGGACACACATACCGTGTTCAGGCATCAAAGGAAGGTTCATGCCTACTTTTCCAAGGACTTGCTGTACCCCATTGTACGAGTTTATAGCACTGAGCAGAAAACATATGCAATCTGACAAAACTTTGCCTGATAATTCACTAAAATATTTTGACTCATTAATTTTGCATTTTTGTGTGTGTTTGTTTTCAATCCAGAATACAGCAGATCAGGTTGCATTTCACGTTGCAGGGGGATTTACGGCCCTGGAGCAAGTCCTTCAAGTTGTAACAACTTCTGCCAGTCTGAATGCAGTTTCACGAATCCCTCTGAAGTGAGTACAGTGCTTCGCTTGCCTTTTTTGTGTGGTCAATAAATTAATGGCATCAGTGGTTAGGACTATTTTTCTGGCTCTCATTCTGCCTGGCCTTGCTATTTATTGCTCTGTAACTGATGAATAGTTACAGAGGGTCTTTGCAGAAGATTTTTATGGCTGTATCCTGCTTTTGAAATCCTGAGTCCAGAACAAGTTTTTGAATTATTTATTGATTTAAAATATTGATATGCCAGCTTTTGAGAGTTAAACTTTTTCAAGGTGGCTTACAATAAAAACACAGAAATACAATTAAAATGTTCATAGATAAAATACTAGGGGAGCAGCACTAATAAAAAGGGCAGCCCACCTAAAATGACTAAAATACAATTAAAGTAATATTTGATGGCTTTGAGCATACTGTCAAAAGCATGAGCTTGCCAGTGTTGAGTATTTGTACAAAGAAAGTTCTCTTCCTGTCAGTAAACAGCACAGAAAGCTGTCCCAAATACATATAGGTGCCAGCTCACTGTAGGATCATTTTTCTGCTCCCGTGAACCTATTTGGCAACAGAGGTGATTTCCCTCTGTCCTAGCCTTCTGAGGTCAGACTGAGGTACTGGTTTGCTGGTGGTAACGTGTGAACCTCCAACCCCTGGAGCTGAAGAGCTGTCACATGCAGGTTTTCTTTTTTAATATATTTATTCTATTGGTGTGATCTGTAGCAAAAGCAATGATCTGTAATTTCAAAATGATTCTTGCTGAAAAGAGGGGAAAATATTTTCAGGTGAGTTGACTCATTTAAATTATTTTGCGTTGGGCAACAGTTCTGAAACCTTATAATTCTTGAATACCTTCTGCAAATTATCTTTCTGTTGTCTCTTTGTGTATCAGATCACCATCCACGTGCAAGCCTCATTTAACCCACTGCAGTTCCCTACCTTCCCTCTTTCTAGTTCGACCTTATCCTCCTATCCCTTCCATTAAAATAGGGAGAAAAGAGGGAGGACCCATGCATGTTTTATTCAATGTTTGGGCAAGTCTTCTTCTCTTTTGCTAACCTATGGGTGAAATTGGGATATAGGTTGATGATTTGGTAGAAAGAGTAGCTGACGCTAATTTTTTTCATCAAGCACTTCTTAGCCAATATTTGGCCCCTGGGCATGGTCTTGAAGGCACATGTTGGAGCATCCCAGCTGAGGATAAGCTGATCTTGACTCCAGTTGGTGTTTGGATCAAAGAGCACTTAGAAACCCTATGTATGCCCCTTCTTGAGTTCCGAAAAGCTGGGGTATAAATGGAATAACTAATAATGAATAATACTCCTTCAATAGTACTAATCTCCTCATTTAAGAAATACTGGCTCAGCATATGCCATTGAACCTTCTGTAGATGATTCAGTCCTGATACAGACATAGGCTTAAATCTTAACTAAGTATACTGGTGGAAATGCCCTATAAACAGAGTTCCACTAACAGGATACTCTCACCAGTGGAAGGAGGGAGGCAGCATTGTTTTGGTGATCTTCCTTTCTCCCTCCAGCCCCTTTGCCCCTTAAAAATCTGCTCCGGAGGGTTGGGGGAGGGACCTTCTGAAGCAGCATGCAAGGTGGCATGGGAGCTTCAGAGAGGAGAGATCAGCGAAAAAATGCCACCCCATCCCATACTCCAATAGGAGATTTCACTAGATCCCAGTTTCCTCTAGAAAAGAAGGATCCCTTCAATTCACGGAGGGCTGGTTAGGGTCCAAGCCATAATGCTTAACTGTGGTTAGCTCTAACCATGATTTGTTGCCTGGTTAAGATCCTAAACATATAGTGAAAGGAAGGAATTTGTAGGGAGTTACCTTGCCAGCAGAGAGACTGGAGAGATGAGAAACTGCACCAATCATGGCTTGCTCAGTGCAGCTGTAATACTTAACCATGGTAAACACAAACCATGGTTTCACATTGCAGACAATCTTTAACCATAGTTTAGGTTGTTCATTTGTAAGCCTTAATTCTGATTAAGGAAAACAAACTATGGTTGAGTCTGCATCAGACCTTGGTTTGCCCTTTCTGTTCCTCTTGAGAGATGCAAACTGAAAACATGCTAGAGAAATTTTTTATCACCAAGGATCTGCAAATAATATTTTAGATATTTGTCACTATGTACATGCCAATATCCTGATGTTTATGAAGATCATTATAAATATGTAGAGAATACACCTCAAAAAAAGGGGGAGTGGAGTCATATGTTCAGCGCCCAGAGAGCTATTGCTAGTCGGGCGGTATATAAATTTAATAAATAATAATAATAATAATAAAAATGGAACTTCAGAGAAGGAAGTTCTCGGTGAATACTGAGCTTCCTTCCAAATTGTGTGAATAGAGCCTTTTGTGAGGGTTGCTGAATTTCTGTGATGCCTTTGGCAATGATTCCAGTTGCAGGTTTAGGATAAGCATACAGTTAATCATAGATAAACTTTTGCAAAGACTAATTGTATTGCTTCAAAAGAAGAAAGGATCCCATGTGATTCTAGCAGAAGACTGCATGGTATCAAAGCAATATTTCTCAGTCATTGCAGCTGCACATTGTGCACATGATTCTCTCATTTTCAGCAATGATGAGAAACCAGTAATCATTTTAAGTGTGCCTTAAAAAGTTTATATTGTACAGGCAGCAGCTTCAAACCCATCTCTCCACTGTCATTACCACAGAGATCTATGTGTGTAAGGATGAGAAAAGTCTGTCTAATACTTTAGGAGGGGCCCAAGTAGTTCATGGTTGTATGTGGGGGGAGGAAATCCTTTTTTTACTATTGCTTAAGTTGCATGTAATGCTAAGCCAAACTATGGCTGAGCAAGTATGACCAGAGCAAAAATTGTGTATGTTCAAATTGTGAAGTTCAAAAAAGCTTTGCTCGTCCCCCACACCACCTGCTGCTACATTACCTGGAGCTAAGCCATAATTTGGCTTAGACTTATTTGCAAACCTGGACTCATGGTTTGTCTTACTCCCAATAGCCATGAGCTGTATAACCAAGGCTTGTTCTTGGTTTCCTCCTTGTGGTTTGGGAGAGACAAACTATGAGCCTAGGTTTGCATGTAACACTAAGCCATACTATGGCTTGCCTCTAGGTAATGCAGTAGAGCTGGGGAAGGAGCACAGTGGCATTGTTTTTCATTCTGGGTCCCTGCATGCTTGCTCATTCTTGCTAAGCCATAGTTTATCTTGACGTTGCATGCAAACGAGGCCAGTATTAGTTAAGGTTAGTCTTCTCTACGTTCTATCCTATAGCTTTGTAGGTGGATTGTTGAAGAGAGAATCTGTTTCATTAGACATCTTTTAAAAATCATCAGAAGTCTTCCTAATATAGTTACCAAAAGCAATAGGCAAATGCCAAATATTTTGTCCATGCAGTTATATAACTGAGGGTAAGAACCTGTCTGCTAAGTATAATACAGAACTGGCAGATTTATAAACCCTTTTAAAGCAAATGGCTTAGCATAAAAACCCGAGATGAGGCCCTTCAACGCAACTTTTCAAACATAAATTACATTGGTGTTCTGAGAAAATATGACAGCAGTTTACGCAATGATTTAAAAATACCTGTTAAAGGTATTGTGGCATGTGCCAGTGAAGAAAAGACTGCCAGGTTATACAAGGGCAGTGTGTGGGTGTGGTGAGGAATCCTTTGGAGGTAATGGAGCCCTGCCACAAATTGTTCCCAAAGCATCATGGGAAGAGGGTTCTCATGCTGCTGGTGGTAGCATGTGAAACGCCCCCCCACCCATGAAGCTGAAGAAAGGAGAGACCATGACAAAACTAGAGCTCCTCACAAGCTACATACAAGAATAATGAACATGATGATGATGATTTTAGTTGTGTGTGTTTTCAGAATAGTGAACTCAAAGCGACTTCCAAAAACAAATATTAAAAGCAACTATAAAAACAAGAATAAGAACAACCTAAAATGCTCAGCCAGTAATACATATAAAAGAGCAGATCCAACTCAACCCCACCCCAATAAAAGATAAGCAGAAAATTAACATCCAAAGACCTGGACGCATTAAAAAAAAGTGTGACACCTGAAAAGAGATAGTGATGTCACTAGGCATCCCTTCCTAGAGAGAACATTCCACAAGCAGGGAGCCACCACTGAGAAGACCTGTTCTTGTGTCACTACCCTCCTCTGCTCCCTCAGAAGAGACATACAGAGAAGGGCTTAAGAACAGGAAGGGAATAACAGACAAAGAAACCTTGGATAGTGTGGGATTGTGTGTTATCAGACCTATCCAGTTAAAAGGTTCCTCCCTCCCCACTTTAACAAGATGCCACACCTTTTGCAAGTCTCACTTTAAGCAATGCTTACATGTAAAGGGATCTTTGCACAGATGGCCCTGCTGACCCTAAGGAAGCAGGTGAGTAGTGGCCCAAGAAGGAGCAAGGCAGGGTGCTGGATTTCCCAAGCAAAATCCACTCTGGACAGAAGAAAGTGTGGCAAACCTTGGGCTGGGCCAGGCCTGGGTCACTCCAGACAGGCTTATTCTGCAGGCCAGGAGAAACTAGCATGTAGGGCCAGCTGTCAGTTTGGGGAGGTTGCTTGCAAGACTTCTCTGAATGTCTCAGCAGTATGCATTTTACAGATTTCCTCTTTGACATATTCTGTGCAACCCTTACTAATATCAGTTGTTATTTTTTGGTTTCAGTGAATTTTAATTGTTGTTATGCATTACGTTTTTAAAAAGTCTCCGGTGATATTTTAATAATTAAACTATTTATGCTTATGGGTGTGAGGAGATTATATAAACTGTTATCCACATCTCTTTTTTCAAAATCCTGGCAGCATGGGGCAGCTCAAAATCTTAATCCCATGTCTACAAGATAAAGCTTTATTATAGTAAAGATTTACCGGTATGCCTCTTGTTTTGGATTTGCCATTATTATAAGATCAGCAGGGTAGCCAGTGCTGTGGGAGGGAAAAAGTTACATTTGTTCAAGGAATAATGAAGGTTGGCTTCCCCCACTGCCACCAAATGAAAGATACTTTTAATATTGTGCTATTACGAGCCATATTGGGGTACAGTTTTACCTTGGGCATCTGCAGAAAGTCAGCAAGAATGGCACATCAAAACCCACACATGAATGTAGGAAGAGGGCTCACACTGCCGCTTCTCACATTACTCAGGTTTGCTGCTGAATGCGCTTGACAGGGACAACCTCCCACACTTGTGTACCTGTATGAAACCTGCTGAGACATTTTGTACAGGATTGGGATTTGGTTAGGAGTTAATATATTTATACAGAAATTTTTATCCCACCCTTCTAATGCCTATGCGCCACTCAAGACAACTTATAACAGTGTTAACAATTACTATAAGAGGACTGTTTCTTGCCCCGAGCTGTTTGCAATCTTAAAATTCAGCGCAGGAGAAATAACAGAGGGAAGGACATGGAGGCAGTTTATTTATTATACATATGCACCACTTTTTCTCCAAGGGAAGCTGCCTTTTACTGAGTCATACCATTGGTCTGTCTAGCTCAATATTGTCTACTCTGACTAGTAGCAGCTCTCCAAGGTTTCAGTCAGGAGTCTCTCCCAGTCCTAGCTGGAGATGCCGTTGGGGATTGAACCTGGGACCTTCTGCATGCAACGCAGATGCTCTCCCACTGAGCTATGACCCTTCCCTGAGTTCAAGGCAGTATACATGGTACACAGACACACACTATTCAGAGGCTACCAAGGTTATTTATTTATTATTTATTTATTATTTCAATTTATATACCGCCCTTAGCAGAATAGCTCTCAGGGCGGTGAACAAACAAGGTGGTGTTTGTGGTGTTTCCTGTTAAAAACACAAAAGTCAGGTGGTTCAAACAAATCATACACAGATTTATAATCAGTAGTGTTTGCCATTACAAAACTGGCTAGCATTCAGAGAGCTAGCTCTTTTAGATGCCCCAAAGAGATTAGTTTTGTCTGTTTCTTCCCTCCTCTTTTGAACAGCATGCCAATGTGCTATATCCCCAACTGCTTTTGAAAACTCCTCCAGTAACAGGTTGCCATGTGTGGCTGCGGCTGGATGGAAAACACAGGTCCAAATCCTTATTAGACACACAAACCTATAATACATTCCTTTGGATCCTGGCCTATCTCTATAAGGCTAATAAAATGAGATATTAGAGTGGTTAAACTATGGCATTATTTCAGTTTGCAGTAGCTTTTAATCACTTCACCTCCAAATATTTCATTTTCATTGAAATATAGTGAATATAATCAACCTTCATATAAATCATACAGATTTTTATATGCCATAGTTTGTTACTGCCAGACTCATTTAAAAAAATATTATACTAGGCAATGAAGTATGAGATTAAGTAATCTGAGGTTTTAGAGAAAGTGAATGAGTGTCCATACGCATGAAAGTACATGCAAACAAACTTCTTATGTTGTCTGATTTTCAAAGAACAATACTAAAGATTCAAATGGTTTCTCTGTAGGCTTGGAACTGCACTCAGGATGAATATAATACTTCAGGGCAATTATTACCTAATGTATGACTTTGCAGGAAGGTTGGATGCAAATCCCTTAACACTTTCATTAGCTTCTGTTCCAGAATTACTGGACATAGGCTGTGTTCACACGTTGTGGTAGACTGCCATCTCTGTTTTGTTTTTGGTGCCTATTGAAGACCTTCCTCTTTCAACAAGTCTTTTAAGTAGGGACCTTATCCCAGTCTGCATTTGTGTTGGAAATGGTTTTAGGGTTTTTAGTTTTACAGACTATATAGCAGAAGGTCAAAGACAACTAAAGGATGAAACAACATATAAATTTCTTGAGAAAGACATCACCACAGATCTCAATACTCGTATCATTACATCTATACAAAACCTTACAAGTAGGAAACTTCTTAAAGAGGAAACTGCCGATCTCCTTGTTAATCCAAATCCCACCCCTGGAAGATTTTACATGCTGCCTAAAATCCACAAAGCCAACAATCCTGGTCGCTCAATTGTCTCAGGTAACAACACAGCTACTGAAAGGATTTCTCTGTACATTGACTTAAATTTACAAAACTTGGTGCAAAACCTCCCATCGTATATCAAAGACACCAAGGACTTCTTGCTTAAAATTGAGTCTTTAAACAAGCAGTATCAATTCCACAACAATACTATATTAGCTACTTTAGATGTCACATCTCTTTACACCAATATACCACATAATGATGGGATTCAGGCTTTAAATGAGTTCCTTAACACCAGAGATATGAACAATCCTCCAACAGAGGTTCTCACAACTTTAGCTACGCTAGTCCTGACTTGTGACAACTTTACATTCAATGGAGAACACTACCTGCGACTACAAGGCACAGCTATGGGGACTCGCATGGCTCCATCATATGCAAATCTCTTTATGGGTAAACTGGAACAGGAGATCTTCAAAAAGGTCATCAACAAACCACTTATATGGTGGTGATACATTGACGACATCTTTATGGTCTGGACGAATGGTAAAGAGAGTTTGGAACAATTTAAAAATTACATCAACTCTATCCATCCCTCTATTAAGTTTACATTTAATAGTACAAATGACAATCCGCACATTCCTTTTCTGGATGTCCTTCTTACCATTGAAAACAACAAAATAGCCACTGATCTCTACAGCAAACCCACTGATGCCCACACCTATTTAAACTGGAAATCCTGCCATCCTAGGCATATAAAGAAGAACATTGTGTATAGCTTAGCTCTGAGAATCAAACTTATTTGCAACACTGAAGATAAATACCAGAGAAGGATCAGTGAACTTAAAGAACATCTTCTTCAAAGAGGATATTCTCCACATATTATGAGTTGTAACATCCACCGAGCCTCCATTCTGTCCAGAGAAAACCTCCTCCATCATACTGAGGTGTCAAAGAGCAGTGAGCAACCGATTCCATTTGTGGTAGATTTCCATCCAGCATCTCCTAACTGTCACCGAGCAATCAAGGAGACCTACCCATTGCTGGCAAACTCTGAACATCTTACCAGAGCCATCAGCAGGCCTCCTGTTATAGCATTTTGCCAACCTCCTGATTTGCGCAGACTGTTGGTAAGAGCTGTGCTTAAGCCACCTATCACCAATCCAGGGTCTCATCCTTGTCACTCCAAACGCTATATCACCTGTGTGTACCTCAGGGAGACAGCCACTTTTACAAGCACTAGGACAGGCAGGACATATTACATCAAACAGAACATCACCTGCAGGTCCTGCAATATAGTTTACATCATCGAGTGCAAAAGACCAGGATGTCATATCCTATACATAGGAAAGACCACAACTGACCTACACATGCACTTCAGGAACCACAAGTCAGCAATTTTGACAAAAAAGGGGAGCAACCAGTTGCAAAGCATTTTAACGTTGAGGGTCACAGCCTGTTGGACTTTTCCATTACAGCGAAAGAGATGCCAGCAGATCCAGCAGCATTGACCAAAAGGGAGAACTTTTGGATTTACTCTCTGGACACATTGGCACCACATGGCCTGAACCTGGAGGACAGTACCACCACTACTTAGCTTCTGCAAATGAAGCCCCTCTGAGCATTCCATCCTCAAAGCTCTATAACTGCCACCTTGGTAACAGCATTTGTATGTTGGCAGCTGATGAAGGCGGAAGCTGAAACGTTTTGTTAATATAATAAAAACCTCTGTTTGGTTAATCACAATTACGTTTATATATATATATATATATATATAGTTCATGGTTTATCAGAAACACACAGGTGACTTCTGCTTCATTCCTGCCCTAGCACAAGCTGGAGTGATAAACCATGATTGTTGGCTAGTGTTACATCCAAACTGGGGGTCGTCGTTTCACTCCACACCAGGATGTGAAGCCAATGTTTGTTCTTGATTTACTAATTGTGGTTTGTCTGAGAAAAACAAACAATGATACCTGGTTGTGGACATAACACTAAGCCAAGGATTGTGATTTGTTACTCATGCTAGAGGAAGAGCAAAACAGAAGCAATTACAGTAAACTATTAACTATAATTTACCATGATGTACAAACTGGGCCATAGTCAAACTTAAAATTGGCAGAACCACAATAAATTCAATGAGGTTTCCAATTCTAACCCCCCTTCCCCCTTTTTTCTTTCCTTTTGGGTAGACAAAATAAGCAGATGGGAAAAAGTGTCAGGCTTCACACAACTGCTGATCTGAGGCACGTGAAAAACAGTGGCCCATCCATGTATATAGCCATCGGCTGTGGCAGGTAGAGTGGTTTGGGCTGGTGTAGCTTCAGCTGTGCTACGCCGTGCTTGGCAAGTAGAGATGAACATCTTGTTCTGCCAGACGTCAAGTTATGATTCTATTATAAATCTTTATTTTAAAGTATCATAGGAACATAGGAAGTTGTTGTATGCCAGGTCAGACTGTTTGTCTGTCCTGCCCGGTATTGTCTCCTCTGACTGGCTGTGGCTCTACAGGGCCTCAGACAGATTTTTTCCATCACCTGGTACCTGATTCTGTTAGGGGGAGATGGCAAGGATTGCCCATAGAACCCTCTGCATGAAAAGCATGTGCTCTACCACTGAGCCATGACCCATTCCCAATAAACAATGTTCCCATTTCTTACCATCATACAACACAGTACATGTAAATATGCTATAAATCAGGTGGCAAATAGTTTATTGGAGCCAAATCTTATGAAAAATAAGCAGGGTTTTACTATAAATGCAAACCCAGGCATCAGCAATAGACAGATTATAGAGGTTAGATGTGTATATATATCATCAAACATGGTTTTGAACCTGATTTAGGGGGGCTAAGACAATATTTTAAATCAACTGCAGTCATAAATCATACTACATTCAACAATTATAAGCTGTTTGTATTCTGGATATGATATTGGGTGTGTGAAAGGGGGCAAAAAAACAGGAAATAGCCCAATTAACACGGAAAGTGGAATTTTGCAAACCTTTAAGTGGGAAGATGAGAGGAATCTTATTTTAATACATAAACCATTTGATGCTCGTCTCAGAGACCTTGTGCAAAAACGATGACACTTGATAGCTGTTGTTCCTTTAATAAGATTAAAATAAAGAAATTAGTTGTGCTGACTTTAAGCTGCCATTTAACCCTGTAAACCACCTGGGTCCTGTTCAGCTATTGACACTTTAAATTCTGAATTTCAATATTGCATATCTGAACCTGAGCTACAAACAGTTCAGAATATATCCTGATTATAGTTTCTATAGTTAACAAGCTTATGTCGCTGTTTTTCCACCCGTTTTTAAATCCCTCCCATGTTGTAGTGAAAAATAAGTGACAGGATTTTCCTGTGCCACTTTGGTTCAAAATGAATTGTGTTTTTTTTCTTTGGACCTTCAGTCCCCACCCTCTCACATAATGATTCCTATAGGAAACCATGAAACAGGGATTGTTTCTTGCATAATTCCTGCAATATTAGAAGAACAATTTTGAAAGTCCTGAATTTCACCACTTCTGGAATGAAAGCTTGTATCAGTGTACTTTCAAAATGTTGCAATAAAATAGCTGATATGTGGACTTTGAATCAAGCTAATCAATTTTAAAACATTTATTAAAACATATGTATTATTCAAAATAATTCTTACATGTTTTAAATTTATTTTTTGTGTTGAGCAAAAAAGAAGAGGTTCTTTGTTAATGAATTTGCTACGGCACTCAGGTCCTGTTTGCAGGCTTCCCATAGGTTGGCCCTGTGAGAACAGGATGCTAGACTAGATGGAGCCTTGGCCTGATCCAGCAGTCTCTTTTGTTCTTATGTTGTTAAATAATGAATCTTGATTGATTGATTGATTGATTGATTGATTGATTGATTGGCTGGCTGGCTGGCTGGCTGGCTGACTGACTGACTGACTGACTGACTGATCGACTGAATTTAAGATTAACCATGTTAGTCATCCTTTTTAAGGCAGGGCATGTTGATGTGCAGTTGACTCACCCCAAATCACGGTTGAGTAATGACACTACTCAGTTACTATTGGAACAGCATCTTGTCCTTTATTTAACAATCTTAATTTCTTTAAAATATTTCTCTCCCACCCATTGAGCATGAGATCTCTAGGACCGTGCAGAAATAAAACACTAAAACAATATGTTTTTAAAAATCAAAGCTGACCATCTTTCAAATATTAGACAAAAATCCACATAGAGACAAAAATTAAATATCCCTAAACGTCTGAGGAAATAATTTCTTTTAACATGATACCTAAGCGCCAAGGCTGGCTCTACACTATCCTCTGGTGAAGTGGTTCCCATTTTTTTTTCCCCATGGACCACTTGAAAATTGCTGAGGCTCTTGGCAAAACACTTAATTATTTTTCTGCCTGTTGTAGCAATTGTTATGTGCTTGGTGCTGTATAATTTTTAATTGTATTTTTATTGTTTATCTTACTTTTATATTGTATTTTATTGTATTACAATTTGCATTCCATAGAATATAACAGTGGTTCCCAACCTAGGGGCCGTGACCCCCAGGGGGGCCATGAAGTAATCCAGAGGGGGCCTCAAACAGTAAGGAAATTGATTTTTTTTAAAAAAAAGTCTTCACTCCCTGGACTCTGTCTGCTCCCCACTGCCACTGTAGACAACACCCTCCCTTGCTCCAAATGAGAGGGGAGGACTCTTGCTGATGCTCCAAAGCATCTTTCAGGCATGCCTATAAAACACGTGGCAGATGCCAAAGGAGGCTGAGGGTGAAGCTACCAAGACTCCCATCTCCTCGCACTGCCACTGTTGACGACACCCTTACTCAGAACGAGTACTGCAGCTGAAATATATTTATTTAATAATTATTACATTTATATCTCACCTTTCCTCCACATTGCACAAGGTGGTACACATAGTTCCCCCCCTTCCACTGTATCCTTACATCAACCCTGTGAGATAGGTCAGGCTGAGAGACTGTGTCTGGCCCAAGGTCACCCAGTGGGCTTCATGGCTGGGTGCGGATTTGAACCTGGATCTTAGTCCAACACTAACCCACTGGTGTTGGGAGACAGGACAGTACACTTCCAGATTGTAGCATGGGGAGGGGGATACCAATTTGAGTGCACCTTTGCATTAAGAAAAGAAAATGCAGGGAACTTTTAATGGAAAGGTTTATTTGGAGATGTGATTTTACCACGCACCATTTTTTCAATTAACAGAAACTAAAATTACAATTCGGGGGGGGGGTGTCACAAAAATTTTTGAGCTTTTAAAAGGGGTCTTGTACTCATAAAGCTTGGGAACTACTGGAATATAATATAAGAAGTAAGAGAAACAATAAAAACACAGTTAAAACTCAATATGAATATTTAATATGGGCACGCCGCAGACCACCTGAATTATGTTGGGAGACCACTGGTGGTCCATGGACCACAGTTTGGGAATCCTTGTTCTAATGTTACCAGCCCCACCCCACCTGCTCTGTCAATGGGCCTTGATGGGCTTATCTGGCTGTGTCAGCAGCTTCTGTCTCTGGCCACTCTTTTATTTTCCATAATGCTCCAGAAGTGTGTTGGTGCATTGTGGGAAATTAAGAGCTCCTAGATCCAGCTGCTTGGCACTGCTTGGAGTTCCAGAATAGGAAAAAACATTGAGGGAAGTCTAGGGCAGGCATCAGCAGTAAGCTCTTCCCAGCCTGCTCTCTCTTCCAAGTGGCATGGTCACATGGGGTGCCACCACATAGAAGACATTGTCTCTAGGTGACAAGCAGCTCCCCGCCAAAAGTGGGGGCACCCAGAATGAGGACTCCTCTGAAGATCTCAGGAATTGGACAGCTTTGGCAGAATGAAGGCAACTGGGCAAAGTGAAGGTGATAACTCTTCCAATAAAAATCTTGACAGATAATCCAGTTGCAGCCTATACTGACAAGCAAGTCTGTATCTTGCATTTGTTGAAATGTTGAGTCCGGTGGTCACTGTAGATACAGGATTTTATTTAGTCTTCTACTCTGCCCTATCCTGAAGGCTCTGGATAGGTTACGTCTTTAAACCCATAAACAAGAAAAATCTTACCTAATCCCAACAAGATTAAAGTAAAACAACTCTGGCACTGCTTTCCTGCTGCCTACAAAAAGCCATACTAGCAAGCAGAAACTTGATTGTAGTTTTTAGATATTACTCCTTTTTTTTTCTTTTCAAGTCAGTGCCCAAGCCTTGATGCTCCTGTTTAGCAGGGACATGTCTCCTTTTTTGTACACACTTTGAGAAAGTAGTGGTTCTAAAAAATGTTCAGATTCAGAGCTGGAACCCACCCCCAAACCTTTGGTGCTATGTAGCATAACAGAGGGAAACTTCTTTCCTTCCTCCCCTTCTGAAACTCCACATCCAAGTGGCCTGAGCAATACTACAAGGTTCCTGTTCCATGCTGGCTGGAGCCAGGTACTGGTGTAATCTCAGAAGGTTAGCATACTCTGCAACATTTTCTTTCAGGCCCAACTGGTTCATTCTAACAGCAGCATCAATGGTCCTGTGACAATGAGTTTGGAAGCAAAATGGGGCAACTAAAAAATGCAACAGGCCTGCAAAATCCCAAAGTAATGAAAAGTGCATGCAGTTCAAAATTGATCCCCCCAACACACACTCATTGCTGTGGTATGGGGCACCTCAGACAATGCCTCTCCAGACATTGGGGGTGTTTGGGAAGCAGGAGGCACGTCACTCCCTCTGCCACAGAAGAGGGACTTAAAGCTTGTTTCCTAGATCTTGACAGTTTTGTACAAGAGGACAGAAAGATGCGGGTACCTGTTAGCAAGACAGAAGAGATAAAACTGGAGGGTGCCACCAAGAAGATTTCTCCATTCCTTGGTCTCTCCTCTTCCCTCCCATCTTCTTATCCCTCTGGATTTCTCACCACCCTAGAAATTTGGACAAAAGGGAGCTCATTGCTGTGGGAGTAGATGGCGCCCACTCCCAGAAGCCAATCTGTAGGCTGCCAGTTGCCAAACACTGCCATTGTTTCTATTGTTCTAGCCTTTTAAATGAGGAAGCTGCTGCAATCTTACCAGTTATTGCATCAGCTGTGCCCAAAGTGCCATAAAGTATATAATAATAATAATAATAATAATAATAATAATAATAATAAAATTTTATTTCTGAGTCACCTATCTGGCCGGGTTAACGGCCACTCTAGGCGACGTACATAATAGGATAAAATACAACATATAAAATACCAACAGATAACCCAAAAACCTCAACTATAATGAGCTAAACCACCCACAACTGTAACAAGATAAGACTAGTCCACCCCAGGAAGCTTGTATGCCCGCCTAAATAGCCAGGTTTTCAAGGCTCGGTGGAAACTAGGCAGGGAGGGGGCATGGTGAAGGTCATAGGGCAGGGAATTCCAGAGGGTGGGGGCCACAATCGAAAATGCCCTCTCTCTGGTCCGCACCAGCCTAGCTGTTCTAACTGGTGGGACCAAGAGAAGGTCTTGTGTGGCTGATCTCGTCAGGCGGCATATTTGGTGATGCTGGAGGCGCTCCTTCAGATAAACTGGACCGAAACCATATAGGGCTTTAAAGGTTAATACCAACACCTTGAATTGGGCCCGGTAGACAACTGGTAACCAGTGTAGGTCTTCTAACACCGGAGTGATGTGATCACGGCGATGGCTGTTCTTAATTAAACGTGCCGCCGCATTCTGTACCAGCTGTAGTTTCCAGACCGTTTTCAAGGGTAACCCAACGTAGAGCGCATTACAGTAGTCTAAGCGAGAGGAGACCAGGGCATGTACCACCCGTGGGAGCAGATGGACAGGAAGGTAGGGTCGCAGCCTCTGTATTAGATGTAATTGATACCAAGCTGCCCAGCTCACTGCCAAGACCTGAGCCTCCATGGACAGCTGGGAGTCAGGAATGACCCCAAGGCTGCGGACCTGGTCCTTCAGGGGCAATCTTACCCCATTAAACACCAGGTCTATATCTCCTAACCTTCTCTTGTCTCCCACGAGCAGCACCTCGGTCTTGTCGGGGTTAAGTTTCAGCCTATTACCTCCCATCCATTCACTTACGGACTCCAGGCACTTGGAAATGGTATCCACAGCCAACTCTGGTGAGGATGAACGAGAGATAGAGCTGAGTGTCATCCGCATATTGATGACACTTCAACCCAAATCTCCTGATGATGGCTCCCAGCAGCTTTACATAGATGTTAAATAGCATGGGAGAGAGGATAGAACCCTGTGGCACACCACAATTGAGAGGCCAAGGGTCTGAAACCTCATCTCCCAATGCTACCCGTTGATGCCTGTCTGAGAGATAGGACCGGAACCACCGTAAAACAGTGCCCCCTATTCCCATTTCCTCCAGGCGATCTAAAAGGATACTGTGGTCGACGGTATCGAAAGCCGCTGAGAGATCCAGGAGGACGAGGAAAGCATATTCTCCCCTATCCAACACCCTCCTTAAATCATCCACCAGAGCGACCAAGGCTGTTTCAGTTCCATGTCCAGTCCTGAAGCCCGATTGGAATGGATCTAAATACTCTGCTTCATCCAAGTGTGTCTGTAACTGTTTGGCCACCACTCACTCAATCACCTTGCCCAAGAATGGTAAATTAGAGACCGGGCGAAAGTTGTTCAACTCTTGGGGATCCAAGGAGGGCTTTTTCAGAATGGGCTTTATTACCGCCTCCTTGAGGGCTGATGGCATTGCACCTTCTTCCAAGGAAGCATTCACCACTACCTTGATCCCTTTGTTCAGTCTCTCTTTGCAGCCCATAATGAGCCACGTAGGGCAAGGATCAACCAGACAGGTGGTCGGCCTCACAGTAGAGAGCACCTTGTCCACTTCCTCAGAGGGAAGAGGCTGAAACCGATCCCACCGGACCGGAATGCAACTGGCCAACTCTGGCCCACTTCCTGTATTCACGGCATACGGAATCGTGCTCTTCAGGCTCTCAATTTTATCAGCAAAGTGTTTGGCAAATATGTCACAAGAGGCTTTAGAAAGTTCCATGGGTTCCTGTGCAGTTGGACCGACGAGACTACGGACCACTTGGAACAACCTCCTGGGACAACACTCTGCGGACACAATAGAGGCAGCAAAGAAATCTCTCTTTGTTGCCTTTGTCGCCACTTGGTAGGCAGCTATTGCTGCTCTAACCAGTGTCCGATCGTCTTCGGAGCGAGATTTCCGCCACCGGCGCTTTAGTCGTCTCACCTCCTGTCTCAGACCCCACAACCGTGGTGTATACCAGGGTGCAGTCTGAGTTCTATTCAGGGGGAGAGGACGTTTCGGAGCCACCCAGTCTATTGCCCTGGTGATCTCCCTATTCCACTCCATCACCAGGGTTTCGACCGGGCGACCTTCAGACAGCTCCAGATCTCCCAGCGCATTCAGGAATCCCTTAGGCTCCATCAGGCGCCTGGGGCAAACCATCCTAATCGGTCCCTGTCCCCTGCGGAGGGTGTGTGGCATTGAGAAGTCTACATTTACCAGATATTGATCTGACCATGACACGGGGTTAGAAAAAACAGCCCCCATTTTCAGAGCACTTCCTCCCCCTCCCGAGACAAACACAAGGTCAAGAGCATGACCGGCTACATGGGTGGGCTCAGTATTACTAAGGTGCAGTTCCCAGGAAGTCATGGTTTCCATGAAATCCTGAGGCGCTCCTATGGGAGCTGCCTCGGCGTGCAGGTTAAAGTCCCCCAAAACCAATAGGTTGGGGGAAAGTACCCGCACGCCCGAGACAATCTCGAGCACCTCGGTCAGTGAGTCTGCCGTGCAGCGGGGTGGGCAGTACACAAGCAGAATCCCTAAACTGCCGTTTGGGCCCAACCTCTTACAGCCTCTTACAACCTCTTTCTTACAGCAAAGCAAGAAAGAAATTTACAAAAGGCCTTGAATAGTCAACAATGATCTGTCAGTTTATTCTGCTTGACTGCCGTCTGACATCTAGTGTAGTGGTTTCTAACTGTATCAAGTTGAGTTCCAAATAGCTGCCTTTGTGTTCTTTCCACACTCTTAAGAGGTGTAAATGGCTCCCTGAAGGTCACTATGGAAGGAATCAGTCCCTGGTGTCTATAAGGTGAGTGGTCATGGCCTTTTGTATTCTTGACAGTCATTCAGGTGCACTGGTGGATTGTGCTTTGCTTTTTTTGTTTTGCTGTTTCCTCTTCTGTCGAGGCTGCACTACCTCCTGAGCTTGTTTGAGAATGCAACAATGCCTTTATAAGCTTGTTCCAACTGGCAGTTAATCAGTTAAACAGGAAGATGGTACTCATGTACTCCTGTCCCTGAAGATTTTGCAACAAAATGGATTTTCCCCCTAATGCTACATTTCTTGTAAAAGATGGTTAAGTGTAAATGGCAAAACACCATTTCTGATAGTATTTTAAATGTATTATATTCACTTGCGGATATGCTTTTATTAAGGATTTATTTAAAATGTATCACTTTAAGGACATCAGGTGTATGGATTCTGTTATGTTCTGTACAAAAAGATTGTGCTTTTAAGGAATTATATCTTTCAAAGTTCTAGTTTTATGCATAAATTTGGGCCACAATGCAGCTGCTGAGACCACCTTAGACAGGCATAATATTTATTTATTTTCATCACCTGTGTAGTACACAAAAAATAATATCCTCTGTGTTGTAACTTTTCATAGAAAGATCCATTTTATCTGAAAATAAGCCTACATTGCTCTGTGAATGTGGAAATTATGCTTCATGTAGCAGTCTTAATTGAGCTTACACACTCAATTTTAGGAAGATTTTTTATTTGTTTTGTTTTGTACAGTAACACAGTGCGCACAGCAAACAATTCCCTCATTTCCCCAGGCTGCATCTGAGGGAGAGGTGAGAAAGCAAGAGCCACTCCACTGATCTTTCTGAGCCCAAGTACAGCTAGCCTCTTCCCCTTACAGAACTGTTGCCGTCTGCAACCATTCTACAGGACTGTTTTGTAGGGAGAGATGAGCTCTGACTGCCATATTCAGCTGTTGTGCATAGGCTGCATGTATAACCTGGGTGTGAACCCGAGTTCTTCATCTTCATCATCATCATCATCATCATAATATTTAATTTGTTTGTCGCCTATCTGGCAATTAGCCACTCTAGGCGATGTACATTAAAAGAGATAAAATACAATAACAGATGTAATCACATTAATAACAATAGGTAAAATACTGGACAGTCATCAATACATATAAAAGCAATTATAATAACAACATACGATAAATGACAGAATCATGGTGATTTACCCAATGACCTCAAAGGCTTGCTGGAATAGCCACGTCTTCAGGGCCTTGCGGAATACATGATGGACTGGACCTGTGGAGAAGCAGCCAAATAACTGTGGAACTCTCTTCATTTGGAGATTTTCCTAAGGATCTTACTAATGTACTGTAGACCAGTCTTTTCCAACCTTTGGGTCCCTAGTTGTTGGACTACAACTCCCATCAGCCCCAGCCAGTGTGGCCAATGGTCAGGAATGATGGGAATTGTTGTCCAGCAACATCTGGGGATCCAAAAGTTGGGAAAGGCCGCTGTAGGCAATATACCAGACCTTTAATGGCCCCATTTAACTTTATCTTTTTATCTGGAATGTTAATCTTTGGACTTCAAGTGGTCTTTCTTTCCAGCTGTTGGTTTACATATTCAGAATTTGCTATTATCTGCTGTTAGTCTGTGGCATAGAAGTCAAGATAGATGATTAAAAAATATTAAAGATGTTTTATTTTAATATATTTTAAAGTCTGTTTTTAAGATGTTTTAATGTGTTTTTGTTTGCTGCTCTGGGCCCCTTCAGGGAGGAAGGGCAGGATATACTTTTAATAATCAATAAATAAAATGTTACTTTATTTCTTAGGTCACTCTGCGGTACAATAAACGCTTACCACCTGGCCTGCAGTAACTGCATGGAAAACTGCACCTATGCTTTGTTTAGCAACAAGATTACTTTTTTAATGGACCTGTTGATGCACCAGTTAATGGTATGTAATATCTTAACTTTGAATCAATGGTGTTAATGTCACAGTGCTGGAAAGCCATGGTTCAGTATCTGAATATAAATACTGGATATTGTTGGACCACATACATCAGGGATGAGGAACTTGTGGCTCTCCAGATGTTGCATTACAGCTCCCATCAACCTTGACCATTGGCCATGCTGACCGGGGCTGACGGGAATTGGAATGAGACATCTGAAGAGCCACAGATTCCCTAACCCTGACTTACAGCCATGTCCTCCTTTAAAATGCAGGTACCAAAGGACTAGAAAGCATTGTCAAAGGCCATTAGTACAAAACTGATATCTACAAATACCAGGAACCAGTAGATAATATATTGATCAATTGTACTGGACATCCTGCCAGGCTGGATGTGCAAAACATTGGAGCCAGTTCCAAAGGGCTCTGGGCAGAGAGTCATATTCTGGGCCCCTGCCAGTGGATCCTGGTGGACTTACCTGGCTGTGATGGCAGTGATCCAAGCACAATTCCTTGAGTGATACTAGGGTGAGGGCATTGTGGGAAATTAAAATGGTGGCTTAGCACAAACATCATGCTGAATTCCTATTTAGGAAAAAAATGAACAATATTTAACAAGCCTTTTGGGGCATAACTGGTTGATCTTTCACTAAATTGTTTTTAACTTGCTAGAGACCATGTAATTACATAGCTGTAATGGCTGTTTGCACTTTTTATCTTTTTACTCTGCTGTTTATATTGTGTTTATATCAGTTTTCTTTTGATTTTGTATTTTTTGGCACTAGCCACCTTGTGCTCTGTTGAGGGAAAGCATAGTATAAATGTTTTGAATGCATATTATTATTATTATTATCATTATCATTATTTATTGCATTTATATACTGCCCCATAGCCGAAGCTCTCTGGGCGGTTTACAACAACCGTTGCATAAACAACAGTAAGAGACTGCTATTGTGCTCATGTCCTGCTTGGCCATTGTGAGAAATGGGATGCTGGACTAGAGTAATGCTTAGCCTGATCCAGCAGGACCAGCCTGTCAGTTCCCCTTTTAACTGGCAGTGGTATCTTGTCCCAAAGAGAAACTGAACATCACAAAGGAAAGTTTACTGTATCCTACAGTCCTGTTCTGTTGGCTTGAACTGATGCGATATACATTGATGTGATATTAGTGATATGCATGTGTATCTTCCTCTTGCCATTTAAAAAAAACCCAAAAGCAGCCAAAGGAGGTTGTGAGTTTGAGGGGGGTAGCAGAGGGAGGGAGGAGCTCAAACTACAGCTCCAGGTGTATGCTGGACTTTCATCATCTGTAGCATGGATCTTAACCTTTTTTGGATCATGAACCCCTTTGAAAATCTGATGAAAGCTATGGACTCCCATAAATAAACAAATAAATACAATTTATTGGAATTTTTTTTGCACCCAGTACACAGATCCCCTGAAGAACATCCAAAGACCCCCTAGGAGTCTATGAGCCTCAGATTAGGAACCCCTGGTGTATAGAATCCAATTATTGGAGCAAAAGGACATTAAGTGGAACTGAAACCATCTTACGCTCACCACCTACCTCCACACAATTGTCCCTCTAGTTGCTTTTTTCCCATTGGGCTTGGTTCTAGGATCAAAATCCAACTAGAGGGAATGTGGCAAAAGGAGGCACTCTGTGAGGAGACAAATGTTGATGGCCAGGAGAATGAGTGTTCAACGCTAAAGATCACCAACCTCTGCTTCGTACATTTTTGGAGCAGAACCAGGTTTGTTGCTCCCTCATGTAGTTCAAGTTTTGGAAATTCATATTTTCTGCATTATGTTGTTAATACCTGAAAATACATTGCTTATTGTGCATCTTAACAGGTTTTGCAAATCAAATTGGCGGGGATGGGGTGGGAAAACAGATTCATTTTAATGGGAAAAACTTTAAACTTTCACTTAATTTCAGATGTCATTAAATATTTTATTAGAAACTCATTTTTAATTCATAGTGACCTGCTCATCATGAGATATTTAGTCTAGGTTTGCTTCTTATAAATGGTGTGTGTGTTTGTTTTCATGAGTCAAGTGGTTTGTTAAGTGAAAAGTTATGTATGTGCCTTAAATAATTTACATTGCACTGTTGGAATAAAAAAGCCATAGGACAGTTGACAAACACTTAGAGGAAGCCTTCCATGTAGACAAAAGAAACCTGAACACAGGTTGTAAATTCTGCTTTTTGATTGTCGCATGTTCTTTGTTTTCCTCTAGTTCTTTCGCCAAGAAATTGTGGTATACAATTTGAGGTCTCTCCCACTTAGTTTTCTTTGTTTCGTACATAGTAAGCCTCCATATGGATGAGAGTTCTCTACTGACTGCACCAGACTCTAGTTTGATTGGTTGAAGTATAAAAGAAATCCTTCAGCAGTCAATCCATTTTGATAATGAATGCTTTCCTCTTTTCACTTCAAACAGTAGTGTATAGAGTCTACTCCTGAGGTAGTACTCATTGTCCCTGTTAGATGCTGGTCCACCATGGATGGTATTTTTGGCCTAGCCAGTAGGAGGCAAAATTACTCCCAAAGTTCAAAGCCAGGGCCTTCCTCATAACTCTTTGATCTTGGTGGGTACTAGCGGGCTGTGAAGAACAGCCCTCCCTTTTCATCACATTCTCATATGAACAAGGTCATCCCATTAAAACCCATTTAAGGACACTCCAGTGGAGTTTGAGGTTTGAGGTGTGGAGATGCTCGTTTTAGCCATAATCCAAGGCCCATAATTGTAAAGAACTTCTAGGATTTCCTCCTGGTTGCATGAAGATCCCTCAGGGAGTGTTGCTGAGGACATCTTTGAGAGCAATACTGTCTGGGACTGTGTCTCTCAGGCAAGAGAGTTCACAAAAAAGCCATTTTCAGCATTTTATTGCCCTTATTCAGGGATAGCCAACTGACATCCTGTAGGCCGAATTCAGTCCCCGATTCTGTTTTATCTGGGCTCTAGCAACATGACCAAATATTAAGCAGGGAGTGCTAAAACGTTTACCCCATACTTCCACTTACAAGAAAAAGAAGAAATTCAAATGTTGATAAACTGAGAAAGAATTCACCATTTAAGTGTCATAGATTTTGTATGTAATGTTGGCTGTACTTGAGCAGATGTGCTCCACAATTTTACCGCTGTTATTGCTATTCTGCACCAACTTTATTATGGATGCTGGCCAATTATGAAGGAATTGTTTGTATTGCAGCACACTTCTGGCTCACCATCTGGAGAATCAAGTCACCTCCAAGAATGATAGAAGCTGGCCACCCTGATGTTAAGGGGACTCTGAGCTTGAGGCAGTTTGTCTCATTAAGCCCTGTGGAAGTAAGAGCAAGCTGGAGAATTTCTAGTCACCTTCTGGTGCCTCAGAGAGGAGAGGCTTAAACACCTGGGCAAGAGGCAAGCCACTAGGTTTCAACTGTTGCTTCTCTGGTTTGTTGCAAGGGGATGGGATAAGCTCTGGAAAGTCTCAGAGCCAGCACTCATGGTAATCAGGTCTGTGGACAAAATGATGGCCTCTGTTTCCTGATTCCTAACTGAGCAGAGCAGAGGGAGCTGTGTCAGCAGGTCCAGAGGAGATACAAGCAAGTCAGCTCTCAGAGAGCGAGCGAACAGGGACAGCGAACAGGAGCTTGGCAGGGAGAGTTCAGGGGGGAAGTTCCTAAAAAAAAATTTCCCCTTGTATAGCACACCACATACAAGTGGGATTCTCCTATTTACCCTGAAGGAGAATATGACAAAGCACAGTCCATTCCAATACAAGAAGGAAGAAAGAAACAAAAGACAATAGAAACTGTGGACACTTCAGTGGTGGTGACCTGCAAGGTGTGTACCATGTTTGTTTTCTTGCCTGAGAACAACATGGCGTACACATGCAACAAGTGCAAGCTGGTGGCACTGTTGGAAGAAAAAGTGAGGGACCTGGAACAGTGGGTGGCCACACTGAAGGGTATAAGAGAAGATGAAGAGTTCTTAGAACGCTGGAACAATAACAGCAAAGAGAAGTATAGGAGGTGGAAGAACAACAGCGTGTTGGCGCGGAAGAGGAGACTGTTGTGGAGAGCAACAACGAAGTGGAGAAAATTCCATGGAAAAGGGTGACAGTTAGGAGCAGAAGAGTTAGAAGACACCCTTCACTGGTGGAACTATGGAACCGCTTCCAGGCACTTGAGGATGAGACTAGAGAACAGTCTGAACCGGAAGAATTACAGGAGACCCCATGCAACAGTGAGCGAGGGGCTGAAGCTCAGTCAAGCAGAGGCAATGAAACCATGCCCCGTGACAAAAAGAAGAGAAGAGTAGTGGTAGGAGACTCCCTAATGCGTGGGATTGAAACCCAAGTATGCCAAGAAGATCCATGAACTCACCAGGTATGCTGCCTCCCTGGAGGACGAATTAGAGATGTGATGGAAGGGTTGCCTTTCCTCATAAAGGCCACTGACAGATATCCCTTCTCATCCATGTGGGAATGAATGATACTGCCAAGCGGAGCTGTGAAGGAATCACATCAGACTTTGATGCTCTTGGAAGGAAACTCAAGGACTTTGGAACCTAGATAGTTTTCTCGTCCATCCTCCCGGTACTTAGAAGAGGAGTGGAAAGGGAAAGAAAAATACTCCTGGTGAATTACTGGCTATGAAGGTGGTGCCAACACAAAAGATTTGGATTTTGGGACCATGGGCTACGCTTCCTGGAAGATAGACTGCTGGCAATTGGTGGATTGCACCTCACAAGGACCAGGAAGAATGTGTTTGGCCACAGCATGGAGAAATTCATGAGGAGAGTTTAAATTGAATCCTAAGGGGGAGGGAGACATAAACTTGGTGGTAACAACTAACAATGGCTTGTGCACAGTAAGAGGAACTGAGGGAACAGCTCTAATGGGGCCCAGTAATAGTCTTCATAAAAATGAAGAAGGAAGCCAGGCTGTAAATCACACAACTTGATAAGTATAACTGAAACTTGGCAGGATGACTCCCATGACTGGAATACAGCAACTGAAGGGTATAACTTGTTCAAAAAGAACAGGAAAGGGAGGCGGAGTCATGCTATACGTTAATATATATATATTCCTGCAGAGAAATACAGGAGGATGGGCTTGGTAGCTCCATCAAGGGTATCTGGATTAAAATTAATGGGGCAAGGAATACAAGGCACATGGTAGTTGGAGTCTACTACCAACCATCAAATCAAGGAGAAGATGAGGATGAAACTTTTGCAAAGCAAATTGCCAATATTTTGAGGAGGCATGATGTAGTAGTAATGGGGGACTTCAATTACCTCGATATCTGTTGGGAGACAAATTCTGCCAAATACGGCCCCTCCAAGAAATTCCTGACTTATGTTGGAGATCATATTTCAATAACCAGAGGATCAGCTATCCTTGACTTGATTCTAACCAAAAGAGATGACTTAAGCCAAGTTCACATGGGAGCTAAAATCCATATTGAATATGAAGTTTTTTCCATTGAGATAGAGTTCCACAGTTCACACATGTCCGTCCTCCTACCTTCCTGTTTGCTGGTTTGCGTTCACACACATTCACGTTTATTAGTATTGCTGTTTCCTTGTGGCCCCGCCCCCAGATTTACATGTTAACTTCCTCCGGAACATCCCCATCGCTAATCGAGAAGGGAAGGGGTTTTCTGTCAATTTCATGCTAAGCCGGAAGAAGGGGGTAAGAACATAAGAACATAAGAAGAGCCTGCTGAATCAGGCCAGTGGCCCATCTAGTCCAGCATCCTGTTCTCACAGAGGCCAACCAAATGCCTGGGGGAAGCCCGCAAGCAGGACCCGAGTGCAAGAACACTCTCCCCTCCTGAGGCTTCCAGCAACTGGTTTTCAGAAGCATGCTGCCTCTGACTAGGGTGGCACAGCACAGCTATCACGGCTAGTAGCCATTGATAGCCCTGTCCTCCATGAATTTGTCTAATCTTCTTTTAAAGCCGTCCAAGCTGGTGGCCATTACTGCATCTTGTGGGAGCAAATTCCATAGTTTAACTATGCGCTGAGTAAAGAAGTACTTCCTTTTGTCTGTCCTGAATCTTCCAACATTCAGCTTCTTTGAATGTCCACGAGTTCTAGTATTATGAGAGAGGGAGAAGAACTTTTCTCTATCCACTTTCTCAATGCCATGCATAATTTTATACACTTCTATCATGTCTCCGTCTCCTCTGACCCGCCTTTTCTCTAAACTAAAAAGCCCCAAATGCTGCAACCTTTCCTCGTAAGGGAGTCACTCCATCCCCTTGATCATTCTGGTTGCCCTCTTCTGAACTTTTTCCAACTCTATAATATCCTTTTTGAGATGAGGCGACCAGAACTGTACACAGTATTCCAAATGCGGCCACACCATAGATTTATACAACGGCATTATGATATCAGCTGTTTTATTTTCAATACCTTTCCTAATTATCGCTAGCATGGAATTTGCCTTTTTCACAGCTGCCGCACACTGAGTCGACATTTTCATTGTGCTGTCCACTACAACCCTGAGGTCTCTCTCCTGGTTGGTCACCGCCAGTTCAGACCCCATGAGCGTATATGTGAAATTCAGATTTTTTGCTCCAACTGTGCAACTGACACAAAATTACTTTTTTTCTGTTGTCAGTTTCATTTCCTCTACACATAGCCCTTTTTGCGTGAAGAACGAATGAAATGTTTATAGCGCGCAGTGTGTATATTTTCGTGTTTGTGGGTGGGTGGGTGCACACGTGCGCCTTCATCACTGGCAATTGCAAGATACAAGGGCCAAGCGGGGGCTCCTCCTCCTCAGCCGCCACCTCCTCCTCCTGAGGGGCCATGAGCGAAAGAACTGGCGGCAGCAACAGTGATGCCCGCCTGCCATGACCCTCGCCTTCTAGCAGCCAGCATGTGATAGCGTCAGCTTCCTGGGCAAAGCCGCTGCAGTGAAGGGCGCCCAGCAGGGCCGGGAAGGAGGAGGGCGACAAGGACGGCGACATATGTCTAAACACAACATACAAAAATATATGTTGAGAGAAGTAAAAATAGTGAATAATCCGAGCGCTTCGCTGGTTTAAAGGACTGAAGGAGGGAACTTGTTTGGGGGGGGAAAGTGGGAGAAAGGGAGGTTAGAGCAACCGGAAGTTTGTTTGTCAGCAGCACGAAACGAAATGATGTCCATAGACAGTGTCGGGGGCGGAGAAATGGAGGATCTAAAATGGCAAACAACCCATGCAGCCAAAAACAGCGGAGAAAAGCGACTACGCAGCAGGTGGGCACCAAAGCAGGTGCGGATTTTCAAACAAATTTCAGATTTTTATCGCATTGATTTAATCAGGATTTAAAGGCAATAGCAGCTGAATGCACTCGCATTGGCAAAAACGTCATGTAAACGGTCCAAATTAAAAGTATCTGCAAAAAGCACCAGATCCACACTAAACCTCCATGTGAACGGGCCTTAGTGGATAAAGTGGCAGTTACGGGAACTCAGGGGGAAAGTGACCATGCTATACTTGAGTTCTTGATTTTAAAGGAAGCAAAAGCTGAGAGTAGCCATACATGTACCCTGGACTTTAGGAAAGCTGATTTCAGTGAACTTAGAACAATGGTAAGTAAGATTGCAAGCAGCCCTAATGAGAAAAGAAGCCCAAGAAGGGTGGGAGTTTCCAAAAGAGGAAATTCTAAATGCACAATGGCAAACAATTCTGTCAAGGAAAAAAGGGGAAGACAGCAGAAGAAGCCAATGTGGCTTCACAGAAAGCTTAGAGATTATCTGAAAACAAAAAAGGATACATACAGGAAGTGGAAGGAAGGCCAGGCCACAAAGGAAGAGTACAGAAAGGTAGCATGGAATTGCTGGGATGGCTTCAGGAAGGCTAAAGCTGAGAATGAGCAGAGGTTAGCTAGAGATGCCAAAAGCAACAAAAAAGCTTTCTTGAGGCACATCCATCGTAAAAGACAGAAAAAAGAAATGGTGGTATAACTACTCAATGAAGATGACAAAATGATAACAGATGACAAAGAAAAGGCAGAAGTGCTTAATTCCTGCTTTGGCTCAGTCTTCTCCCAAAAGAGAGTCTATGACCCTCTTGGGAAATGTGAAGTTGAAAGGGCAGGATTGCAGTTTGAGATTAATAGATAAATGGTCAAGGTATACCTAATCACTTTGAACGAGTTCAAGTCTCCAGGGCCCAATGAACTGCATCCTAAAGTATTGAAGGAACTGGCTGAAGAACTCTTGGAACCGCTCTCTATTATCTTTGCGAAATCATGGAGGATGGGTGATGTGCCGGATGACTGAAGGAGGGCAAATGTTGTCCCAGTCTTCAGAAAAAAACAAAAAGGAGGAACCTGGGAACTACAGACCAGTCAGCCTGACATCAATCCCTGGGAACATTCTGGAGCAGATTATAAAGCGGTCAGTCTGTAAGCACCTTGAAAGCAATGCAGTGATTACTAGAAGCCAACATGGATTTATCAAGAACAAATCCTGCCAGACTAATCTTATCTCATTTTTTGATCAGGTAACCTTCCTGGTAGACTATGGGAATGCTGTAGGCATAATATATCTTGACTCAGCAAAGCTTTTGACAAAGTGCCCCATGATATTCTGATTTGCAAGCTAGCTAAATGTGGGCCAGATGGAACAGCTATCAGGTGGATCCACAGTTGGCCACAGAATCGTACTCAGAGTGCTTATCAATGGTTCCTTCTCAGACTGGGGAGAGGTAACAAGCAGGGTATTGCAGGTTTTGGTCCTGGACCCAGTACTTTTCAACATTTTTATTAATGACTTGAATGAAGAGGTGCAGGGAATGCTTATCAAATTTGCAGATGATACAAAATTGGGAGGGATAGCTAATACCTTGGAAGACAAACAAAATTCAAAGGGATCTTGATAGGTTGGAGCATTGGGCTGAAAACAACAGAATGAAATTTAACAGGGATAAGTGCAAAGTTCTACACCTAGGAAAAAGAAACCAAATGCACAGTTATAAGATGGGGAATACTTTGCTCATCAATGCTACATGCACTTGGGATTGCAAAAAAGGCAAATGCTATTTTAGGCTGCATTAACAGAAGCATAGTTTCCAAATTGCATGAAGTAGTGGTTCCCTTCCATTTGACACTGGTTAGGCCTCATCTTGATTACTGTGTCCAGTTCTGGACACCACACCTTAAGAAGGATGCAGACAAACTGGAATGGGTTCAGAGGAGGGCAACAAGGATGATCAGGATGAAACAAACTCATATGAGAAAAGACTGAAAGAACTGGGCATGTTTCGCCTTGAGAAGAGAAGACTGAGGGGAGATATAATAGCATTCTTCAAGTACTTGAAAGGTTACCACACATAGGAGGACCAGGATCTCTTCTCGAGACATAAATAATGGGCTCAAGTTACAAGATATCCTGAACATCAGAAAAAACCTCGTAACTGTTAGAGCGGTACAACAATGGAACCAATGACCTAGGGAGGTGGTGGGCTCTCTAACACTGGAGACGTTCAAGAGGCAGCAGGATAGCCAGCTGTCAGGTATGCCTTAATTTGAATTCCTGCATTGAGCAGGGGGTTGGACGTGATGGCTTTAGAGGCCCCTTCCAACTCTATGCTTTTATAATTCTATAGCAGCAAGGAAGCTTATATGGTTAAGGCCTTGGGATTCCCCATCTAGAACTGTCTTGTCATTGCTCTATATTTATTTACTTGATTCAATTTATGAATCACTTCCCACACAATATTTTGAAGCAATTTCTCAGTAAAAACATCAGTGATAAAAACAATTCCTTATTTGAAAACAATTCAATGTATACAACAATTAAAACAATTTCATATATGAAAGCAATTCTGTATATACAAACAGAACCAGCACTTTAAACTTAGCATCTCTTGCGGCTGTTGTTCGCGCTTACACGCTGGCTGCTCCGCTTCCCTTGGTCTGTTTGAGGCGCGCTGTGAGGAGCCCCTAGGACGAAGATCGAAGAAGACGAAGGGAGACGCTGTTACTGTTGTCGTCGTCTGTTGGAGGGTGGAGATGTGCGATTTGGATGTGATTGTGGTGCTGTTTTTTTCTCTGGACTGTTTACCATCAATACTTCCCTGGATGGGCTGCAATAGTCTGGCTGGTGTGGTGCTTTGCAGGACTGAGCCCTGGCTGCCCGCCAGCCGCGACTAATCTTCTCCACCTGCTTGCTGGGAAGGGACATCATTATTATCCAAGGGGGAAGAGTTGTGACTGTTGCTAGTTACTGCTACTATCGTTCTTTGGTTGTTACCATCACCCCAACTCTTATCTTTGGGAGAAGAGATATTAACAGGGCTCTGTCAGCACGTGTCTACAGTTTTGTTCTGTGGAAGTGTGTTGGTGTGGGTGTGTGATGAGAGTGTGTGTGTATGTGAATTGCGTGTACGTCTAAGGTTTTATATTATGTGCCTGGGTGAGAGGTTTCAGGACTGTGTGGGGAGATCTGAGGGGGTGGTGACGGGCAGAGGTAGGTGACGGACAGAGGGAGATATGGCGTTGCGAGGAAGTCAGGCCAGGTTAGGGGAACTCGGCCCAGGCAGCTAACGACTGTGCCTTGTTCCGGTCTTCCTCGCACCCAAGCATTTTGTGGTTGCCCTATCAGTCACCTCTCATATCTACAGATGCTGCTCTTAAATGCCAGGTCGGTTCAAAATAAGATCTCCCTCATCCACGATTTAATTGTGGATGAGGGAGCCTACCTGATGTGCATTACAGAGACCTGGGTGGGTGAGCAGGGAGGAGTTGGCCTCTCCCAGCTGTGCCCACCGGGGTATCTGGTTCAGCATCAGGGTAGATCTGAGGGTCGGGGAGGGGGGGTCGCTGTGGTCTATAGGAGTTCCATCTCCCTCACCAAGCACTCTGTCCATGTGATTACTGGTTTGGAGTGCTTGCATCTTACGTTGGGTCAACGTGACAGATTGGGACTTCTGTTGGTGTACCGCCTACCCAGCTGCCCAACGGACTCCCTAACTTAGCTGACGGAGGTGGTCTCGGAGGTACTGCTGAGATCCCCTAGACTCTTGGTGTTGAGGGATGTCAACATTCATGCCGAGGCCACCTTGTCTGGGGCGGCTCAGGACTTCATGGCTTCCATGACAACCATGGGGCTGTCTCAGTATGCTGTTGGCCCAACACATATAGCAGGACACACTGTAGATCTAATTTTTGCCACGGGACGGGGATGGTGATCTGGATGTGGGGAATTTTACATCGATCCCTTTGTCATGGTCAGATCACCGCTTGCTGAGGTTTAGACTTACAGCGGCCTCGTCCCTCTGCAAGGGTGGGGGACCCATTAAGATGGTCCGCCCCCAGAGACTATTGATTCCTGAGGACTTTCAAAGGGCTCTGGGGAGTATTTTGGCTGATAAGGCTGGCGCTCCTGTCGAAGCCCTGGTGGAACTGTGGAATGCAGAAATGACCCGGGCAGTTGACACGATCGCTCCTGTGCGCCCTCTTCGGTGTAGAGCTCATGCAGCTGCATGGTATACCTTGGAGCTGAAAGCGATGAAACAGCATAGAAGATGGCTTGAGTGCAGATGGAGGCGAACTCCTGATGGATGCAATTATGCACTGGTGAGTGCCTATACTAAGCTGTACTTGGGGGCAGTGAGGGCAGTAAAGAAGCAATATTTTGCTGCCACTATTAAATCTTCTATTTGCCGTCCAGCGGAGCTATTTAAAATTGTCCGAGGGCTATTACATTCCGGCCCTACGGATGTCGTGGAGTCATCACAGGCACGTTGCAATGAATTTGCTAGGCACTTCCAGGACAAAATCTCTTGCATCCACCAGGACTTAGACTCCAATGTTGCAGCAGTTGAATCGAATGAGGTGTCCGGCGCGCAGTCTTGTCCTAATTCTTTGGATGAGTTTCAGTTGGTACAGCTTGAGGACGTTGACAAGGTGCTTGGACTGGTGCGTGCGACTACTTCTAAATTGGATCCTTGCCCTTCTTGGCTAATAAAAGCTAGCAGGAATGGAACAGCCGGTTGGGCCAGGGCAGTGATTAATGCTTCACTGCAGGAGGGAGTGGTCCCTGGCCTCCTGAAAGAGGCGATAGTGAGACCACTCCTGAAGAAAACGTCCCTGGACCCGGAAAACTTTAACAACTATAGGCCGGTAGCTAATGTTCCATTCTTGGGCAAGGTCCTAGAACGAGTGGTTGCCAACCAGCTCCAGACACTCTTGGATGACACCGATTATCTGGATCCATTTCAGTCGGGTTTTAGACCTGGGTTGGGCACGGAGACAGCCTTGGTCGCCCTGTATGATGACCTTTGTCGGGAGGCAGACGGGGAGTGCGACCCTGCTGATTCTCCTTGATCTCTCAGCGGCTTTTGATACCATCGACCATGGTATCCTTCTGGGACGACTCACTGATCTGGGAGTGGGTGGTACTGCGTGGCAGTGGTTCCGCTCCTATTTGGTGGGTCGTCTCCAGAGGGTAGTGCTTGGGGAGCATTGCTCGGCACCCTGGGACCTCCAATATGGAGTCCCACAGGGGTCAGTTCTGTCCCCCATGCTTTTTAATATCTATATGAAGCCATTGGGTGTGGTCATCAGGAGTTTTGGAGTCCATTGCCATCAGTATGCTGATGACACGCAGCTCTATTTCTCCTTTTCATCTTCAGGTGAGCCTGTCAGCGTGCTAAACCGATGTCTAGCTGCGACAATGGACTGGATGAGAGCTAACAAACTGAGACTTAATCCAGATAAGACTGAGATGCTGCTGGTGGGTGGTTCTCCTGATGGGATGGGGGATGTTCGACCTGTTCTGGATGGGGTTGCACTCCCCCTGAAGAAACGGGTTCGTAGCTTGGGAGTTCTTTTAGATCCATCCCTGTCACTTGAGGCTCAGATAGCCTCTGTGGCACGGGGTGCTTTCTACCAGCTTCGGCTGGTGGCCCAGCTGCGCCCCTATCTGGACAGAGAGAACCTTGCTTCAGTAGTTCATGCACTGGTAATTAGATTACTCGAAATTAGATTACTGCAATGCGCTCTACGTGGGGCTGCCTCTGAAGACGGTTCGGAAACTGCAGCTTGTGCAGAATGCAGCGGCCAGATTGTTAATGGGGACCAGACGGTCTGACCATATAACACCGACTCTGGCCCGCTTGCACTGGCTGCCTATTTGTTTCCGGGCCCGGTTCAAAGTGCTGGTTTTGACCTATAAAGCCTTACACGGCATAGGACCACAATACCTGTAGGAACGCCTCCCCCATTATGAACCTGCCCGTACACTACATTCATCATCAAAGACCCTCCTCCGAGTTCCTACTCATAGGGAAGCTCGGAGGATGGCAACGCAGAAAAAGGGCCTTTTCTGTGGTGGCCCCTGAACTGTGGAACGATCTCCCGGAGGAAATACCCCTGGCGCCATCGTTAATATCTTTTCGGCGCCAGGTCAAAACTTTTCTTTTCACCCAGGCTTTTTAATTTTAATTAAATATGTTTAGTATACACTGACATTGTTTTAATTTTTTTTAATAATTTTTAACTTTTTATATGTTTTATATTGACACTTGTCTTGTACTTTGCTATTTCTTGTCTTGTGAACCGCCCAGAGAGCTTCGGCTATGGGGCGGTCTATAAGTTTAATTAAATAAATAAATAAATAAATTAGCTCAGTAACTAGTGGTCAGCCACTGTAATTCTTTCAGTAGCAGTGTAATGGTGGCAATAGTCTACCCTAGTGAACCATCAAGCCTCTGCACTTTGCAGTTGCTGTAGCTTCCAGGCGAACCTCAAAGGCAGTCTCACATAGTTACATTATGCAGTTAAGGTTACCCATGATCAGTGGTAAGTCTGTCCCTGCCCACAAACGGCCATGGCTGCCTTAACAGCTGAAGCTGGCAAAAGGCCACTGAGATAACTTCATCACTGCTCCATATGGAGGTAGGGTGACCATGTGTTCTAGAGAGTACAGAAAGATGGGAATTGTGGTCCAACAACATCTGGAGGCACACTGGTTGGGAAAGGCTGCTCTAACTGAAGGTCTATCTAGTCCAAGTTTGGTTTAAAGATAAAGAACAACAACAGCCTTGAAGTTTCCCACCCATAGTTAGCACCTGAACAGCAAACTGAGGAGACACACAAGTCAACTTGGCACAGTTATCCACACTATTGGGTGGCGTATTTCTATTTAAATTGCAGTCATTATTTCTAAATGTGCATCTACACATGTTAAGTAGTATGTGCAAATGCAAATCTGTGTCCTCTTTTTTGGTGATGCCTTTCCTGTTTTTGATTATGCATATCTGGCCACTTTGTATGGGGCAGCAGTCTTCTTGGTAATAGGGAATTTTCAGATCTAGTAGAAAAGGGGAAAGAGGTGAGTGCTACCATGGTTATTAAAGAAAACTCCTTGCCTCCAGCCTCCATGAGAAAAAGCAGACGTAAGAACATAAGAGACTGCTGGATCAGGCCAATGGTTCATCTAGTCCAGACCTTGAAGGCCGGGCCTTCTGGGCATCATATCAGCCTTGTAGGACCTCTGGCATAGGTCAGAGTGGACAGGACATAAATTAGGCTCTGCTGGTGGAATTGAAGTAAATCAGCAAGGATTTCTGACTCCCAGTTGTTTAACAATGGCAACAACAAAATGACTCCCCACTCTCCAAATTAAGGTGGAAGGGGGTAACTAAGAGTAAATTTTTGTGTGCTCACTTCAGTTCTCATACTCAAAACATTCCTGGGCTCAGAATTCTTTAACTATAGTTGTATTTCTTTTGCCCCTGGCTTTGGTTGGTGGATCTGGGGGTTCACCAGTAAAAAAAAAAATAGATTCCACAAGCCTAAATTCTGTCCTCCCCTGGTATCTGTATTTTTTGTTTAGATGGAGAGGCAAGGCTTCCAACAAAACAACAATAGTTCCTTCATCAAGAATCAGCCTCAGCGGCAGCAGGATTAATTACTTACCACCTCCTCTCCAGATGGGTCTAGACCAGGGAGATTCCATAGTTTTGCTTATATCGGATCATAGGTCTTATGGACTATCTGCAAGGATAGACAACAGATAACATTGCTTGGAGCAGCATCCAATTATCTGCTGACTCAGTATTGTGTGTGATTCAACAATCCATTTTCCATCCACTTACCATTCATCTAACCCCTTAAATGCTGAAAACTGCTATATCCAAGACATGCAATGCAATCCCATGCATATTTACTCAGAAGCAAGTCCCACTGTGTTCAATAGGGCTTATTACCAAGTAAATATATACTGTATTGCAGCCTTATCTGCTGATACAAAAGGTTTTGTCAGAATGCCTGTAGAATTTTTGCAAACTGGTTCAAGGTTATTTAAGTGAAAGCCCTAGTGAAAACAAATCGGTGACAATTCTCTTCATTGGCCTAACTGAGATACTGAGTTGCCCACATTTGGATAATACAGATTAGTACACAGAAAACATAAATTAAGTATGTGTGGGGTTTTTTTCTTGAGTGAAAGAATAAAATAGATGCAGGAGAGTCTCATTCTTTCTGTATGCTTGGATTGCAAACTGCAACATTTAAGCAGTCATGTCGTAGCAAATGTAGAATTTTTGATGTTTCTGCAAAGAAATTTTCTCATTCCTAGAAAGTTGTGTGTGCATTTCATAATGAAACCTGTAAATTAAATATTTTAGTGTATGTTTTAATTTGGGAGGAGGAGGAGGCAGCAATTACTATATTTCAATACTACTACTTTTCTGTTTTTAAAAATAACCTCTATAGGGCATGACAGATTAATTTCTTAATCAGGTGTTCTCAGATAGATCAAAGGAGCATTTCCAAATGCTTTTGGAAATAACGAGCTGAGCAAGTTAGCAAGCAATCTGAGCTTACCTTGAACTTGGTCTTAGGTGCTTTTGTTCATTCAGTTAGGTGCTTTCCCCTCAGGAACATCATTGCCCACCATGGGTTAAATGTTTTCACCTTTGCCTCTTGCATACAATACCTAATTTGGAACTATATCCAAATTATTGATAAAACCATGCATGACTGGCATACATTTTAACTTGAATTGCATTAATCTTGGAATCTTCATGATTTAGAACACTTCATGCAAGAAAGGATTTTTCCTTCTTTTTAGTCACTGTGAAATAATACATTCTACTATTTATATATCGATTTGGTTACATTTATGTATATCTTGCCTTCTCTCCAAGGTGCTCAGGGCAGTTTTCCCTCCTCTTCCTCCCCTCCCCCATTTTATTCTCACAATAACCCTGTGAAGAAGGCAAGACTGAAAGTGACTGGCTCAGGGTCACTCAGGGATGTGAATGTGGGCCTTCCTAGTCCTAATGCAGCATTCTTAGCAATGACACCGCAAGAGCTCTCTCAATAAGCATCACCTTTTTGAGCTACACTTGTAGCACCAACTGTAAAGTGTCAGAGTTTGGGATATCTGGGTTTTAAATTTGCGAGCCATCTTAATGGTTCTTTACAGGGCAAGAAAAAAATACATATATATTAAAAAATAATGGTAAATAAAATGAGTCAATTGCTAGTCATGTCTTGCTTAAGTATCTCTCAGGTTGTAAAACCTAAGGAACATTGAATTATTGTATTTGTATTTTATTTTTAGACTATCTTATAATAAGTGAGATGTATTCTCTTATTGTCATTGCATTTTGTAGCTTAAATCTCTTTTGAATGGAGATGCTTGCGTCACATTTTCTAATTTGAATAAATTTCAGTAGGGCCCCGCTTTACGGCGCTTCGCTTTACGGCGCTTCGCTAATGCGGTGCTTCGCTAATGCGGTGCTTCGCTAATGTGGCGGTCTCAATTAGATGCAACTAGACTAAAGCCCCACTCATACGGCGCTTCTTCTGCTTTTTTGGCGGTTTTCAGGTGTCACGCACCATTCTATTAAATGAGTTCTGCTTATCAGCGGTTTTCGCTTTTCAGCGGGGGTCCGGAACATAACCCGCCGTATGAGTGGGGCCCTACTGTATAAAGCAAAATGTATACCCTTATAGAAATGAGCGTTGTAGCCCAAGTAATGGCACTTGCATGTTTGACTGTGCACCGGGGGACTTACTTTAGGCTTACTAGCTTTTGTCTTCTTCTGGGTTATTTCTGCTTGTTTTCTGTCTTAAGGCTGAAGGACTGGAACTGTCAGGAGCTAAAAGCTTTGTTTAGTCCCCAGCCAGGTAATGCCAGTCAGCGTTATCTTCCCTTCCACCGCCCTGCGATTGGCCTCAACCCTGACCTCGGCAGACCACCCACCTTAGGAAGCAGCTTCAGCAGCTCCATAGCTTAATTGTTCAGTTTTGTGCAGTGTGTGTCGGGGAGGGGGGAGAGTTGGCAGTATTTACTGAAAATAGTCTCTAGGAGTGCCCATTTTCCAAAATGTTTCTGTTCAGGCAAGCCCAGAGGCTTTTTGTCTACAGTAACCACAGCACTACCACTGATTATGAGAACGGGGTTCTGACACACCAGGAACGCAATTATGAGAGATAACAGCACAAGGCATACAACACCCCTTTGTACATGTCCCCTGAGGGCATCCTACTTAAACACAGATTCTGCTTCTAAGAAAAAAGGCAGTCACAAAATGTTATCCTCTGCTGTCAGCCAAGAGATAGTTAAGGTAAACCTAGGAGATTTGGAAAGGAACAAACTACAAGGAAGGCTTTCCAGCATTTTGCTCTGTCCATGGGTCTGCCATAGATTGTATGTGGAAGACTTTAGTTGTGTGTATTTCCGATGTTTCAGCATAAAATCTGAGAATAGGATACTTGTCCCATTTTGTGGTGGCGTTTAGATATTCTCCACTCTCAATTTGAACCTGAGAGCTATAACTCAGGGGAGCATAGAGAAGGGATTCACGCTGGTAGTAAATCGAGAAGGGGGGCATCTTCTCAAGACTCTGCTCTTTTCTCCTCATACAGCTAGATTCTAGTTCTGAGAAATCATGTCCATTTTTCCAGTTTGTTGACAGTGAATTGGAACTTTTACTTAGCAAGGCACTCATACAGCCAAAATTGAATTTTGCAAAGCTGGCAGATATTCTGCCGGTTGTAGAAGTTCTGCCAGTGACAGCAGAAGGTAAGTGAGGATTATGGGTTAGGCCAGAGTCTCCAACTCCAAGGAAAGACTATTTATTTAAAAACTAATTGGAGACCCTTCCTCCAAGTTCATCATTTGAGATTAGGCAGGTGACTGGAGAGAGTCTTCTCAGTGATAGCACCCTCACATTTGAAATGTTCTCCATAGACCTGGTGCTCACTCCATGGTCTGTTCAGTGTTAGGTGAAATCCTCTTTTTATAGCCCCCCCCCCCCCGCATTCTAACCTGCTGAGTAGCTGGTTTTAACTGTTTGATGGTTTGGCATGGTTTAGTGAATGAACACTCCTGTTTTCCTGTGTTTTTTATTTTGACTAGTGAACTTTATTGTGTTCTAGTTTTTTAACTGTATGCTGCCCTGGAAGCTTATGCTTAAAAGGCAGCTTATAAATATTCTAAATAATAAATGATAGCATGCTTATTAGGTTGAAGCTAATAGTAATATTGAAGTCAGACACTTCATCCCTAGCCCTACCTTTTTGCTGTAATATGTAAAGAGAGTAGATATTTTCAACTATTTTGAAACTTTGGTAGCTGTGTCAGGTCAGTGGGGGGAGGTATACACATTTTGTTTTTTTGAGCCAAGAACTGTATTTTAAAAAATCAGATTTTTTAAAAATGAAATTTAATAAATAATATATTATTATTTTTAAAAATCAGAGAAATGCATAATCTGAAGAATAATTACATTCCAAGCCATGTATTAGTCCAGGAGATGTGAATTTAAAGAGGTTGCTTAGAAATGCAGATCAAACAAAAAATTCCTTCATCTCTAGTATGCAATAGGATTACAGCCTTCACTCTTTTGCCAGTTTCACTCTGCTCTGCCTTTTAGAGATAAATACAAAGGAAGCCATCAACATTAAAGCTATATAGAATCATAGAATAGTAGAGTTGGAAGGGGCCTATAAGGCCATCAAGTCCAACCCAACTCAATGCAGGAATCCAAATCAACGCATTCCCGACAGATGGCTGTCCAGCTGCCTCTTGAATGCCTCCAGTGTCAGAGAGCCCACTACCTCTCTAGGTCATTGGTTCCATTGTCGTATGGCTCTAACAGTTAGGAAGTTTTTCCTGATGTCCAGTCAAAATTTGGCTTCCTGTGTCAGCTCTGCATTGAGTCAGCAGTGGGGGTTGGAAATTCCTGGGTCGTTAGCAGGGAAGGGAAGTCCTTAGCCGTCAGACTGGTTGTAAATCTGCCAGGCCAACGAGGAGGGAACCTGATAAGGGCCAGGCCTGTCTGAAGCTTACTTGCCAAGTCACAAGTCCAGAAGCGAGGTCAGTAGAGGTCCGGGATCAATTGCCAAGGGATCAGTCCAAGAGATGCTGCAGGGAAACTGGAAATACACGAAGCCACGCCTGACGTTGCAGTCAGCAACAAGCTGCAGCCAAGGTGTGCCTTATAAAGAGCAGGGTTGACAGCAGGTGTGAGCCCTCAGCGTTTGGGCCTTAAGGGGACAGGCCTGCCTCTCTTCTGCCTGACCTTCTACTATCTACGTTCTGCAGGTGAGGGGGGAGTATCCTGTTCACTGTCTGCGTCTGGCTGCAGGGCCTCTGCTGTATCTGGGGTGCTCTGCAGCTGAGGGGGAGAAGGAGCTGGATTCTCAGGAGTCTCTTCCGTGTCTCCTTCTGAGTCTGCTGCTCCTGGGTCTGCTGGTGTTACTCCCGAGTCGTCCTCATTGGAGGAGTCCTCTGAGGGGGCCATGACATCCTGCAACTTGAGCCCATTATTCCGTGTCCTGCGCTCTGGGACGATCGAGAACTGTGCCTATACTATCCACATATATTAAAAAGCCCACCCACATCCCGATGGTTCTAACCCTAATTAGTGAGTGTGACCTAGACAAGGGTTTGTTTACTGATTTATTTTAAAGCATTTGTTTTGTTATATTATTTCCAGTATTTTTACCTCACATTCCTATAACAACTAAGGCAGCTAACAAAACCAAATAAACGCTTAAATATACACATAATACAATAAAAAGGTTATAATAATCTAAAAGCAGCAAACCCAAGACAAAAAGTCAGAAATAGCAGCATTCAGATCTCATTTCAAAGCAGCATCCCATGAAAGCCTGCTGAAATAAAATGATATTTGCTGCCTGACAAAAGGCAAGCAGCACTGAGGCCAGGTGGGCCTCTCTTGGGAAGTTGTTTTAGATTCTGGATGTCTCAATTGAAAGGGTCTGATCTCCTATATCCACCTGCTATATATCTGGTGTTTTAATCATGCAAATGGGTGTGAAAAGGGGATAGGGACTGGCCTCATGTCTGCTGATGTCACAGAGGCACAGAAATGTGTGATGATGTTCTAGAAGAGGCGGTTAATTAACCCATTCTCTTTGGGCATCTTTTTGCAATCAATATGAGCCTTTGATTTCCTACCTGTAGAACGAAAATGCAAGTTCTCCAGAGTCTCCTTTGCAGCCCTTCTGCCTCCCCCCCGACTGCATTTTTTAAAATGCTCCAAATTGATCATAGATCGCTCAGTACTGTATGTAGTTTGAGACTAGTATATTTAAGGGGGAAAGAGCAGAATATGTTATGTTGTACAGGCAGTTCTTGCTATGCTAATGACTTCCAAACTGTAGCATCTGACTGGCTGATTAAATAGGCACACATGTTTTAAATATAGTCCATCTACTTAAGTAGACAACCAAAATAATCAGGCATTAGTTACTCCAGTCTGTGTAAATTACTGGAGCAACACAATATTCTTTCTTTAACTGAACTTGAATAAGTAGCTGAAGCCTTCTCACTTCCTAGCTTGGCTCGCTACCAGGAACAGACTACTACAATGAATTTAAGTACCAACTCAAGGCACAGAGCTAATGAATAATATAAAAATCATGCATGTTGTTTTTTGTCGCCAAGCGTTACCATATTCCCACTGAAAGAAATACAGCACTAAACAATGGGGCAACTGCATTTTATATTCCGCTGTCATGCAATTAAATGTAAAGACTTTTTGTTCTAGTGAAATTAATTTGGAATTGGCTTTTATCATTAATTTCTGGGTTGAGATAAACCTTATGATTTTGATGCACATTCCAAAGCTCCCCAGAGCCTCCCCTTCTCTTCCTCGATTGACACCCAGCTCTGGACAATGTTGAAAGCCTACCACTTAGACACATCTCCCTCTTCAGTTTTTCTTCATCCTTTCTTTTACTAATGCACTCTTTAAAGACTATTGGGTAACTACTTGAAGCGGATCACCTGACCAACTGGAGTATATCCAGAGGAGGGTGACCAAGATGGTCAGGGGCCTGCAAATCCAGTCTTGTAAAGAACAGTTGGATATGTTTAGACTGGAGAATGGAAGATTATAGCAATCTTCAAGTGTCTCAAGGGTTGTCACAGAAGATGGAGCAGCCTGGAGAAGATGTAAATGGCAGGATTAGAACCAGTGGGTAGGGAGCAAATTCTGGTTAAGCATTAGGAGAAGTTCCCTAATAGTACAAGCCATTCAACAGTGTTAACAGACTCCCTTGGGAGAGGTGGCTAGCCAGCCATCTGTCAGAGATGCTGTAGATGAGTCCTGCATTACAGATCTTGTAATTGGGGTTAGGCTAGATGACCTCCAAGGTCCTTTCCAACTCAGTAATTCGTATAATGCACTACTATTATTATTTAAGGTTTTCTGTCCTGCCCTTCCTCCCAAAGGAGCCCAGGGTGGTTAACAACAATCTCAAAAGATGCTATTGTGTTAAAATCATAATTAAAATAACTAAAAAAATTATAAGATCATAAAGCAGTAGATACAATTGATGACAACTATACCTGAGCAAGTAAATTCCTCGTTCCAACTATGTGCTAAAGGCTCAAATAACTAAGTACATCTTCAGTTAGTGTTTAAAAGCTGTCAAAGAGGGGGGACAACTGAGCTTCCCAGGGAGGATGTTCCACAAAGAGAGCGCCAGCAGAGAGAAAACCTTCACATCCCTGCCCTGTGGGCTGTCCTTGTAGATAGAACCATGAGTAAGGCCTTCCCTGTAGATCTTAAAGCGTGGATTGGCAACTACTGGAAGATGTGGTCCTTCATGTACTTGGGCCTCAATCCATTTAGGGCTTTGTATACCAGTGATGTCATGAGTCCCGCGATACAGTCCTGGAGCAATGAGGATGAAGAGGGGGAGACGCGATGGGACTTGGGGAGGACCCCCATGACTGGCATTCAGAGGGAGTGAAGGCTGATGGCTTCCATGCTGCTGACAGTGACAGCTTCACCCCTGTAGCTCCCAGTGCGACTGATGAGGTGCTGTCCGACCAGGAAGCTGCCTTTTCATCTTCCCTACATCCCCCTTCCTCGCTCACCCGGCCATCACCATCACGCACCCCTCTTCCTGAGATAGAGGACCTTGCCAAAGTGTCTTTGCCACCCTCGCCTTGGACACATAGGCTACTGCGTTGGCAGGCTCAACTGGTTCCCAACAGTTCCCCTGAAGCAGAACGCTCGTGTGCACACAAGTTCCCGATAGTGGCATTTTTCTCACGCAAGTAGAAGGAGCCCACCCACACTTATTTAAGGGTTGCAAGACAGCAAGTCTAATTGCTGCAACAACATCTTAGCGCAGTATAGTCATGCCTAGCTATGCCTTGTAGAGATGGTGGATCCTGTGTAACCTGTAAGGTGATTCATGAAGTGCTCTGAACTGAAATTGTCCATTAAACCTATTACAGAAGAGCATACCTTCATGTCCATATCTGACTTTGACAAGTTTGGACAGGATAAATACCAACACCTTGAATTTGACCTGGTAGTATACAGGCAGCCAACGCTATGCACTGAGGATTGAACTTATATGACCCTCCCAACTCACTGCCACAAATAAGAACTTGACAGCAACATTCTGCACCAGCTGCAGCTCCCTGTCAATTTTCAAGGGTTTTCCAGAGCTAGTGTGGTGTAATGGTTAAGATGCTGGACTACGACCTAGGAGACCAGGATTCAAATCCCCACACAGCCATGAAGCTCACTGGGTGACCTTGGGCCAGTCACTGCCTCTCAGCCTCAGAGGGAGGCAATGGTAAACCCCCTCTGAATACCGCTTACCATGAAACCCTATTCATAGGGTTGCCATAAGTTGGGATTGACTTGAAGGCAGTCCATTTCCATTTTCCACATAGAGCACATTGCAGGAGTCCGGTCATGAGATTATCAGAGCATGGATTAGTGAAGCTATGGTATCCTGATCCCGGAAAGAGCCATACCTGATGGAACTAGCTACATCTGGACACAGGTACTCTGTAAGAAAAATTCTGTTGGACTGAACCAAGAGTGCATCTAACCCAGCATCCTCCAGGAAACCCACAGGCAAGGTACAGAGGCAATAGCTGTCTCCCATGCTGTTACCCTCTAGCAACTAGTATTCTAAGGTATATTGCCTCTGAAGAAGGAGATTCCATTTAGACTTCATATCTAATAGCTATTGATTGGCCACTCATCCTCCCTGAATTTGTCTAATCCCCTTTTAAAGCCATCCAATCTAGTGGTCGTAGCCACATCTGGTGCAATTCCATACATTGAACATTGTGTGAAGAAGTCCTTTCTCTGGAGTGGCCTAAATCTCCTGCCCATCAATTTCATTAGGTGAACCCATGTTAAATATTATGGGAAAAGGAGAAAAATGTTTATCTATTTATTTATTTACTATATTTATATCCCACCTTTCCTCCAAGGAGCTAAAGGGTGGTGTACATTGTCCCCCCTTTGCGCCTTAATTCTCACAACAACCCTGTGAGGTAGGTTAGGCTGGGGCTAGTAACTGGTCCATGGTCACCCCGTGAGCTTCATAGCTAAGTGGGGATTTGAACCCTGGTCTCCCAGGTCCCAGTCCGGCACTCTGTCCACTGCACCAATGTGGCTTCATCACTACCAGAATTCATACAGTCTTCCAGCTACAATTCAAGGTGCTGATTTTGACCAATGCTAAGTTGTGTCTTCAACACAAGTGTAGGCATTACAAATAAAAAGCCAGTGAAGTTATATATAACGGGTGGGGGATCTGTGCCCTTCAGATGTTCTTGGACTCCAACTCCCATCACTCCTAGCCAAGATGGCCAATAGTCAGGGATTATGGGAGCTGATCTGCAAACATTTCAGCAGATTCCTCTAGCTGGACAGCTCCACGTGGAAAACAAGTCATATCTAGAACTGAGGTTGAAGGAAAAGCCACAAACCCCACTCTGGAGAAAACAATCCTGCAAGCTTCCCTTGTAGGTGGTCGTTTTTAACTCTTGGTACATTTATACTTTGGCTGATAAGGCACAGAGCTCTCCATGCATCTGTATCAACTTTTTAATTAAACTGCAAAGGTTCAGGAGAATTGAGGTGGGGGAAAAGTATAAAACCAGGTGATGCGCCCATTTTAAGATGGCTGAGAACAAAGAACAATTAAAACACCATTGAATGAAGTACTTTTTTTATTTGTAAAGAAATGCATGTGAAAAAAAGCACTTAAATGCTTTTCAGATATTGTATGTGGGCTCAATTAATGTGCATAGGAGGCATCAGGGGGCGCTGCCATGTTGTGTGTGTGGGCTCCCAGTGTGTGTTTTAATTAATTCAGGTAGATAAGGGAGGAGTCAGTCACCACAATGTTGTGTCTCCCCTGGACATATTCATTTAACAGCCCATGTGTGATATCCATACAGGTTGGCTTTCGCACAGCTTCTGTGTAGTCCCATTTTTTCTTTTTCTAGTGAGCTTTGATTTAGTATATATCTAAACAAGAAATTATAAAGACATTAAAACACAAATGGTTTTGATAAAAGTTGGGCAGTAGTTAGTCCTTTTATGGTATGAAACAAATAGAAAAAGCACATTGTAAATGCAGCACACCCAAAATACAGTCAGATCTGCCAGAGTCCATATTTTCAGAAAGAAAGTTATAACATTTTTCAAGTGCAGTATAAATTAACTCATTTTTATACTCTTATTCCTATATTGTTGGGAATGTTTTGATATGTTTAACTTGGAATTATTCTATTGTGTTGGTTTTTTTTTTCATTTTTAAAATAAGTGAAATACTAGAAAAAAAGAAATATGAGTTTTGGCATACAAGACAGAATTGTGCAATGGCTGTCATCTGGGAAACACTTGAAGCTCCAGAATCCTTAACTTTTATGGAGCAATGAACACCCCCTGTCAAATTTTACAACATTGTGGTGGTTTAAAAAATAATTTTTCACAGAATCAGTCTGGTGGAAATTTTCCCTTCGGTGAGCATGAAGAAGGGAAGATTGGATAGAAATCTGAGTGTTTCACTCTCAAAAATCCATGCATTAAAAATCCAAGAATGGAACAAAAGAAGGCTGAAAGAGGGGCTGGATGAGATGCCCATCTAGTCCAATAACCTGTTTCCCACAGTGGTCGGCCATATGCCTCTGGGAAGCCCACAAGCCGATCTCTGCCTTTGTTGCTGCTCAGTGACTAGCGATTAGTGGCATGCTGCCTTTGAACTCAGAGGTTGTGTGTACGTGCATGCATTGTTATACCTATAAAATAAGTTAGGTGTCCCTCTTCATGAAGTGCACAATTATCTTCAGACTGTTGCTGTCACAGGCAGTCCACTGACTAGAAATACCTGTCTGGGGCATGGATCTTGAAGGAGCCTGATGCAGCAACCTTGCTGATGCTAAGCAAGTCTTGATCCGGTCAGTGTCTGAATGGGAGAGCACCTGGAAACCCCATTTATCCTGCCTTCAGTTTCATCATGGAACAAAGGAAGGGAATCTTTGTTAGAAAGGGAATAGGGCAAGTTCATGGAGGACAGGATTGACAGGAGGACAGCATTGGGCTGAGGACATTCCTAAATGCTTTGTCTGCCAAAAGCTGGGAGCAACTAAACAAATATGCCCATTGTCAACCTTTGTTTTTAAATGTACTATTTAACTGTAATATCCAATTAACAAAATAATTTGGAAAATGCAGATTTTATTTTTAATCATTGATTCTGCTTTTGTATATGTGCGTAGGTTTACGTTCCAGATGACCATAATTCTACATTAGGAAGGACTGCAAGCAAGCAAGTGTTTGAAGGTCTAACCACTGGAGTTCTCAGAATTGTGGCTGTGGTGTTTGGGTGTCTGATCTCCAGTGTACCTTATGAGAACAACCAGATCTGTGCCCCAAAATTAGTGCAAGAACCGAAAAACAAGTCCTTGCAAGCTGAAGCCTTTAACAGTAGGGTGCACGATCTCATCAGGTAAGAAAACAACTGGATGTTTTTAACCTTTTCATAGAGAAAGGTGAAAGAGAGGCTGAGACCAACTGCCATTTGGCACCTCCTCTCCCATGAAGTCTCCATCCACAGGCTGCATCTAAGGGAGAGGTGAGACAGCAAGGCCCCTTCTATTGGCTGAGCTGTGACCAATAGTCATTTGGCTCCTCCCTTCCCAGAACTGTCTCCTGCAGTGGCCATGGTGCCTGAATAGGCTTGCTTTCCTCTTCCCCCCCTTCCCTAATTTTCTCTTTTGCTTCATATTAACAGTGAACTGCCTTGAGCACATTGGCAGGTGTAGTAAGTAAATAAATATGAAGCTGTCTATTTATCAAATGTATATCTGTCCTTCACCAATAGTCCTTAGTCCTGAAGATACATAACAGGGTAAAACATCATATATTAAAACCCAGCATTAAAAATACAATATCAACAAAATACACAATAGCAGTGGATTACTAAACAAACAAAATCAGTATATGTGACTTCATGAGCCTCAAAGGCCGGGGTAAGGAGGTGCTTATTCAGTCACTGACAAAAGTTAATAACATTGGCGCTAAATGTATCTCAGAGAGGAGGTAATTCCAGAAACAGGGAGACACCACAGAGAAGGCTTTCCCATCCACCACTGCCCCTTGAACTTCTGAAAAAGACAAAATCACCACGAAGACCTCCCCTGCAGATCATAATTCACAGGCAGGCGGATATAGAAACAGACATTCCTTCAAATATGAAAGGAGACACTCCTGTCTATTGTCATACCACTGATCTGACTTGCTAAGTACTATGTATTGTCACTAGCAATGGCTTTCTAAAGTCTCAGGCAGTGGTCTCTCCCAGCACTTGCTATCTGAGATAATTGTAACAGGAAATGACAGTGAATGAACCTGGGACTTTCCTGGAGGCAAAACATATGCTCTACCGCTGAGCTGTGTCCCCTCCCCATGAAGCATTTAGAGCTTCTTTTTTTAATATCCCAAATATAAAAACAATACAAACATGGGTGATCTTCCTGAGTTAGGTTTGTTGGTATCACTGTCTGCACTAGAAGTCCCTGATTGGAACATAGCCATAAATAAAAGCCCTCTTTCAAACAACTTTGAAAGAAAGCTGGACCTGTATGTGTGTGTTCATTTTGCAGAGTTTAAAAAAGTGCATAGAAAAGCATTCAGAATAAAGGGGAAATCAGATTTAAATCATTCATAAGCATTCCATTTCCTTGCAACCTCCTTGTCTAATGAAGTTATTCTGCCCTATAACACATGTTCTTTCTTCAAAGTCATTGAATAAAGTGAATGTGAAGAGCCCTAATAAGAATGTGTTGCACACAACTGGCTTGTTTCCTTCCATGCTCATCTTTAATCTCCAGTCAATTATTTATCTGATCAGATAGGTCGCTTCTGTAGTGGTCTTCCTGATGAGATTAGCCTCTGATAAGCTACTATGTAAAAAGCCCTCATAATATAGCTTCCACAACAAGCTGTTCTTCCTTTCATTGATTTCAGCAAGATCAGAGGGCATACATCTTGATAATAAATAACTAGCTAACATCAGGAGAAAGCTGAAGTCTTAGGGCAATAGCCATCAATCAGTAGTATAATGTAAAAGGTCCTGCTTTCAGTCCCCAGCATCTCTCAGCTGAGAGAGACTTCTACCTGAAACCCTGGAGAGTCACTGTAATCCAGCCTTCCCTGGTGCCCTCCACATGTTTTGGACTACAACTCCCATCAGCCTCAGCTGGCATGGCCAATGGTCAGGGATAATGGTAGTTGGAGTCCAACAACAACTGGAGGGTACCATATTGGGGAAGGCTGTTACAGCCAATACTAGGCTATGTGGATCCTAAGGCAGTTTCCTGTTTAGTTCTTTTGGGGTGCTCTAATTCTTTTTTAAGCCCTTCACCATTAATTGGTGAATCTCAGACCAATCAGAATACAATCAGGAAACATCCCAAAGCACACACGGAACACTGTTGAGCCCATTGGAGCTTTGCTTTCTCCTTCCTGCCCCTTCCTTGGCACTCAAAGGATGGGGCCTTGCAGAAGAGATAGTGGCTGAATAGGTAAGCAGGAAGCAAGGTAGCTCCCCATTCCAGGTAATTGTTGGTGCACCTTGCATTGCGCTTTGCATGCACTCTGTGGAGAGGAAGTAAGGAGGGATGTCTCAGACCTTAAGGCAATCCCTCTGTGCAGGGAAGTTTCGTGTCCTTGGTTTGTTGTTAAGCACATAAGAAGAGCCCTGCTGGATTAGGCCAATGGCCCATCTCGCCCAGCATACTGTTCTCACAGTGGCCAACCAGATACCTGTGGGAAGCCCAGAGCTTGCCTCCAAAAGTGGAGGTAGGACAGAGCCATTGTAGGTAGTAGCCGTTTATAGCTTTGTCCTCCATTAATTTGTCTAATCCTCTTTTAAAGCCATCTAAGTTGGTGGCCATCACTGCCTCCTGTGGAAGCAAATTCCTTGGTTTAACTGTGCGGTGTAAAGAAGCACTTTTTTGTCTCTCCTGAATCTTCCAACATTTAGCTTTATTGGATGTCCACAAACTTCTCTCTATCCACATTCTGTATCCACATAGTTCTTCCTTACCGTTAGTATTATTGTGCTTAATTTGATGGTGGATTTTTGGGACCCCATGTAAAATCATGCAAATTCAAAACAAGCTGTTTCAATTCTACTGGAGCCAAATTCTATCCAGACCCTTTGGAAAAACAACCGGTGTGTATATGCACGTATTTCTGTCTGTCTGAGAAGGAGACAGACCAGGGAGAGGGAAGAGAAGAGCAACTGGGAGGGGATGCCCATGGTACTTGCTCAGAATTCCAAATGGGCACAGAAAGGTTGGTGACCCCAGCAGGAAAGATACGAGTTGACACATTCGGCAGGAGAATAAGAGGGAAAGGAAATCAACTGTGGAAAGCCTGGCTGAGTAGACTTTTTCCTCCCTCTGTCCCACAGAGAGTGGCTGGCTGGTTGCTGGAGTCCAAGAGGGAAGGGGCCAGGCAGGCTGTTCTTTCTGCTAAGCTGCAGAATTTCTGGCTGCTGACATGTCATTGTTGATCTTATAATTGCAATTTTACAACTGTAGGGTTTTTTTTTAAAAAAAATTGTTTTACGTTGCAACATCAACTTGAATGCTATAGGTGTTATGTTACTAAATTGCAAACCTAAAACTCTTCAAGTTTTGCTTCAGTTCAGAATTAGTAATTTTTATTTATTTATTAAATTATATCCTGCCCTTCCTCCCAGAAGGAGCCTAGGGTGGCAAGTAATAATAGTAACAATCCTTGTCTGATGCACAGGTAGGACAATGTGGGGAATAACCGTGCACATCTTTGTTTTTTGTCCATTTCTTCTCAGTGGGATGATATGGAAGTGCCCCCCCCAATAATTCTTTCTTTTCTGTGTCATCTGTCTTCCACCTTCTTCTCTGCAAGATGAGATAAAGGATACATTTAATTTTTCAAGGAGATCTCCCTCTTCTCTTAATAAATTACTTTCTGCTCTCTCTTCAACCCTGCTGTGCCTCTCACACTGACCCTGGCCTTCCTTTTGCACTGACCTCTTGCACTAGATGCACTTGAAATTCCATACCTAATACATTAATTTCTAGATGGCAGGAATTTCACTTGGATGCACAGCTCTATATATTTCTGTAATTTTTCTCTATCCGTTCTTATGTGCTATACCATTTTTATTTAAATTAGCATTTTTGCCTCTTTCTCACTATTTTTCTGGATTGATGCATGCCTATTTCGTATTTTTCTTCATGCATGTGTAGTGCTTTTCTAATATAAATTTCCTTGAACAGTAGCAGTTGTTGCTTAAGAAACTTCCCTAATGCATCCATCATTAAAATATCTATGAAGTCTTTGAGAAAACCCTAATTCAAACCATGTTGAACCTGGATCTGGAACTAGATCTTGCCAGCAGCCTAGGTCCTTATCTTCCTCACCCTCCCTGGGCCAACTCTGACATTATGGTGATTACAATAAGCCCCTTTGAAGTCCATTTTCAGGTATGGTTTGGATTCAAACCATGCCTGCAAATGGCCTTCAGAGGGGCTTCCATCAAGCCCATTTGAAGGTGCACTTTCAATGAAATTTCACCTTCAAAGGGGCTCACTGCTAGCACAGTTCCTGATAAGGAACTTCCTAGTGCAACTGATCCCAGTGGGGCTTGCTAACTGCTCTGAAGTCCTGTGGATGCATCCTGTTAGCAAAGGAACAATTGTGAGCTCACTTTAATGATTAAACCATGGTCAAGGAAGCTTAACTATAGTTTTATGTCTGATGATAAGCCATTTTTTGTGGTATTGGCCAGCAAACCACAGAGTCAGGCATTGTGGTTTGAAGATGGTTTGCAAACATCATTTATGCTAACCATAGTTTAGCATTATGTCTGAAGTGACAATCCATGGTTATGGCCTTTGCTGTAGTATCAGTAGATGCTGTACCTCTCAAGATGGGAATGCTAGCCCTCCACATACACAGCTAGATAATATATTCTTGTACATTTTAAAATAAGAAACAGTTTCCCACACTTTAAAGTGTTGCGCTATCCATTGTTCCACATTATTTGTTAAATTTCTAACTCTCCCCTTTCACAGGAGTTTGGGTATCTAACCATCTATTAAAACAGAAAACACCAAAACGCTATATTGAATTTGAAATTGCTCCATTAAAATTATGAGGGTGACTTTCCTCATTTAGGATCAGGGTACTGAAAGGCACTCAGTTTTTATATGTCACCTGCAATGTGAGGATTTGTATTTTAGAAAGTAGTTCTCTTTTACAAATTTATTAAATTAAATTCCATGATACATTTAAACCTAGCAAAGCTTGTCATAGGAAACCTCTGGAGAGAATTAACCCTGGAAGCCAATTCAAATCAATAGATTTTACAATGATTTTGAAAAGTTCCCAGATTGGGCTTTGATGAATGTTCAGGCCAGGAGTACCTGACCTCTGGCTGTCCAGATGTTGCCAGACTCCAGTTCCCATCAGTCCCAGCCAGCATGGGCAATGGTCAGAGTTGGTGGAAGTTGTAGTCCAGCAGCATCTGGAGGGCCACAGATTACCCACCGCTGGTCCAGGCAGAGGGAATTCCATAACAAAGAGAGGCAATGAATTGAGAGTCAGAGCAGATGAGACAGTGGCGATGTATGAACCAATGGTCACCTTTTTATAAAAAGCAGCTGATGGGGATCCCAACTTGAATTGGGACTGCACCTCCAGGGAAGGGAGTTAACAACTCTCCCACATCGTTTCCCCAATGAAAATTAGTCCTCTGAAGCTGCTATTTGCTCAGTTGGGGAAATATATTGGTTGGGGCTTGGGTGGGATAATTGAATGGAAGGGAGAAGGATTAAACCCACAACACTACAGTATTGATTTGAAGGGGGACGGAATGGCTGCTCTTTTTACAAAAATAAAAAGAGACAGGACATTCAATCACATATATCATTTGGCTTATCCAGCCTTGTAAATAAACAGGCTATCCTGTTATCAAGCTAATGAAAAAAAAATTGCCATCTACCAAGTAGACTGGTAGAATGATCTATTCCCTCTCCACCCCATTCACTCGCCTGCATGGAATTCCATTCACCTGACTGCATGGAATTCTTGGATGTCAGTACCTTCCAGGCTAGTGCTTAAATACAAGACCCTGAGAGCACCTGCGTTCATGCCATTGATGTTTGAACCTTCCCCATATTGACTAAGCTCCTCTGAGTTGCTGATGGAATATTTATTATTTATTTTATTTATCAAATTTATATCCCACCCTTCCTCATAGTAGGAGCCCAGGGTGGCAAACAAAAACACTAAAAACACTCTAAATCATAAATATTCCATGATTCACAAGCAAGGGCTGGTTCCTAATCTTCCTCATGTTGAAGCAAATGGGGCATTTTCGCATCAGTGCAAATCGGAAAAGGATGGCATATTTTAAACATATTAAATGTCATCCAGTTTAAAATTAGTACATTTAAAATTTAGTGCATTTTGAGAATTGCTGTAACCCAAGGACTGATTTAAACTGAAAAGTAAAGCTGCAGGTAGAAGGCAATGCCAATGGTTGCTGTAGATTCCAGTGACCTTCACTGGTCTCTGTGTATTCAATGCTCCTTTTCCAAACAGGTTTTTCAAAGGGTGTGAAATTTCAGGCTGTTGTAGTCTCCGATTGGGAGGTCTGCTTATTTATATTTTTAACCTGCCGACACCTGACACCAACTAGACTGAATGCATGCATCTCTCCCACACACATACACACAAGCTCAGGTGATGCCCCGAGAATCAAGCTGTGTCTTTCACCTGAGGAATTCTAAAGAATCTGATTCTAGCAAAGGAATGAAAGGCATGATAACAAGTTAATAGGACAATTGGAAGGAATCTCAAACAGGCGGGTTCATATTATTAACAGCCATTCTCTTAATCGCTTTATCATATCTTCATTGCTTGTCTGTGGAAAAGTTGCACACACAACAAAAATTGAATCACCTTATGCTCAGCAGAAATGTATAGATGTATTTATTTATTACTTCTTGAAAATATTTCTAACCCAACCTTCATCATAAGA